>NW_024870866.1:1425000-2025000 GCF_019054845.1 Dipodomys spectabilis
GTCCCCCATCTCCCTCACACAATCCTTCCCCCCCATTGCCACCCCGCCCCCTGCACCAACGTTGTAAAGCTCGTTTCCGAGCTTTACATTGTTGCAACAAATCCATCTGTATCCTTAAACAACTGGTTTTTCCCCATCTCCTCCACAAGTTATACTGACATCAAATATAGTGAAAGTGGGGGTTATACTGTGGGGAAGGGACATACAAAGCAAAAAAGAAATAATCTTATAAATGCGTTAGAAACACAGGCACGAAAGAAAAAAACATTAAAATACATGTCTAAGGGTTCATTTTCCTAACATCACATTATCTGATCTTTTCCGCTTGACTCATACATATACTAAATATTGCAAATAAGGGAAACTATGAGACCTATGTTTCTTTGGGCCTGGCTTACTTCACTTAATATAATTTTTTCCAAGTTTTTCCATTTCCTAAAAAATGGGGCAATGTCATTCTTTCTGATGGAGGCATAGAATTCCATTGTGTATATATACCACATTTTCTTGATCCATTCATCTACTGAGGGGCATCAGGGTTGGTTCCATATCTTAGCTATGGTGAATAATGCTGCAATAAACAAAGTTGTGCTGGTAGCATTAGTGTGGTCTTGTTTGTAAACATTTGGGCAAATGCCAAAAAGTGGGATTGCTGGGTCATAGGGGAGCGCTATGTGAAGTCTTTTGAGGAACCTCCATACTGCTTTCCAAAGTGGTTGAACAAGTTTACATTCCCACCAAAAATGAAGTAAGGTTCCCTTCTATCCATATCCACTCCAGCAACTGTTGCTGTTAGAGTTCTTGATTTTTGCTATTCTAACAGGAGTGAGGTGGTATCTCAATATTGTTTTGATTTCCATTTCTTTTAAGGCTAGGGATGTTAAGCATTTCTTCATGTGTCTATTGGCCATCCTTCCTTCTTCTTCAGAGAAGTTTCTCTTTATGACTTTATCCCACTTATTTATTTGGCAGTTGTTTCTTTGAGGATTTGCCGTTGGGGGATTTAATTTTTTGAGTTCCAAGTATATTTTAGATATGAGACCCTTGTCTGTTGTATAGCTAGTGAAGATCTTCTCTCAATCCGTGGGCTTTCTATTGATCTTGCTAGCTATGTCCTTTGCCATGCAGAAGCTCTGCAACTATATACAATCCCATTTGTCCAACCTTTCTTTGATTTGTTGTGTTTCCGGGACTCTATTCAGAATATTTCGGCCTGAGCCAAGGAGACCCAGGGTTTCTCCTATTGCATCCTGTAAGATTTTCAGTGTCTGTTCTGACTTCGAGGTCTTTGATCCATTTGGAGTTGATTCTGGTGCAGAGTGATATATAAGGATCTAGCTTTCGTTTTCTACAAGTAGTTAACCAATTTTGCCAGCACCATTTACTGAAGAGAATGTCTTTCTTCACTTCTATTTTTTTAGCTCCCTTATTGAAGATTAGATGGCTATAGGTCTGTAGGTTCATTTCTGGGTTTTCAATTCTATTCCATTGGTCCTGACGTCTGTTCTTATGCCAAAACCAAGCTGTTTTGATTACTATGGCTTTATAAGCGAGTTTGAAATTTGGTATTGATATTCCTCCAGCAGTGTTCTTTCCGTTGAGGAACGTTTTTGCTATTCGGCGTCTTTTGTTGTTCCGTATGAATTTTTGGATTGCCTCTTCTATTTCCTTGAAGATTGAGGTTGGAATTTTGATAGGTATCGCGTTGAATTTGTAAATAGCCTTGGGAAGTATTGCCATTTCTCGTTGTTAATCTTTCCAATCCAGGAGCATGGGAGGTTTTGCCATTTTTTAAGTTCTGTGTTGATTTCCTTTTTCAAGATTTTAAAGTTTTAATCATAGAGGTCCTTCACTTCTTTGGTTAAGTTAATTCCTGGGTATTTTATTTTTTGTGGGGCTATTACAAATGGAGTTGCTTTCTTAATTTTAGCCACACATTTATCATTGTTGGCATACAGAAAAGCCATTGATTTGGGCCGGGGGTAATTTTATACCCTGCTACTTTGCCAAAGTTTTGAATCAGTTTGAGTAATTTTGGAGTGGAGTCTATGAGATTCTTTAAATACAAGATCATGTCATCTGCAAAGAGGGAGAGTTTTATTTCTTCTTTCCCTATTTGGATTCCCTTTATGTCTGCATCTTGTCTTATTGCTGTAGCAAGGCATTCTAATAATAGATTGAAGAGAAGTGGAGAGAGTGGACATCCTTGTCTTGTTCCTGAGATAAGAGGAAATGGCTTTAGTTTTTCACAATTAAGTATAATGCTGGCTGTAGGTTTGTCATATGCAGCCTTTATTGTATTGAGGAATGTTCCATGGATATCTAATTTTCCAAAACCTTCATCATAAAGGGGTGTTGGTTCTTGTCGAATGCTTTTTCTGCATCTATTGAGATAACCATGTGGTTCTTATTCTTGCTCCTGTTGATGTGATGAATAATATTAATTGATTTGCGTATACTGAACCAGCTTTGCATCCCTGAAATGAATCCTGTTTGATCGTGGTGTATGATATTTTGGATGAATTGTTGAAGTCGATTGGCCAAAATTTTGTTGAGAAGTTTTACATCAATGTTCATCAAAGAAATGGGTCTATAGTTCTCTTTCTTTGATGAGTCCCTGTGTGGTTTTGGGATGAGGGTGATAATGGCTTCATAGAATGTGTTTGGTAGTGAACTTTCTCTTTCAATTTCATTGAAGAGTTGGAGGAGTATTAGTGTGAGCTCGACATTGAAGGCCTTGTAAAATTCTGCTGTAAAACCATCTGGTCCTGGCCTTTTCTTAGTTGTGAGGTCTCTTATTGCTGTTTCTATTTCAATGCTTGATATGGGCCTGTGAAGATGGTTTTACTCATCTTGGTTTACTTTTGGCATGACAAAATTTGCTAGGAAAAGGTCCATTTCTGTTAAGTTCTCAAACTTATTAGCATAAAGTTTTGAGAAGTAATCCCTTTTAATGTTCTGAATCTTGGTTGTTTCCATGGTGATGTTTCCATTCTCATCTCTGAGTTTATTAATTTGGATGTGCTCTCTTCTTTTTCTGAAAAGATTTGCTTAGGGTCTGTCAATTTTGTTAAGTTTTTGGAAGAACCAAATCTTTGTTTTGTTGATTCTTTCTACAGTTTTTTTGGATTCTAATTCATTTAATTCTGATTTAATTTTAATTATTTTTTCCGTCTACTGGATTGGGGTTTGTCTTACTGCTATTTTTCAAGCAGGTTTAGATGTGTCATTAAATTGTTGGTTTCAGATCTCTCCAATTTGTTGATGTAGGAACTCAGAGCTATAAACTTGCCTCTGAGTACTGCCTTTGTTGTGTCCCAAAGGAGCTGGTAGTTTGTGTCTTCATTTTTGTTGAATAGCATGAACATTTGAATTTCCTTTCTAATCTCTTCCATGACCCACTCATGATTCAGCAGTGTGTTGTTCAGCCTCCACACACCGGACTTTCTTTGGTGGCTTTTGGTGCTGAGTTCTAATTTTATTCCCTTGTGGTCATAGAGAATGCAAGGGATAATTTCAATGTTTCTGAATTTAGACAAGTTTGCTTTGTGGCCTAAAATGTGGTCAATTTTAGAAAATGTTCCATGTGCTGCTGAGAAAAACGTGTATTCTGATGCTGCTGTGTGAAATGTTCGGTAGATGTCTGGTAAGTCTAATTGATCTAGGCAGCTGTTTAGATCTGATTTTTCTGTTTTTTTTTTTTTTTTGCCTAGTTGATCTATCTAGTGGGGAGAGTGGTGTGTTCAAATCTCCAACAATTAATATCTTTTGATCTATGTGGCACTTAAGGGAAAGTAGTGTTTCTTGGATAAATTTGGGTGCTCCATTGTTTGGCGAACAGATATTTAGAATTGTAATATCCTCCTGAAGGAGAGATCTCTTAATTAGTATGTAGTGACCTTTTTTATCTCCTCTCACGAATTTTAATTTGAAGTCTATTTTATCTGATATTAGGATTGCAACTATCGCCTGTTTATGAGGGCCGTTTGCTTGGTAGATTTTGTTCCAGCCTTTAACATTGAAAATGTGTTTGTTTTTACTGGCCAGATGTGACTCCTGTTTTTTAATCCAACTAGACAGTCTATGTCGCTTAATTGGAGATTTCAGTCCGTTAACGTTAAGAGATAGGACTGAGAGGTATTTGGGAGTTCCTGCTATGTTATCCACCTTCTTGGGGGATGTGAAAACTGGGTTCTCCTATGGTTCTTGGATTCTCAGTTTGGGTGCAGTTTCTTGTCCTTTATTTTGGTCTTGTTGGTTTTCTATGTTTAGGACATCTTTAAGAATCTTTTGTAGGGCTGGTTTGGTGGAGATGTATTGTTTCAATTTCTCTTTGCTATGAAAGGTTTTTATTTGGCCTTCAGTTATGAAGGAGAGTTAAGCTGGGTACAGTATTCTTGGTTGATAGTTGTTTGTTTTTAGGGCATGGCATACATCATTCCTGGCTCTTCTTGCCTTGATTGTCTGTGCTGAGAAACCTGAGGTGATTCTAATTTATAGGTGATTAATCTTTTCTCCTTGACAGCTTTAAGGATCTTTTCCTTGTTCTGAGTTGATCCTGTGTGGATTATAATGTGACAGTGGGATGTCCTATTCCAGTCTGGTCTATTTGAGGTTCTAAAAGCTTCTTGTGTGTGAATAGTCATATATTTTTGTATGTTTGGGAAGTTCTCTGCTAGGATCCTGTTAAACAAATTTCCTAGACCATTAACTTCTGTTTCTAGGTGCTCCTCTACACCAATTATCCTTAGATTAGGCCTTCTGATGGTGTCTTCCAAGTGTTGGATAGATCTATCATGTTTCTTGGACTTGTCTTGCATGGTTGTATGTTCTTTCTCTATAATATCTAGGCTGTCTTCAATCCCTGAGATTCGATCTTCTCCATGGTCTAACCTGCTGTCAAGACTTTCTACTTTGTTTTTTATCTCTTTTCGTTCTTATTGTTCAGCTTTGATGGCTTCACATTCTTTGTTGAAGCTCTGTTTTAGATCTTGTATGAATTTCTTTACTTCCTTAATTTGATGTTCAGTGTTTATTCTCAAATCACTTAGTTGATTGGTTATGGTTTCTTTGGACTCCCATTCCTTCTGTTGGGTTCCATTCAGCATTCCCTTTGTGGTCTCCCTGTCTTCCTTCAGCTTTTTGTTAATGGATTCCATGAATGCCTTTAGTGATGATTGTGTATTCTCTTCCTGCTCTCTCAATTCCTGTATTACTATTTGATTAGCTTCCTCCCGTTCGTGGGATTCCTGCAGTTCTCTTTGAGTGTTCTCAGCCTGTTCACGCCATTCATGTCTTTCTCTTTGGGTATTCTCAAGTTGCTCATGCAAATCCTGTATCAGTTTTTGAGTAGCTTCTGCACACTTATGATATTCCTGTATAAACTTTTGAATTGCCTCCTCTCTCTCCCTATCACGCTCATACAGATTTCTTTGTATATTTTCTATCTTTTCATTTATTATTTTTGCCAGCAGTGTTTGTAGAGCTATTTGGGAACTCTCCTCTGGATTATTCATTATCTGTTCTGTACCCTGATTATCATGATTTGGAATTGAGATACCCGGATTTGCCATATTTCTTGTATTTTTCCGGCTTACTCTGCACATCTGAGATGAAAATAGCACCAGTTTTGTGCTCGAACACTATCTTAAGGCAACCATCAACCAAAGTCTGAATTTGTACAGTCAATAGTCTACAGATACAATCTAGTACAACAGATACATCTATTCAACATCAAACAACTATATGTTAATGGGCTTCGAACCGCAGAGGAGAATTTGGGAAACCAGAAATTATTAGGGTTAGGGAGAGATGTGGGTATAAAATAGGAATAGATTGGTGTGTGGAGGCACAGGGAGAGTTAACTAATTGCTAATCTCACTGCAGGAAATAGGTTGGGTAGGATGAAAGTAGAGAGACAGAAAAAAATAAGGAAGGGAAAGGGAAAAGAAAAGAGACCAGAAAAAATAGAAAAGTAAAAATTAATAATATTATGTAGTTTCGAAAACAATCTATTTAGAGAAGAACGTGAATATATTGAGAGAAGGGGAGGGACATAGAGGAGATGTGAAAAACTTAAAAATAAAATGCTTAAAATATTATATAGGTATAAAGAGGTAGTACTGCTATTAAGGAATTTCTGTCTCAGAGGTTTTGAATTGAGTAATAAATTTGTGGATTAAGTGTGTATACAATGGGTGATAGGGTCTACTAGTTAACTACGGGTTTATCTGAGGATGTGCAGGAGAAGAGTTAAGTCACATAAAGAAGAACAAAAGAGAGGAAAAGGTGAAAAGGATAAGAAAGGAAGAAGAAAAGATCAGAAGTTCAGTAGAGCTAAACAAAAAACAAAAGGATAATTAAAAAAGAGAAAGAAGACAAAAAAAGAAAGAAAAATGTACATTCACGTATCCCTAAAATAAAAATTATAAGAGGAAAAAAAAAGTTACTGGAATACAATTGTTTTTCAAAAAAGGCAAAAATTAAAGATTAAAAAAGGTTTTAGAAAAGAAAAAAAAAATTTATATAAGGTACCAAAAAAAATGAAGAAGAAGAAGAACAAGAAGAAGAAGAAGAAGAAGAGGAGGAGGAGGAGGAGCAGGAGGAGGAGGAGGAGGAGGAGGAGGAGAAGAAGAAAAGAAGAAGAAGAAGAAGAAGAAGAAGAAGAAGAAGAAGAAGAAGGAGAAGAAGGAGAAGAAGGAGAAGAAGGAGAAGAAGGAGAAGAAGAAGAAGAAGAAGAAGAAGAAGAAGAAGAAGAAGAAGAAGAAGAAGAAGAAGAAGAAGAAGAAGAAGAAGAAGAAGAAGAAGAAGAAGAAGAAGAAGAAGAAGAAGAAGAAGAAGAAGAAGAAGAAGAAGAAGAAGAAGAAGAAGAAGAAGAAGAAGAAGAAGAAGAAGAAGAAGAAGAAGAAGAAGAAGAAGAAGAAGAAGAAGAAGAAGAAGAAGAAGAAGAAGAAGAAGAAGAAGAGGAAATTCTTTGATTTTTGGGGGTAGGGGTGGGAAAAATCCTGTATCTCCCTTTTGTCTGTAAACCACGCTCTTGTTGGAGTCTCTGGTCTGCTTGTGGTCCTGTGGCTTGATTGGTTTCTTAAGTCATTTTGTTCGAAAAGGCAGAAAAATGCTCTGCTTTACCCCGGATTTTGAGATGCTCCTCCCAGGTTAGTTTAATGCGAGGCTGATCTGCTTTGAGAATCACAAAAGAGGGGGATGCAGTGATGAGGCTAGGTTCTGGGTAGAGTTGAGGCCTTTCAACAAACAGTAGCTTTTCCCTGGGGCTTTTTTTATGAAAAACTCACAGAGCCCAGCCTGGAGTCATTCTCAGGGCTTCTGTTTACTGAATTTTAATTGATTGTCGAGGCTGCTAGAGGGAGGGGCAGCTTCTGGCTCTGATTACCCAGTGAAGAAAGCCACTCCTGGGGCTGGTGCCCAAGCTGGGTGCTTTTCCCTGGGTGGAGCTGGGTCTGGCAGGTCAGTTAGGTTCTTGTGACCTGCTAAATGACTCTTTTTATTCTAAGGCCTGAGTTGGAGCTAGCAGCTCCTCCGAGCTTTGTCGGTATCCAAGATGGAGATCTCTGGTACTGGGGGGGGAGGGTTGGACTTCCTTCCTCTGTTCCCTGAGAAGAAGTGAGGACGACGGGCTTCTACTCATGCTGAGTCTTGGTTCCTGGGTTGTCTCTAGTCTGTGAAATGTAGGATGAAGATGTCCACTCCTTGTCGGTTCTTGCTGGTGTTGAGTAGAATCTGCTTGCCCGCTGCGTCTGGCTCCTTTGTCCCAGACTCTCTGTGGCTCAGGTATGGTGCCCTGTAGTCGCCGCCACCACCGCTGCCTCCACCACCGCTACCGCTGCCGCGGTGGCTGCTGGCAAGCCCTCAGATGTGTCTCCTTGCCTGGGTTTCCCCTCTCTGGCCTAACTCTCTGTCCTGTGATGGCACATTTGGTGTGATTCTCTGGATTAGGACTGTTCACTGGAACTCTAAAACTGCTTTCTATGCGAGGGCTTGTTCAGATTCCAGCTTCTCCTCTGCCATCTTCCCGGAACTTCTCCTCTATGTGGAGTCTTTTGAGGAATCTCCATAATACATTCCAAAGTAGTTGAACAAATTTACACGCCCACCAACAATGAAGTAGGGTTCCCTTCTGTCCACCTACCATCCAGAATCTGTTGTTAGAGTTCTTGATATTAGCCATATTAACAGGGGTGAGATGGAATCTGAATGTTGTTTTGATTTGCATTTATTTTATAGCTAGGTAGGTTAACCATTCCTTCATGTGTCTACTGGCCATCCTTCTTTCCTCTTCAGAGAAGTTTCTCTTTAAGTCTTTAGCCACTTATTTATTGGGCAGTGGTTTGTGTGAAGATTTGTTGTTAAGGGATTTATTTTTTTGAGTTCCAGTTATATTTTAGATATGAGACCCTTGTCCATTTTATGGCTAGTGAAGATCTCCCAATCCGTGGGCTTTCTATTGATCTTGCTAACTATGACCTTTGCCATGCAGAAGCTCTGCAATTTCATGCAATCCCATTTGTCCAACCTTTCTTTGATTTGTCATGTTTCTGGGTCGCTATTAAGAAAATTTCGGCCTGTGCGGCACTTACACAAATGTTCACAAACAAGACCACACTAAAGCTACCAGCACAACTATGTTTATTGTAACATTATTTACTATAGCTAAGATAAGGAACCAACCCAGATGGCCCTCAGTAGATGAATGGATCAAGAAAATGTGTCATATATACACAATTGAATTCTATGCCTCCATCAGAAAGAGTGGCATTGCCCCATTTGTTAGGAAATGGAAAGGCTTGGAAAAAATTATATTGAGTGAAGTAAGCCAGGTCCAAAGAAACATACGTCTCATGGTTTCCCTTATTAGCAGTATCTAGTATATGTCTGAGTCAAGCTGAAAAGGTCAGATAATTTGATGTTAGGGAAATGAACCCTAAGATATGTATTCAAATGTTTTTGTTTTTTCCTTCATGCGATTGTTTCTAACACAATTGTAAAGTTATTTCTTTGTTGCTTTGTATGTCCCTCCCTCAGAGTATAACCCCTGCTTTCACTGTGTTTGATGTTGGTATAATTTGTAGAGGGGAAGGGGAAAAACAAATCGTTTAAATAGGGATACAGGTGGACCCATTGCAACAACGAAACTTACAAGTCGTTATGTCGAAAATGAACTTTACAACTTTGGTGGGGGGGGGGATTGGGTAGGGGTGGGAGGAAGATGGAAAGGGATGGGAAGGGGAAACAAAGGCGGAGATTACAATGCTTGATAAGAAATGTATTCATTATCTTGCCCAGGTAATCGAAACTCCTCTGTAAAGTATTTTCACAATAAAAAAAAGGAAGGGGTCCAGGATGTCCACTCTCTCCAGTTTTTTTCAATTTAGTATTAGAATGCCAAGCTACAACGATAAGACAAGGTGCAAACATAAAATGGATCCAAATAGGAACAGATTAAGTAAAACTCGTCCTCTTTGTAGATGACATGATCTTGTATTTAAAGAATCCCATGGAATCCACTCCCAAATTACTCATAGTGATTCAAAACTTTGGCAAATTTGCCGGTTATAAAATTAACCCTCAAAGACAATGGCTTTTCTCTAATCCAACAATGAGAAAAATGTGGCTGAAACCAGGAAAACAATTCCATCTATAATAGCCACCCCAAAATAAAACACCTAGGAATTAATAAAAAAGTGAAGGACCTTTATGATGGAAACTTTATTGTTTTTTGTCAGTCATGGGTCTTGAACTCTGGGCCTGGGTGCTGTCCCACAGCTCTTCAACTCAAGGCGAGCTCTCTATCACTTGAGGCACAGCACCACTTCCGGTTTTCTAGTGTTTTATTGGAGATTAGAGTCTCATGGACTTAATTTCCCTAGCTTTGAACCATGATCCTCAGATCTCAGCCTCCTGAGTAGCTAGGATTACAAGCATGAGCCACCAGTGCCAGGCTGATGAAAACTTTAAAAACCTGAAAAAGAAAATCAAAACACTAATTAAAAAGTGGAAAAACCTCCCATGCTCCTGGATTGGAAGGATCCAAATCGTGAAAATGGCAATACTTGCCAAGGCTATCTACAAATTCAACGCGCTACCTATCAATATCCCAACCTCATTCTTCAAGGAAGTAGAAGAGGCAATCTAAAAATTCATACAGAACAATAAAAGACCCCGAATAGAAAAAATGATTAAAAAAAAACAGAAAGAAAAGTGCTGGAGGAATATCCATACAAAATTTCAAACTCCACTACAACACAATTCTAATCAAAACAGCTTGATACAGACACAAGAACAAACTTCAGGACCAATGGAATATAATTGAAAATCCAAAAATGCACCTAAAGACCAATAGCCATCTAATCTACGATAATGGAGCTAAAAATTAGAATGGAAGAAAGACAGCCTCTTCAGTAAATGGTGCTGGCAAAACTGGTTAATCACTTGTAGAAACCTGAAGCTACATCCTTATATATCACTCTACAAAAGAGTCAACTCCAAATGGATCAAAGACCTGGAGTCAATGCAGACACTTTGAAAATATTACAGGATGGAATTGGAGGAACTATAAGTCTCCTCGGCAAAGGCCGAAATTTTCTGAATAGAGACCCAGAAACACAACAAATCAAAGAAAGGTTGGACAAATGGGATTGCATGAAATTGCAGAGTTTCTGCATGGCAAAGGATGAAGCTAGCAAGATCAATAGAAAGCCCAAGGATTGGGAGATCTTCACTAGCCATACAATGGACAAGGGTCTCATGTCTAAAATATACCTGGAAATCAAAAAATCTTCAAAGAAACAACTGCCCAATAAATAAGTGGGCTAAAGACTTAAAGAGAAACTTCTCTGAAGAGGAAAGAAGGATGGCCAATAGATACATTAAGAAATGCTCAACCTCCCTACCCATAACAAAATGCAAATCAAAATAACATTGAGATACCACCTCACTCCAGTTAGAATGGCTAAAATCAAGAACTCTAATAACAACAGATGCTGGAGGGGATGTGGACAGAAGGGAACCTTACTGCATTGTTGGTGGGAGTGTAAATTTGTTCAACCACTTTGGAAAGTAGTATGGAGGTTCCTCAAAAGACTCCACATAGAGCTTCCCTATGACCCAGCAATCCATTGTCCCCTTCTTGATTTAAGAGGAAATGGCTTTAGTTTTTCACCATTAAGTATAATGCTGGCTGTATGTTTGTCATATACAGCCTTTATTCTATTGAGGAATGTTCCCTGGATTCCTAATTTTTCCAGAGCCTTCATCATCATAAAGGGATTGTTGGAGGTTGTCAAATGCTTTTTCTCAAACAATTGAGATAACCATGTGGTTCTTATCCTTGCTCTTGTTGTTGCTATGTATTATATTAATTGATTTGCGTATATTGACCCAACTTTGCATCCTTGAAATGAATCTTGTTTTATCGTGGTGTATTATTTTTTGGATGAATTGTTGAAGTCAATTGACCAACATTTTTTTGAGAAGTTTTGCATCAATGTTCATCAAAGAAATGTGTTTAAACTTCTCTTTTTTGATGAGTCCCTGTCTGGTTTGGGGATGAGAGTTTTGATGGCCTCATTGAATAAGTTCTGTAGTGAACTTTCAATTTCATTGAAGAGTTGGAGTAGTATTGGTGTGAGCTCTGCGTTGAAGGCCATGTAGAATTCTGATATAAATCTGTCTGGTCTTGGGCTTTTTTTAGATAGGACTTCTCTTATTACTGTTTCTATCTTAATGCTTGATATGTTCCTGTTAAAATGGTTTAACTCATCTTGGTTTAGTATTAGCTGCATGTCGATATTTGCTATGAAAAGGTCCGTTTTTGCCAAGTTCTCAAACTTATTAGCATAGTTTTGAGAAATATTCCCTTATAATGTTCTGAATCTTGGTTGTTTCTCTGGTGATGTTTCCATTCTCATCTCTGAGTTTATTTATTTGGGTGAGTTTTCTTTTTCTGATAAGATTTGTTAAGGGTCTGTCAATTTTGTTAATGTTTTTGAAGAACCAACTCTTGGTTTTGTTGATTCTTTCTATGTTTGTTTGGAATCTAATTCATTTAATTCTTATTTAATTTTAATTATTTCTTTCCATCTACTGGGTTGGTGTTTATCTTGCTGCTCTTTTTCAAGGCAGATGTCTCATTAAATTGTTGGTTTCATATATCTCCTACTTGCCTCTGAGTACTGACTTTTCTGTGTCCCAGAGGAACTGGTAATTTGTGTGCTCGTTTTTGTTGAATATCATGAATATTTTTATTTCCTTTCTAATATCTTAAATGACTTACTCGTGATTCAACAGTGTGTTGTTCAGCATCCATGTGTTACAGGACTTTCGTTGGTGGCTTTTGGCATTTAATTCTAATTTTATTTCCTGTGGTCTGAGAGAATGCAAGGTATAACTTCAATGTTTCTGAATTTGGACTTTTGTTTTGTGACCTAAAATGTGGTCAGTTTTTGAAAATGTTCTATATGCTGCTGAGACAAAGGTGTATTCTGATACTGCTGGGTGAAATATTCGTTAGATGTCCGTTAAATCTTGTTGATCCTTGCAGTTGTTTAGATCTGCAGTTTATTGAGTTTTTGCCGAGTTGATCTATCTAGTGGGGATAATGGTGTGTTAGAGTCCCCAACAATTAATGTGTTTGGATCCACGTAAGCTTTGAAGGAAATTAGTGTTTCTTGGATAAATTTGCGTGCTCCGTTGTTTGGTAAATAGATATTTAGAACTGTAATATTTTCCTGAAGGAGCGATCCCCTAATTAGTATGTAGCGACCTTCTTTTTCTCTTCTTACAAATTTTAATTTGAAGTCTATTTTATCTGATATTAGGATTGCAACTCCCACCTGATTATGGGGGTCATTTACTCGGTAGATTTTGTTCCAGTCTTTCACTTTCGAAATGTGTTTGTTTTTATGGGCAAGATGTGACTCCTGAAGGCAGCAGATAGAAGGATTTTGCTTTTAATCCAACTAGACAATCTATGTCTCTTAATTGGAGAGTTAAATCCGGTGATGTTGAGAGATAGGATTGAGAGGTATTTTTTTTTTTATTGTGAAAATGCAGTACAGTTGGTTTACAATTACATGGACAAGATAATGAGTACATTTCTTATCAAGCATTGTTGCCTCCTCCTTTGTTTCCACATCCCATCATTTCTCAGACTCCCCTTATCCAATCTTCTCCCCCCCCACCAAAGTTGTAAAGTTCATTTTTCAACATAAGGACTTATACATTTCATTGTTGCAATGGCTCCACCTGTATTCCTATTTAAACGATTTGTTTTTTCCCTAACTCTTTACAAATTATACCAACGTCAAAGACAGTGAAAACTGGAGTTATTTTTTGTTATGTTGAAAAACGAACTTTACAACTTTGGCGTGGGAATGGGGAGGGAGGGAATGGGGATCAGTATTGGGGGGGGAGGTGAAAAGGATGGGAAGAGGAAAACAAAGGAGGAGGCAACAATGCTTGAAAAGAAATGTACTCATTACCTTGCCCATGTAATCGTAACCCCTTGGTACAGTATTTTCACAATTAAAAAAACTCCAAAAAATGTTTATCACTCATTATAATTCAAATACCAAGCAAGAGTAATTTTATATAATCATTACAGTTATCATTTTATCACTATCATAAAACAGAATAAAAGACCAGTCCCAATTATTACCTATCATTATACTTAATTCCTAATCATTAGCTAAATATTTTAAACAATCTAAATCGTCATGTCTTTAACATAGACATAAATATTCTATACTTTTTACTTAAGAATTTCCAAGGGCATATATTCATGTTTCTAAGAAATGTTCACAGCAGTTAAAAAATGCTTTTGTGAAATTAATGTGAGACATGTTGTTGTTGTTGTTGTTGTTTACAAGTCCTGCGCATTGTCCCTAAGCTTTTTTTGTGCTCAAGGCCAGCACTGCACAACTTGAAGCACAGGACTAATTTCTGTTTTTGAATAGTTAATTGGAGAATAAGAATCTAACATGTACTTTTCTGTTTGGGCTAGATGTGAAAATAACTGTTAGATCTCAGCCAACAGAGGAGCTAGAATTATAGGCATGAGTTACCGGCACTTGGTTTGATGATTTTTTTAAATTATGTTTTAAGATGTTTGTTTCACTATAATGCACATAATTCTATACATAAATTTATATATATATATATGTGTGTATGTCGACAAATTTCCTCTAAAAATGTATGACTTTCTGCACATAAAATTTATACACACACACATATATATTTCTGAATATATACACTCCCTCTAAAACTTTTATGCTACTATTTTTTTACGCTTTTCATTTCAAAGATACAGTCTATTTTTCCAAAAGTTTCCTAGAGTAAAATGACTAACATTTCAATAGCAATTAGAAAATATTATTTTCAAGGTAATTTTAGATGTACACATTATGTAGTAGTAATATTTATAGTATATTACTTGAAAAAATTCTGTTCAAACCCTGAAATATTTGTGTGTAATGACAGGGAGAGGGGAAAGTAATTCATACTGGTTAGAAATGTGCAATGATTCAAAAATCTGTTCAATAATTTGTTATAATTACATAGTAAAGCTACCTGTTATGGTTTAGTTTTTTTGTTTCTTTATTTATTCAAAAATTTAACACGGATGCATGCACAGTGGTAATATTAAAATTATTAATCAAAATACAAATAATACAAAATCATAGACACATACCAGACTTTCAATAATTAGCAATTATGATGCTAATAATAATTTTGTTGAAGATGATGATGACCAGAGTGCTCTTGATAATGTCAATGTTATGATTGAAAAAGAAAAATTTTTAGACACCTGTGAATTTAGATTTCCCACATTGAATACATAATAATAAACAGTGTTGGATTGCATACAATAAGAATAACAAGAGGAGAGTTTCAATATCAAGAAATAACAATCACATAATCAGGTGAGACAGTAAATCCCTAATGTTATTCTTGCAGTCTCTCTAATGTATACTCACTTTTCTTGGGGGTATTGTTTTCTTATAAATAAAATCGTTTATTGTCACATGTTTATTATCCCACACAGATAAAATATAATAAGCTGAGTGCTTTGTTATCAAATGATCTTGTTTCTTCTAGCCTTGGGAACTTAGGAGAAAGCCTTTCACCACCCACATAGCCAGTAGCTTAGTTATATATCCCTAGAAGCTAACACATGCCTCAAGCATGCTTCACTCATTAGGCAGAAATCCTTAGTCAGTTTTAGTTTCTATCCAGTTCACTGAAGAAAATCTATGTAGAAATTTATGAAGAACACTTGGCAGCACATAAAACAATAAGAAAATTTTGATGGACTAAGATTTGTTTTCAACTTAGTGTCATTAGTTCAAGTTACATTCTCATGTAGATACTATTCAATAACCAATGTTTTCCAATGATAGGTTGAGTATGTTCTTCAATACAAATGTAGACACATGACCCAATTTACATAATACCACTTACATATCTCTAGTTGCCTTAAAAGGACACAACTCTTAGAGCCAGGAGATAAACTCTATTTTTATTTCTGCATGAAGCAATTTGTGACTTTATACCAACAAACTGAATTTGACTCTTTCCTTATTTGTAAGCTAAGGTGGAAAATGTAAGGACTCTTCACTTTTCTTTTTTCTTGCTCTAGGAGTAAACAAATGTATTCTTCAATATTTCTGGTAGATTATATCCATTTACAGATGAGAAATGTAAGGCCAACAGTCAATGTAGTGAGTAAATAATGATACTAGAATTTGTGTCTGAGCTCTTCCCTCTGCACACTTACAAGGAACAGTAATTTGTTGATGGAGAGGACCAATATGAAAACACTATGGGGAAAAACATACTTTGTAAAAAGTTGTTTAAGACTAGGTGACCAGTGATGAGTACATGAAATAGACTTGTGTCAGGCGCATAAAAAGGAGTTCATAGAAATCATATTAGTGCTGGGCGCCAGTGGCTCATGCCTGTAATCCTATCTACTCGGGAGGCTGAGATCTGAGGATCAGGGTTCAAAGCAAGCCCGGGCAGCGCTCCATCTCAGGTCCCGGAATGGACCTAACGCTTTATTGGCTCACAGGCTGGTGTACTCACCATGACCCATTCATCACTTGGGTTTGCAAGGACTTCAGTTCAAATCCCAGAATTGTCAGAAGATGAATAGTGATGTGAGAAGCCAAGTGATCCTCCTCTTTTCCTGTGCTGTGAAAGTCCTGCTTTTCAGCAAAGAATGGAACATGCTATATAGGCAACTCTATAGCCATGGGAACAGGTTGACATCCATGTCAGCACAGTTATACCTGGCACTATACTCAGTAAAATACACAATACCTCCATGAATTAGACACAAATTAAGGAGAAGTGAACCGAATGCAAGATGCTGTCCACACATGTATATCAATAGAGATCCTATGTTTAAATTATGAATTTATGCCCATCCTGGCCCTCACTGGTGCTCAATGTCAGGTCCTGGAAATGGTCTTCTCCTCAGTGGCTCACAGGCCAGTGTCCTCACCTTGACCCTTTCACCAATTGGGCTGCTAGGTTCTGAGTTCAAATCACAACACTGTCAAAACATGAATCCTGATATGAGCAGTACATCATCTCACCTGCTTTCCAGTCCTGTGAAAGTCCTGGGTCTCATCTAGGATGGACAAGGCATAGGCAACTCTATAGACATAGGAATAGGTTGTCATGCATGTCAGCACATTTATATCTATCATCATACTCAATAAAATACAAAATGCATCTCAGAATAAGACACAATAAAATAAATAACAAAACTGAAAGCATGATGAATTCCACATATGTATGTAAATAGAGATCCTATGTGTAAAATAGGTGCGCATATGATTTTTCCAGTGTTGGGCTTCAATTCAGGCACTGGGAGCAGGCCTGAACATGTAGTCTTCAAGGATGGTGATCTTCCCCTTCTCCCACAGTGCAACAGAGTTACCCAGACCTGAGTTCAAATCTCAGCTCTGGAAGTAAAATGGTGCGTATTCAGAGCTAGGGTGCTTCCTTCATAATTTTTTTTTAACAGATTCAGAGGTTGAACTCAAGTCGTGGCAACTCTGCTTCAGTTCCGATCATCTTAGTCTTCAGCCTCTGGACCTAAAACCCATCATCAGATCCTAGAACCCCAAGGATTGCAGGGGGAAAAAAACCGCAAAGAGAAAAAAAAAAAGTGGCAGGAAGTTCCACCTGGCGCTTTTATGTTTATTTTCCTTGGCATGGTGACCGTGCTGGGTCTGAACTCGGCGGCCTGCAGAGTGAAGGTGACCTGTAGTGACTGAAGGTCTGCTGGCTCTCGCAGAAGCCCAAGGGCAACGGGGTATCAAAGACCTCAAGGTCGAATCCAGGTCATCCCCCCTCCATTGAGGGAATGGCGGGAGATCCTGAGATACTCTTTTCCAGCACTTGGAAATGTCGTGGAATTCGATCAATCTCATCTTTGAATGAGTATTTTCTGCAGGATGCACGTAGGAAATGATAGGCAAGACTCATTGTGTATCGATTATTTTCAATGAAGAGTTGATGAAGCTTGACCATAATCATCACAGTCATGAAATGGAGGCATCAGAAAGATCCATGAATCGGGAGTCATGGGGTATATTGGATTCCATCATAGGTCGCCATCTCTCCTACTGTATACAAATATGCTGACTACCTTCAGCTTATGAATGGATGAGTATTGTGCTCTGCCCCTCCGACTCCCAGGGCTCAATCTCAGGTCCTGGGAACAGCTTAGTTCCTTTATAGCTCTCAGCCTGGTATCCTCACCTTGACCCTTTCTCCTGTTGGGTTTGCTAAGATCTAAGTTCCAACCCCAACACTGTCAAAAGAGGAATGCAGATGTGAGAATCCAATATGTCCACTTGTTTTCCTGCCTTGTGAAAATTCTGGGTCTCATCTAGGATGGAGAAGGCGTAAGCAATGCTATAGACATGGGAATTAGTTCTCATCCCTGCCAGCACAGTTATATCTGTCATCATAATCAATAAAATACAAAATGCATCCTTGACTAAGACACAATAAAAAGAATAACTACATTGAACACATGATGCATTCCACACATGTATTTAAATAGAAATCCTATGTTTGAAATAGGTGGGCATATGATTTTTGCCAGTGCAAGGGCTTCAATTCAGGCCCTGGGAGCAGACCTGACCTTGTAGTCTTCAAGGACAGTGATCTTCCCCTTCATCCACAGTGCTATAGTGTTACCCAGATCTGAGTTGGAATCCCAGCTGTGGCAGAAAAAAATGGTGTGAATTCTGAACTAGGGTGGTTTATTATTTTTTATTTTATTGTATTTTTTTTCCAACCAAGCGATTTGAACTCAGTTCATGACAACTCTACTTCAGCTTCGATCACTTTAGGCTGGTGGGCTGCCATGGGCACATAGCTAATCCTGTGATCCTAGGCCCTGAAGCCTTGCAGGAGAAAAAAAAAAAAACCCTCACTGAAAAATAGCCGCGGGATGGATTTTTTACATTTTATTCCTTTGCATGGTGACCAACCTGGGTCTGAATGACAAGGCTACAAGTTTACTTCACTTTGCATTGGCCAAGGCTAGCAGGCTATCGCGGAAGCCACAGGCCCATATGTCATCGAAGGTCCTGATATTGAATCCTGGTCCTGACACCTATCAGTGGGGAGACTTCCCAAGAGACTTGTTCCTATGCACGGGAATAACGATGGAATGTTTGGAAACTTTGAATTGTTTGAATAAGTTTCTGCGGGCATAGGTCTAATCTAAAATGGGATGCAATGATCCCAGGATGCTGATTGATCTTAATGAATGGTTTATTAAGAATGAAAACAATACTATTCCTTCAATAGCAGCATTATAAATAACTAAGATTGTTAGGCATGTAGTTGATGTCATTGAATCCTAAGTAGATGTCTCTGGCACTCTATACAAATATATATTTATTTGTATACTGCCACCTGCCAATCCATGTATTGTTAGTTTGTCCACCCCTGTGGCTCAATCTCAGGGTCTGGGAAATACCTGGCAGCTTCCTTGGCTAGAGGTTGCCATGTTGACACATTCATTCATGAATTGGGTCTGCTAGGCCTTGAGTTCAGATCTTGGATTGTAGAATAAGAAGCCAAGTGTGACACCTGTTTTCCTTTTCTCTGAGAGTCCTGGGTGTCAGACATGATGGACAACACGTCTAAAAATTTGAATACTATGTGATGGGATGTCATCAGAATAATAAATGGAATGCATATCATCATAGTCAATAAATGGTAAATAATTGAATAAACAAAAATACAGTCAATAACCACAACAAACAGGATATGGACTGAACATCTATAGGTAAATACAAATTCTATCTTTACAATGAATATAAATAGTATGTTTTCCAGGGCTGGGGCTTGAATTCAGGCCTAGGGACCAGGCGGGACTTTCTTGTCTTCAAGCATAGTGAGCTTCCCCTTCGTCCACAGTGCTACAGAGTTACCCAGACCCTGAGTTCAAATCCAAAGTCTGGTAGAGAAAAACAGCGTGAATTGCAAGCCAGGGAGCTTTTTTTTTTTTTTTTTTTGCGAAGCAAGTTCTTGAACTCAGGTCATGGCAACTCTGCCTCAGCTTCCATCATCCTAGGCTGGTGTGCAGCCACTGGAGCCACAGCTGATCCTGGGATCCTAGATCTCCAAGCCTTGCAAGTGGGAAAAGTATGCACATAAAAAAGTTGCAAAGCCAGGCGCCGGTGGCTCACAACTCTAATACAAGCTACACAGGAGGCTGAGATCTGAAGATCACAATTGAAAACCAGCCGAGGCAGGAAAGTCTGTGAGAATCTTATCTCCAATAAACCTCAGTAGAAACCCGGAAGTAGCACTGTGACTCAAGCAGTAGTTTCATAAAGTGTTAGTTAAAATCGATCAGAGTCCTAGGATATAATTGTGTATAATTTTATCCTAGAATCGTTCAAGAAGTGCCCATTCAATCTTGACATATATCACATTCCATGGGTATTCATATGGATAAGAATGAGTTTCTTAGGATCTCCTGACATTTGGAGGTGGCAGGAACAGGATTCAAACTGTGGGCTCCACCTTCCACCATTTAATCTCCAGGATAGGGAACTCACAGTTCTGTCCAAGAACATCAGCAAGACCAATGATTAGGCAGGCACCCGTGGCTCTCAGCAGTCCTCCTTAATACTTACAAGTCTGTGATAGGAGGATCATGGTCAAAGTTACCTTTGGCAAGAAAGTCCTTGAGACCCCTGTCCAACTTCAGTGCCAACAAAGCCAGAAGTAGAGCCGTGTGGCTCCAGAGGTTGAGGGCTAGCCTTGAGCAAAAGCAACTCACGGACTGTGCCCAGATCATGAGTTAAAGGTCCAGGACTGGCAAAAAACAGACATACAGAACAATCTGTGCAGCCATCCAGCTAAAGCAGGTCACCTTCTTGTCCCCAACTGGATTGGACAGTTTCCTGGGAAAGTGGCTGCTCTCATCCTGACTTCGCCCATTCTGCCTGCATCACAATATTCTGGTCACACCTCCTTTCATGGTTCTTTCTGACCAATGGGATATAAGAATGGCGGCCACACCCATATTCCATGCTGCCCAGAAGCACCGGGATTCCCTCTGTTGGTTGACACCACTACCAGCAGTTTAGGAAGGTAAAGTTGGCTAAGTGGTGAGCAAGAGACTCCAGGTGACTTTGGAGTAGAGTACGAAATTGATGTCCTAATCAGTGAGTGGAAGAAGAGAGGAATTCCCAGAGCCTGGGAACATGGCCAGCCCATCTTTCCCATCTCAGTGCTCAGATGTCTGAAACAACAAGACTCCATGAGAAAGCTACAGGCATGAAACTGCAGCCAGAACACCAGTAGAAGAATCCTCCTGACAGACCTGTAACATTCAAGAAAACAAAGAACATGAAAAAGGGAAGGATCCTCAAGACACACACCACAGGGGAGCGGGATTCAATGGAGGGTCCGGCCAGAGGTGATGCCCACCACGGGCTTCCTGTGCCTTTGGACACAGTAACAGCCACGAGGTTTCAGAGTGTCAATGGTCCTGATACCACCAAGGATCTACAGAGGTGCTACCGACACGTGGTGCCCACCCTGGACCCCAGCAAAGAAGAAACCAGGCACTCTATGCCAAGATCCAATCACTGAAGCAGGAAAAGACAGACCTTCAGGATCAACGGGAGAAAGAGAGGGAGAAGATAGCTCAGGTGCATGCAGCACCTAAAATAGAGCTAGAGATCCACAAGGCACCCATACAGAGGTTGGTTTCGGCAGAAAGCAATTTACAATCCCGCCTGCAGCAGGCGGCCGATGACATAGAAAGGGAGCACGAAGATCTGACCACCTGCCTGCAGGCCGCAGATCAGTGAATGGCAGAGCTGGAGATGTCGGCTTCTGTGGTCACTGATCACAGAATGAGACTGAAATGTTCTTTGAACAGCTGCATGATGTGACCCTTCTGCTCAAGGAAAAGGCCAGAGGCTTCGATGACCTGGAGCAAGTGAACTCAAAGTTATAGGAGAAGCTGTAAGTGCTCTGGACAACAGGAAGAAAGGAATCTGCAAGTTCCAACAAGCACTGGTGGGGCATGAGTTACTGAAGAGACTACTGGACAATGTGAGCTGACTAGTGAGCACAGCGAATCTAGAGAGAGACAGCTTCACAGAAGACCTGAGCATTGAGAGGTCCACGTGGAAAGAGGAGACCCGGCAGCTGACCCAGCAGGTGAACCAACTGACAGAGGAGAAGGAGCAAGGGGCAAGGCAGGTGTTCAGCCTAGAGAACAGGATGGAGGAACCATGGCCCTTCTCAGGCCTAGTGGCAGTTGCAGGCCCACGGCTACTGCACGCAGATGGAGTTGAAAAACCGGGAGGAATAACTTCACATCCAGGTCCAGGAAAACCAGAGGCTCTATCTCCAGAACCCGGAGCAGCAGAAGCAATGGTGGAGACTGGAGGAGAAGGCCAAAGATTGGCAGGAGATCCCTGAGACCCCATGATGCGCATATGTGTGTGATGGACAGCTGGAGGAGCAGCTGGCCCTGCTGTGGGATGCTCTCCACAGGGTGAGCGGTGAGAAGGAGGAGCTAGCCAGCATCCTGGACACAGAGCAGCAGGTGAAGAAACACCTGTGGGAACAGCTGGTCCACACAGAGGAGAAGGTAGAGGAATAGAAAGAAGTGGCTGAGATAGAAAGAAAGCCAAGCATCTCAGGACCAGCAGGAGCAGTCCCTGGCCTAGCTACAGGAGCTCAGAGCCACCTGTGAGTGGCACATCACCTACAATTAGCGGCTGAGCTCCAAGAAGGAGGCCCTGCATCAGCACCTAGAGAGGCAGACCCAACTCCTGGAGCAGCTGAAGCAAGTGCATGGCCCAACCAACTGGGGAGACTAGGTGGTGCCCCCAAAGTGGCAGGACACTCTCAAGTGCGTGAAAGCAATCAGACCACAGGAAGAGCGGCTGTAGGCCCAGCTGAGCTTCCTGGCTTTCCCTGGGGAAGGGGAAGTCGAAAAACCTGGAGAAGCAAAAGGTGAGAAGTCGACTCCCCCCCTACACATGACCATTGCAGAGGATGGAGACATTCCCCAAACCGAGATGTACGTGGATGTGTGAGCACTCTTAGTGGCTGAAATCCACAGGGGAAACTCCTGCAGTAAGAGTGGCAGGCCCACTGTGGGCACCCGGTTGACCTGGCAGCTCAGTGCCAGAGAAAGATCGAGCCACAGGCCCTCCATCCCATGAGCTGGCAGCACAACCTGTGTGGAGATGGGAAGCGGGACACGTGGGCATCCGAAAAGAAAATCTACTTTGTCCATGACCTGCCTGATGAGATGGACTTCCATAGTCCAGCGGGTGATCTTCAACATAGATGCAGCCAGCTGTCGGCACACATCTCACTGTTGAGGAGTCCCTCGTGGCATGTAAAGAGCAGATGTTCATTCTGGCTGAGCTGTGTCAGAAGAAACCTGAGCATGTGTACCTGCTGTCCTAAAAGAAGATGGAGAAGAGGAGAGAGCTGCGGGAGCCACTGTCACTCCTCACAGGGGAAGACATGGACAATGGGCTCCAGATGCCAGCACAAGCTGAGTTTTCTTGCTCAAGGCTAGAGCTCTGCCACTTGAGCCACAGCCCCACTTGCTTTTCGATGGTTAATTTTAGGTAAGTCTCAAGGACTTTCCTGTCCAAGGTGGCTTCAAAGAATGATGGTGGCCCCAGGGAAACAAGAGTAAATACAATCCCTTTAGTGGACAACTCCTGCCTCCTCGTGGCCAGGCGTGGAACATGTGTCCCTGTGCCATCGTGGGGGACTATCCTCCCCTAGAGTTCAATTTGGGGAAATGACCGGGGCCAACCTGACTTTCACTCACCCTCCAGAGCAGATCTGTTCCACCCTAGGCCAAGAGAGCTCCAGGAGGCCCTGCTCCCAGGGACACAAGAAGTGAGAAGTCAGCTCCAGGCCCAGCTAAGAGCCTTTGCCCCTGGACACCCCAACTTGGCCTTCCTGATCACCATAATACCTGTCAAAGAACAACCTAAAAAAACAAACCAAAATTGGAGCTGTGAATCAAATTGGTAGAGCTCTAGCATTGAAACAAAGCGCTCAGGGACATGGGCCCCAAGCTTTGAGTTCAAGACCCCCAGCTGACCTTCCCCATAAAACACACATTAGCTAAATGTGCACTAGTAGGATTTGTGAAGTGTTTCTGAAAAATAGTGATACTGAAGAAAGCACCCTAGTTCTAATGACAGTTGAACTTGTGACATACAGGTATGTGCTGAGTCCTTCACAGGGTACTGTTTTCTGGGTCCTTCCCACATAGCGTGTTTTTTCTGAGTCTTCAAAAACCATGCTTTTTGCTGAGTCATCCCAAAGGGTGCTATGTTCTGAGTCCTTGAGAAGAGTGGGATGTGCTGGGTTTTTCAAAGGGTGCTGGGTGCTGAGTCCATTATACAATGTACTTTATGCTGAGTCCTATGAAAGTGCAGTGTGCTAATTCATCCCAAGTGGTGCTATGTGCTGACGCCTTGAGAAGGGAGGGAGAGGTAGTTTTTCATTGTGTGCTGTGGGCCCAGTCCTTTACACAGGGTACTCTTGCTGAGCGCTTCAAAGAGGGCTGTGTGCTGAGTTATCCCAATGGGTGCAATGTGCTGCATCCTTGAGAAGAGAGGGATGAGGTGAGTGCTGTCTGCTGAGTCCTGTAGACAGTGTGCTCTGTACTGTCTTTCAAATAGTGCTGTGTACTGAGTTCTTCCACAAGGTGGTATGTGCTGAGTCCTTCAAAACTGTGCTATGTGCTGAATTTTTCAGAGGGTGCTGTGCACTCAGTGTTTTACACAGGGTGCTACATACTCAGCCCTTCAAAGGGTGGTGTATATGGAGTCTTAACACAGGGTGCTATGTGCTGAGTCCTGGGAAAGAGTGCTACGTGCTGAGTTTTTCAAAGCATGCCATGCACTGAGTCCTATACACGGCATGCTATGGACTCCCTCCTTCAAAGGGTGCTGTGTGCTGAGTCATCCCAAAGGCTACTATATGCTAAGTCCTTCAAAGGGCACATTGTGCTGAGTCTTTTACTCACTGTGCTTTGTGCTGTTCTTTGAACTATGCCGTGTGCTGAGTCATCCTAAAGGGTGCTATGTTCTGAGTCCTTGAGAGGTAGTTTTCCCAACAATCTCTCTCAGTCTCTCAGTCTCTCAGTCTCTCTCTCTGTCTCTCTCTCACTGGGTCACTGTGCACGTTCTTGATATGTGGAGTGGAGAGGCTTGAAGGAGAGTCTCCTCTAGTGGTGGGGCTGAGGGGAGATTCAATCCCCTGAGCAAGTGCTAGGGTTAGTGGGGAGTGCTGAGCTGAGGTGAGGTTGTAATTCCCATGGCCTGGAAGCCTTAGGGCCCAGTCATAGCTGATCTTTTGGGCAAAGGTAGGGGGCCGAGCCAAGGGGAAGTGGGGACTGGGCAGAGGGGAGGAGGAGGCAGGGTCCGGGGGCCTCACTGTGGAGGCAACAGTGGCCAGGGTCTCCCAGGGGCAGGTGCACATGCGCAGAGGATGTGAGGCGGCCTGCGAAAGGAGTGGAGGTAGAGAAAAAGAGCAGAGAGGAGCAAGGCCAGGCAGGAGGGGAAGTGGCTTCACATGCCTGTTCGTGGATCAATAGAAAAAATAGCCAAAACGAGAATAAAGGCAACAAATGTACAGCCAAGAAGAATATAGTTAGAATAAAGGTAGAGGCAATAAAGGTGCAGCCAAGTGTATAGGAAGCTTTGAACCAACATCCCCTTCCTGCAAGCATGCTTCCATGAAGCTTATGCTTTGTCTGGCGTGATCTCTCACGCAGATTCAGCAGGAGGTGTCATGGTATTTCTTCCTTTTTTATTTTTTAATTGAAGCTCATGAATGTCTCGGTGCACAGAAGAGATAAATCTAAAGATCATCCGGGAAATGACTGGAAATATAAGACATATGAGAATTAGAATAGTCCTCCAACCCCCCTAGCAGGTCGCTATTATTTGTCATTACTTGTATAATATCCTCATCACCCCCCCCATCCCACGGGATGTAGAAGAGGAGGATTAGGAACTTATGCCCAGTATTGTTCTACTGAAACAGACACTGCCTGCACAGCAATAATGGCAAGCATAGCAAGAAACGTATTTTCAACAGTGATAGTCTTTCCTGTAGTAACAACAATCTCCTCTGCAGAATGGCTGAGCTTCTTAATTTGTTCCCAGGTTGGTGGTTGGGCTTCTTTTGTTGTCTTGGCCTGTTGAGGAGAAAGGTGAAGACTTTTGAGCTTTTGCATTGCTTTCTTCATTTGCTTCTTCTGGTTTTTATTCCTCCTGGGTTTCTCTTATTTTGTAAGGGCACATGAGTCGGTTGAGATTCCAGATGGGTGACACTGCATCCTGTGGAAACACACATGTATACCCTCTTCCCGAGGTGATTAATACATCAGGCTCTTTCCAGGTGCCTGTGAGCAAATTTTTCCTTTTAACATTTGGCTGAACTTTAAATCCAATATCGCTCCAATGTTTTTGCATAAGTGTAAGATTTTGTTCATTAGTATTAAGGTGATTAATTACAAATAAAGCATGATAGTTTCTCTATTAATAATTCAGCCATCATATTTTCAAATGAAAGAGGACCTGGTAAATTTGTATGTCTCTTATGTCTTCAATAAATACTTTTTCTTTTCTAAGTTGAATTAATTTTTGTAACTGTTGTAACAAGTCTATAATTTTTGATTGTCCTGATAAAAGAGCTGTCTCTATGGCGGGAAATAAGTTAACCACATGCTTAGAGTCTGTGTAAATGTTATGCTGCTGGGGAAATATGGTTAAAGCTAAAATTGCAGCAATAATTTCCATCTGTTGCTCTGAAATGTCAGATGCTCTTTAATAATAGGGAAGTGGTCTGGAATGTATACCACCGAAGTTCCATTTGAGAACCCATCAGTAAAAACTGTTAGAGCTCCTTCTAAAGGTGTTGTTACCACTAATGGAAAAATGGTTTTTACCTCTTCCACAAGATTTAATAAAGGATGTTGAGGAACATGAAATTTTATTTGTCCTGTATAATTTAATAATGCTAATCCCCAATTCTCATCATTCTGTAATAATATTTTTAATTGTTTTTTTATTATAAGGTATAATTATATTATTCATTTCTTTCTCAAGTAACTCTCGGGACCTACTCCTTGCCTTGACAATGAGTTGACTGAACAAATATACATAAGAAGCTATCATTCTTGTATGACTGTGAGGCAAGTGAAGCCATTCCAGGACTCCATCTTGCCATAAACATCTTGTATAAGATGTCTTTAATATTACGAAATCCCAGTCTTTATTATAGTCCAATTGGACCACTTTTGCTTGTAACTTTTCTGCCACCAATGAAATTTTTTCTAACATTATTGGAGTGAATTGCCTCTTAGATTTAGGATTAGAATCCCCTTTTAGGGCTTCAAACAATGGGTGTTATTCTCCTGTGGTAATTTTCAAGTAGGGTCTAACCCAATTTATGTTTCCTAGAAATTTTTGAAAACCATTTAATGTTTTTAATTTAACTAGCCTAATACTCATTTTTGTGACATGATGTATTATTTTTCCTAAATAATTTAAAGGTTTATTATGTTGAATTTTATGTGGAACAATAAGCAAACCAAAGTTGGTTAATTGCTCAATGGTTAATTGTTAAAATTTGTTCTGTTAAATGTTTACTTTCAGCAGCTATTAAAATATCGTCCATATAATGAATAATATAAGCATTAGAAAACTCTTCCCTAGTTTTTTGTAAAGCTTTATCCACAAATTTTTGACACAATGCACGAGAATTTTTCATGCCTTGTGGCAAGACTTTCCATTGATATCTCTGCCAGGGCCTTTTCAAATTACATGAGGGCACACGAAATGCAAATCTTTGAAAATCATTAGGATTCAATTTTATTGTAAAAAAAATCCTGAAAATAAATAATTATTATATAATGTCCTTTAGGAACAGCCACAGGAGATGAAAGTCTTGGCTGAAGAGCCCCCATGAAATACATGGTGTTATTAATGGCTCTGAGGTCTTGTAACAACCTCCATTATCCAGATTTCTTTTTAATTACAAAAATTGGAGCATTCCAAGGGCTATTGGATTCCTCTAAATGTCCTTTCTGTAATTGCTCATTTACCAATTGTTCTACAGCATGTATCTTCTCTTGAGTTAGGGACCACTGATCAACCCACACAGGCTGATCATTTTTCCATGATATTGCATCAGCAAACTTCTCATCAGTGGCCCCGATGAAAAATTTTGTACACTAAAGGAATCTGCAGTAACTAATTTTAGTTCCATGTTTTGCAAAATGTCTCTGCCCCATAATGTAAGGGCAAAGAAGATATAATATAAGGTAGATTTTCACACTCCTACTTTAAAATTTTTGAACTTTGAGCAACATTGCTAGCCATACCCAATCCCATTAATGTAGATTCTGTCTTCATAATTTGACAGGATGAGGGCCAGTCTTTTCCTGCAATACATGTTGGGTCTGCCCCTGTGTCCAAGAGACCTTTAATAGGCTTTCTATCCACTTTTATAGTTTCATGGGTCGATCCTTAGAAATAGATTGTACCCAGGTCACAGTTTCTGTGGAACTGAAACCTCCTGTACCTCAATCTTGTTTTAGGATTTGATTTGGAAGATGGACATAATTTAAAATTAAGATTTGAGCTAATCTTTGATCCATATGTATTTGCATATTTCTTTTAAAGACCTTACCGTTACTTTAATTTCCTTTTGATAATCTGCATCAACTACTCCCGGAAATACCTCAAAGTTTTGTTATAATTTGAGCTTCTAGCAATTATCAAGCCCACAGTTCATTCAATTACAGGACCATAAACTTGAATGTCTATTAGCTGAACACCATACATGATAGAGATAATGTAATCTCTTTTTGCTGCCAGATCTAACCCTGCACTTCCTGGAGTAGCTTTGGCAAATCCCATACTGTAAATGGAGGAGACAAGGGATTTAATGGAACTGATCCCTTAGGGGATTTTTGTGTAACAGAGGTGTTTCCCCTCTTTCATTTACGGGGCTGAGGGAGCACCTCTCTTCTTGTTTTTTGTCTCCTTTTCTTCTGCTGTTAGGAGAATTCTATCCTTATGATATTTTGATCTACACTCATTTTTCTAATTATTGCCTTTCTTTCATCGTGGAAAAAGTCCAGGCGCTTTACACTTTTTATTGTTACTAGGTATATTTTGTTTTTGTTGACAATCATTACTCATGTGTCCTGACTGGCCACATGAGAAACACACCCCATTTTGGGCCTGAGGTCGTGTCTTATGTAATTTTTGTACATAAGCACTGAATGGTTCTCCTTTCATTGCTGCAGCATATGCTATTCCTTGAATGACTGCTGGTGAGGCATCTATGCATGCTTTAACATTATCTTGCAATGATACAGTCAGTAATTGTAAAGTACGTAATATATAACTTTTCATACTTGTTACCTCCTGCCTCATTTTTCTCACACTTTTCCTTCTCCTCAACACCTCTCACAAGTTGTTATGTACATTTCCCGTATATTGTCTTGTGAGCATTGCTATTCCATTGGTTTGCCCTTTGTCTTTTTTCTCACCATTTTGTTTTTCCTCTTCCATTCCCTAATTAAGGTAAATGTATACACAAAATACAGGGTACCAAAATCAGGGGGATAAACCATAGGGAGAAAACCCAAAACAAAATAGAAATCACATACTACATTAAAAACAGCAACCGCAAAATAAAAGCCTCTGTTTCCATATCTTGGAGTTCATTTTGCTCTGCATCAGCTTATATGGTAATATATATGCATAACAAAGCCACTGGAAAAGAATCGTTGCATGGACACTATATCATGAAAACAACGTTAACTGTTTCTGATGGTAAAGATGGAATTAGCATTGGTGAAATCGCGATTCTGATAAAGGAATTTCAAAAGAGTTTTACAATTACGACAGGTAAATTTTAATTCTTCAACTTTTTTAACAACTTAGCCTATTAAGAAAATTTAAAATTGCCTGGGAAAAGGCTTTCATGCAAAGAAATCCATGGAAACTTAGTGGAGAGAGAGCAATGTGGGTGAAGATGGCTCATTAAACAAACAAACCAATAAACCTCAGAAAACTTGCTAGAAATCCTGTAGGTTCCCTTGAGAATGTCCTTACACAGGAAATATACTTTCAGTTTGTGAAACAAGGTTGTAGTGGAATTTAAATTCAAAGTTCTTTAAAAAAAAAAAAAAGACATCAAAATTTGTGAATTGACCTTTAATTACCCCACTGTGATTCTCTGAAAAAGATATTTTGAGTCAAAATATTTAGAGAGAAAGTGCCCTGCACAATGAAAGAACGTATTGGGTTTACATTTTTCTGTTTGTAATTCTTTCCACAATGTCTTTGCACATGAAGCACTGAAACACAGAAAAAAAATCTGATAGGATAATTCAAACCAATGATTTCACATTTCTATGTGGCTCACAAAAAATAATATCCTTATTAAGATGAGATAGTGAACTCTTCTCTTATTACATAAGCCAAAAAATTTTGGGATCAGAAAAGAATTGAGGAAATGAAAAATGTAAGAAAACTCTTTTTAGAAGCCTGAGCTAAGCATATTGGCTTCAACAGTGGAGAGAGGTCAAAACTTTTTGATATAGTTTCTCTTAATATTTTAGCTACCTAAAGTGATTTTACAGAGCCTATTTGGCTCACTACGATGTACAACAGATTGAATGAAGACATAAAAATAAATTCCACATCCGAATGAGGCAACTTAAAAGAATTTTAAATGAGAAACCATGAAGATGGAGCAATGGGGGAGGCCTTATAGTCCTTTAGCTTCACTAAACCTGAAAGCAAGAAGCTGTGATTAATTGGAAATCAGGAAAGAGCTAAGAGGAGGACATAGAAGTAGGACATAGAAGCATTGTCCTTTGTAACAGACACTATCATCCAAGGTATGGATGATTTAACTCTATTCTCCTCGATACATCTTGTTGAACAAATGTAAGACCAAGAGAAAAATACTCAAGTGAAATAATTTTGCAAAGAATAACTTCACTTATCCTGATATTGTATCTAAGGAGAGACTTAAGAGAAAAGATCAAAAGTGGAGTATAGTTTGGTTACCTCTAAGCATCTTGTTACCAAAATATATCTTTGAGGTTAGAAACGATTGAACCAAAAAGTGGTGGAGTACTTTCAAGGTAAAAAAAAAAAGAAAAAGAAAAAAAGTATAGCCAAATATTTGTGATCACAGCTTCTTGGGCTGGTTTTTTGGAGACAAAGTTTTACATTAGAGTTTGTCCTCATTAACATAGAAGTTGGGTATTCATGACAACCAAATTCAAGGGGGAAGTTTAATGGACTCGCTAGGAAAGTAAAAAGAAAACCACTAGAAAACCCGAAAGTGTTACTGTAGCTCAAGAGGTAGAGTGGATGCCTTGAGCTGAAGAGCACATGGACAGCACACGGGCCCAGAGTTCCAGCCCCACGACCAACAACAAAAAAAAGAAATCAAATTAGTAACAAAAACTGAGAAAACCTTGATTGTTCATCTTATATAATGGGTGGGAGTAGAAGGGTAAGAAGTAATCTAAAGGGTTCTACATCTATGGCCAGGCAAATGTGTTAGTGATATTCTTGGTGATAAGCATTACAGGTGAAAATGATGGATTTAGAGGAAAAAAACTCTCTGATAGTTCTAAAGTTTATATTAAACAGATGCAAAGATTGATCTGTTTAGATATCATCAAAATATCCATGACCATGAATATGAAAAAGAATGATAAAATTGGGGACATTATTAAAGGGAAGAAGAAAAGAAAAGTTATGTCATAAGTGTAGCAATGTGAGCACCAGTGTGGACAAGATTGGAAGAAAGAGATAAGGAAACAAGAAAGTAATAAAAACAGATTTACAGAAGAAAAGAAAAGAAAGAATTTGCAGGGAGAAAAGGTAAAAACTGTTACAGACATTGAAGGAAATATGCTATTTGGATTTGAAAACTAAAAGGACATAGACAAGTTCAATAAGAAAAGTGTTTTGGTGAACTGGTGGAGATGTAAGTCATATTGATGAAATTTTGAGATATGAATGTGAATCCATAAAATTCTAGATCCATGAATTAAATACATCCTTTTTATTTTAAATGTTGGGAACAAATGCTTTTATCCTGACCTTAGAAGAACTAATGAGCTCCAAGAAAATGTCTTTAAGAAGCCTTTCAATTCAAATATCACTGTCTCAAAATGCCTTAAATTCTACATCTTCTAATGTTGGCATAGAGTTATATGTGGAACTTTTCTCCTCAGAAAGTGAGTACTACCCTATTGGTTAACATGGACAAATACCTTCATAAATAGACTGGGTGTTTGCAAACAAGAAGTGGTAGCTGAACAATGTTCTTAGCAGTTTGTACAGATGAAATGGAAATAGATCAATCAAAAGGAACATGCAAAAAAAACAAAGGCACAAAATAGAATGTGCCAAGGAAATGCAGATGTACAATTTCAAATAATGTGCTCAGGTGTGAGGGTCTGTTCAAAGTACAGCGTCAGACAATATAATTGGATACCTTGAGAAAAAAACTGCATTAAACTATTCTGGTATTATCATACAAGTAGAAACCTGTTACGCTGACTCTCTAATCAGTCACAACATCATCAATTTAGGGAGTATTTTCCAAGAGCATACTGAGAAAAAGAGGGCTCATCACAATTAGTGTTCAGGTTGAAGTAACGACAATCACATAACGTTTATTGTAAGTCTTCATTTATTTTGGAGCATTAAAGTGGGAAAAAGCCAAGTAAATATTTTGCATGTATCTAAATTAAGTGGGACGTATTATATTTGTCTCTCTTTAACTTGAAAGTTATAGGTTATGTCTTTTTATACTCTAAGTTGGGAAAATGATCTGCTTTCAGTTATTTTCTTCTCTTGCCCTTCTTTTGCCCTTTCACTTAAAGAGACATACTTGAGCTTGCATTTCTAAATCCTTCAAAATTATCTGAATTTCTCCATACTTCTGTCAGCCTCCTATATCTTTCTCAAGGGAATATCTTTTTACTACCATTTTTTTTAATCCCATATGATATTGGATATCTTCCTGCCTAATTCAGTGCAAGATACACATTAGACTCATCCATGTTTCTCAACACTTGTACCACCATAAAATCCTATTCTACTTAGAAATCATGATTTTAGTATGTCTGGGGAAGTGACATTTGTCATTTTTGAATGACCATAATTGATGCTTACATGCAAGCATGTTTTAAACCAATATGCCTCTCAGTAGATGAATGAATCGGCATGTCCATTGCGGCGCTGTGGGCTGTGGCAGGGACGAGGAAGAAAAATGGTTGGCTTCCCTCGGTTATTAATCCTGGGCCCCGGGGCTGGCCAGATGGAGAGTTTCCCTGCATAGGGTAAGCATTTTTATAGGAATTCTTTTACTGTCTATTTTTTATTTACACACTCTTGCCCAGTGCTTTCCTTTTTATATTTAGGGCAAATTCCTTGTCCTCTCTTGTTAACATCAGTAGCCTTTTCACAATTCTTCTTTATATGTCCCGTTTGACCACATCCAAAACATTTTAGATTAGATGGTTTGTAAAGCATGCCAGGTAGTGGGCATAGTTTCAGCAAACAACTGCAAACGCTGGGAATCGGATGTAATGTCTTTACACTCCCTTAAATATGTATTTACATCCCCAGATTCTTTAATAGGCAATAGGGCTCGTCTACAGTCCTCATTAGCATTTTCATAAGCCAATATGCCCAGTAGTTGTTGCAGTGCAGCTTCTCCCGCAACAGTATGTTCCAAGGTCAGTGTCAATCGTGATAAAAATTCAACATAGATTTTATTAGGTTTTTGAATTACTTTAGTCCAGGAGCCATAATACTCTCCTACCAGCCGAATCCTCCCCCATGCCTCCACACCTATGTCTCGTAACTGCTCATGGATCTCTTCAGGAGAGTTCACTTGCATATGAGCATCTGCATATGGTTCTGTTCCACTCAACCTGGGACAGGTTATGACCTGCAGGTGTGGATTATTGCTCTGTGCATTTTCTCTAGTCCTTTCTGTATATAACTCAGTAAACCACATTTGCCATTGTAGATATTCAGGTTCCTTATGCAATGCTCTACAAAGCATCTTCCAATCCTCGGGAGCAAAATTACGGGGCAAGCCCATTAAGCAATTCCTTAACATAATGAGACTGAGGACCATAAGTCACTGCCTTGTTAAGTTTACCAATATCATCGACAGCAACACCCTCATATCTAGTTGGTTGAGCTATACCATTCATAGGAGGTGGTCAAATTACAGGATAAGAAAAAATAGGCATTTCATCATCAAACTCACTGTCTGAGCCTTCTGTTTTGGGAGGGAGTGACAATAATTGCTTCGGTAAGGGGAGGAGCGGAAGGCTGTTTTACTTTCACTTTCTCAGATTCTTCTTTCACTCTGCTAATTTCTAACTCCATATGTTGTAATCTTGATAAAATCAATTCCATTTGCTCAGACATTCTATTTACGCTTTCAGTTTGTTCCTTTTCAGCTTTCTTTACCTCTTGTTTTTTCTCTGTTAATTGTGATGCAGCCTTATCTATTGCGTCCTGAACCTCAGAGTCCACTAGTAAATCTGCAATAGAAGTCGTGGCCTCTTTCCTTAAGTCCGCTATTAATCTTTTCTCATTTAAAGCTTTAAAAGGGGTATGTAAAATTGCCCAAATGGAACAAAATCTAACAGGAATCCTTTCCCCTTCTCCAACATCTCTTTCTACAATACTTTACTCATTTCTAATTATCAATATCTAATGTCCGTTTGTCGGAAACCAAGGTTTCCATTCGCTAACTACATTAATACACATTTCTATGTCAAAAGAAGAAATAGTTACACCATAAGCAGCAAGTAAATATTTTAGCATATGTAAGTACGGAGTAGACTTAACTTGTCCCATCACCCTGTAATTAAAAGTACTTACCTGAATATCCCTTCCTGTATTCAACACTGCAGGGTCCCTGTTTGTGCGCCAGTTGTCAACGTCTCAGGCATTGGGGTCCCTGGGTAAGGGTTGCAAAATCACCAGGACACAGGGGTTGCAGAGTGCAAACAGCAATTGCCACTGCATGCTGTGTTTTATTGCTAGTGGGTATTTAAAGACAACCAAGTATTATCTTTGCCAAGATTTAGTCAGGAGACATTCACACAAAGAATTTCAACAGATACAATTTTGCTTAAACTATGAGATAAGACTTTGTATATTTTTATCTAAACTATTTTAGAGCAAGCTCAAACCACTTCCCCATACTCAGGAAAATGCTTGACTAGCTGTTCGTCTATGCTTAAGTAAGCAGAAGAGCTACTTCCTCAGCTTTGAGACATGAAATAAGCTTTGAGATAGGGAGAGAGAACTTGTTCCCTCTCTAGCCCGGCATGCCAAGAGCTTTCCACATACACAAACACAGTCTTCAGATAATCCTGAGGCGGGAGCCTGCATCATTCTGCCCCTCCAACACAGACCCGAGGCTTCACACAGATTGTCTCACCAACTCTTCTATTACTTTAAGCAAAAACAAAGCAAAGCAAAGCAAACAAAATAGTCATTATCTTTAATTAAGCTGCTATTAAAGATTCCAGATGGGCTGGGAAGGTGGCTCAGTGGTAGAGTGCTTGACTTGCATGCCTGAGGCCCTGGGTTCGATTCCTCAGCACCACATAAGCAAAAAGAAAAAAAAGCTGGAAGTGGCGCTGTGACTCAAGTGGTAGAGCACTAGCCTTGAGCTGAAGAGCTGAGGGATAGCACCCAGGCCCAGAGTTCAGGCCCCATGACCGGACCCCAAAAAAATAAATATGTAAAGATTCCAGGCACAATTATACTGTCAAATGATGTTAGTAAATATGTTGTGTAGATACTAATCTCACATGTGTCACAAAAATATCCATGGATTCATAACTAGAAACTCTGAAGTGTAAAGTATATTAATTAGGTGAGTTTCATTAGGTAGCCAATGAAGAGAACACCACAGGGTATTTAATCGGGTAAAGAAGTTTATTTACTGAACTGCTGCCCATGACATACATGGTGGAAATGCATGTAAAAAAAAATGAGGCGACCCAACCTCGGGCAAGGTTGTATCTATGTGAAGGACCGGAAGAGGTGTGGCCGTTTGGGGGAAACTCTGGCCACACTGGTTCTGGATGTGACTTCAAGTTCTGGGACTCACCTCTGGTCAGATTGAAAGTGGGACCAGAGGCTGACCAGGTTGTGACTTAACAGGATGGGGAGGTGGCTGCCTCCAGGTGTGCCAGATACTAGGCAACACATAAAGGGTTGAAACTTAGCCAAGAAGTGGGAAGGTGTCTGCATAGGGTCTGCATGACCTGGGGCAGACCTAACACCAAATACAGGTAGTACTTCTGACATATAACTCCTGACAGCACACAATTCATTCTCAGTCATTTTCTTTCTTACTTTCTTTCTTTCTTTCTTTCTTTCTTTCTTTCTTTCTTTCTTTCTTTCTTTCTTTCTTTCTTTCTTTCTTTCTTTCTTTCTTTCTTTCTTTCTTTCTTTCTTTCTTTCTTTCTTCCTACCTTCCTACCTTCCTCCTTCCTTCCTTCCTTTCTTTTCTCCCTCTCTTCTCTGTCTCGTTTTTTTTTTGGTTGGTCGTAGGGTTTGAACTCTGGGCTTGGGCACTGTCCCTCAGCTCTTGAGCTCAAGTCGAGCGCTCTACCACTTGAGCCACAGGGCCACTTCTGGTTTTTGAGTGGTTTATTGCAGATAAGGGTTTCACGGACTTTCCTGCCCAGGCTGGCTTTGAACTGCAATCCTCAGATCTCAGCCTACTGAGTAGCTAGGATTACAGGTGTGATCCACCAGCGCCCAGCTCTCTCTCTATCTCTATCTCTCCTCTCTTTCACTCAACCTCCGTCTCTACCTCAGTATTCTCAACTCTCAAATAATGAACACTTACTGAGTTGAACTCACAGGCTGGGAGAGCAGCTCAATTGGCATATTAATGTTTCCTTATACTTCTACCACAGGTCACTGGAATCAAATAATGAACACTCAGAAGCATGGCATCTCAAGCCGTTTGGAGGAGGAAAGCAAGCATGCTCACTGCATTCTGTGAGGTCCACCCTGGGAAAGTGGGGCAGACTCCTCCCTCCTCTTGCTAAATCTCAGCCCAGATTCTGCATCAGTAGAGGTGACTGCCTCCAAGAGTCCCAGTTACTCAAGTGACACAGTTACAAGGCAGAGACTTAGCTTCTTGTGGTGCTGAGATTAATGGCATGATTCAACATGATCCACTACTTTGTTGAGATTGGGACTTCTTAAATTTTTGGTTAGTCTATGTTCAAATTGTGATCTATTGATTTCTGATTGCTAACCATGATTATAGATGTGAACCAGCACATCAGACCATTCAAAGTTCTTTATCCCACATGGAAGACATGAAGTTTATTTTACCAAATGACATACAAGTTGACAGACAGCAAAAGTAAGTCCTTTATTCTGGTCAAGATGTGTTATTAATGTGAAACAAAATTACTTAGCAAAATATCTGACTACTGCGATTATACTTTCAAATTTACCCTACACTTTAATATCAAATCACTTATATTAGCCAATGATTCACTCAAATTACCTATAATCATTTATGTCTGTCCTATCTTCTAGAAGTAGGGAGAACTTGAGCTCACACAATTAACTAAAGTGGTAGAATTTGAGAGTATCAGTTCTGAATCAGTCTAGGAAGGAAAGTATCACCCATATCAACCTACTAGGTAAGGATATTGGAATGCAATCATGATCCCTGCTTTTTGAGCTGGGTGCAAAAATTGCTACCCTATGAGTAAAGTAACTTAAACTAGAAAGGATTGGTGGAGTGACTCCAGTGGTGGAATACTTATCTGGCAAACACAACATCAAAACTCAAATCAACTTCCGAAAGATAAAATAAGACAAGGAAAGAAAGAACAATTCATACTGAGCATGTGTTCAATGTAAAGATTTACAATAAATTACTGTAGTTATAAATGCCATCATTTATTTCTAGGAGCACACATATTTTGTGTCAAGACTAAATGAAAAAATAACACCACATATATAAAGCTTTGGTAAAACACAGGTCTAGCTTACAATGGTGAACACTTAAGTTTGCATGTGCAGTGGTGTTGCAGGGTTGTTAAGGTTTATGGAAGTCCACCTTTTTGATGGACTTGACATGATGAAATTACCTAAACATACATAACCATAGAGATCACTGGACAGATACTGCTGATATATATATATATATATATGTGTGTGTGTGTGTGTGTGTGTGTGTGTGTGTGTGTGTGTTTATATATATATATATATATTGCACACACATGTATGCATTTATATATTCAGTGAGAGGTAAATAAAAATAAAAAAATTAATAATGAATAAATTTAGTGAACAGATAACTTTTCCAAAGTATTACTTTACCTGAACCAGTTCATCTCTTAAAGTCTCCAACGCTGTATCACACTTACATGGTTGCTGATCTCGTTCAGCTTTTATATGATATTAATTTTTCTTTGTTTTACATGTGAAAAGCCTGCCAACAAATATACTTTCATGACATTCCTTTCTTTAGAAAATGCAATGCACGTTGTGTTATCTGGCTCTTTATGTATCATCAATATAATTTTTTTTATAATTTCAAGTACATATTGTCTAAGATCTCACTCATTCTCTTCCAATAGTACCTGTAGGAAGGAGAAAATGAAGGATTATTCTGTTACTTTGGGAGTTTCTGTTATTAATAACTGCAATAAATATGAAAATGAAACTCTGAAATTACTTAGAGAGGTAACTTGAAAGTTCTTTCTACACACTTACGTTACTCCCTCAACTAAATCACAGAACTTAAAATAAGTAACATTTTTAGCTGGGTGCCAGTGGCTCATGCCTGTAATCCTAGCTACTCAGGAGCTGAGATCTGAGGATAGTAGTTCAAAGCTAGCCCTGGCAGGAAATCCATGACACTCTTACTTCAAATTAACCACCAGAAAACCAGAAGTAGCACTGTGGCTCAAGTGGTAACCTGCTAGCTTTGATCTGAAGAGCCAGGGACAGTGCCCAGACCTAGAATTCAAGCCCCTTGACCAAGAAAATTAAAAAGGAAAAAAGGGGGGAAAAGTAATATTTTAAAGCTAATGTGCATATATACACACAATTTGTCTAGAAATATAACTATAACAGCCCCTGGACTGGCAAAAAAAGTGATTAAAGTGAAATTGCCTTCAATAATTCATTTAGACGATCTATACTGAGGGCAGGCTACTGGAACTCACATCACTAATTGAAGAGGTAGAATTTGAGAGGATCACAGATCAGAACCAGTGTGCAAGGAAAGTAATAAGAGTCTCATATCATCCTAAAGGTTTGCATGTTGGAATGCATTTGTGATCCCCGCTACTTGGCAGACAGAGGTGAGGAACTTAGCTTGTGTTCGGCCCTAAGCAAAATGGATAACCTATGAGAAAAGTAAATAAATCGAAAAAGGATTATTCTAATGGTAGAATACTTGATCAGCAAACAAAATATCTAAATTCATACTCATTTCCTAAAAGAGGAAAGAAAAGGGAAGAAAGGAAGAAAGAAAGAAAGAAAGAAAGAAAGAAAGAAAGAAAGAAAGAAAGAAAGGAAGGAAGGAGGGAAGGAAGGAAGGAAGGAAGGAAGGAAGGAAGGAAGGAAGAAAAGAAAGATAGAGAGGAAGAAAGAAAGGGAGAAAGAAAGAAAGGGAAAAGGAGAGGTATAAACAAAAACCTCATCATGCGTTAGATGTTAACAATGACCCTAAATCATTTTAGCTATAAATGCCTTCATTTAATTCTGGGCAGAGACATTTTGTATTAAGCCTGAAAAAAACCATAGCATACCACATACAAAGATTGGGTTAAATACACGTCTGCCTTACACTGTTGGAACAATAGGAATGTATGTCTAGTGCTGTTGCAGGTATGTTAACGTGTGTGGGAGTTTATCATCCTGATGATCTTGCAATGATGAAATTGACTAACTACACAATTACCTTGGCAGATCCCTGCTGAGACCTATATTAAGTCACAGGTTAACAAAGAACAATATATACAATGAAATATATTGAACAACCAGGCATTGTGTCCAAAATTATTTTTACCTGATTCAGTGTATTTTTACATTCTATATCACATGTTCAAGTTCCTCATTCCCTTCTGTCTCATTATGTTGTCCTTCCTTGGTTTTGTTTTGATTTCAGAACCGTGGTATAGGAGGGCATTTCTTATATTTTTGTCTCCTAGTCTTCAGAAAGTCTGCAGTTAAATATGCTTAAGTTCCTTTCATTAGAAAATTTAAACCACATTGTGTAGGGTCTTCATCATGATTTTGTTATGATCTCAAATACGTTTTTATTTCTGGCATTCTACCTGTATAATCTCACTTCATTCTTTTCCAAAAGGCACTTTAGTGGAAGGAGGAAATTCAAAGGGAATTCTGGTAGAGAATTTCTGTTACTAAAAACTCTGGTACATAGTAAAGTAAGCAAGTCCAAAATTATTCATTAGAGAGATAATTTGAAAGTCATCTTTTTACATCTTAATACTCTTTCCTCAACCAAACCAGAAGATTTAAAATAACGTATAGTTTTAAGTTAATGGACACAAATGTGGACGAAAATTCTAGAAATAAAATGATCACTCATGAAACCTTACTGATACTTCAAAGAATGCTTTCCAGTTAGAGGAATCATCTTCACACATTTTCACACAATGTGAATCTGCCTGTTAACAGAACCACAAACTAGACTAAAGCATCTAATAGCTATCTAATTTTTGTTGTCTTTTGTCAGTACTGCTTTCTTATCATATTGACTAGTATGAATTCTGTGACCATTATAAAATCACATTTGTAATAAAAGTTCCTAGATGGGAACTTCAAGGAATAGGTGGTGTGGGGTTTCTGGTGGAGCGCTGTCTAGTTCAAGGGAGGAGTTGGTATTGGTACAGCCTCTGTGGTAAAGCAGGTCGGGGCTTTGAGCGTGAAAGCCAGTCTGTGTAGGGTTTTGAGACTGCAGGGAGGGGACAAGAAAGACTATATTTGTTAGGAGCAGGGTCCCTTGTGGAGTAGGTGGGACTTTAGGATGGAGACTGGCAGGTAGATGAGTTTTCAGTGGAAGAAGGCAGGGTCACTGGGGAAGAGGCTGTTTGGGGCAGAGCTTTGAAAAGGAAGAACAAGGCTACAGAGGGGAGGTTAGTTAAAGGAGGGGTTGTGGTGTAGCACTGTGAGCCCTGGTGGGATATGTAGGGTGAGGTTTCCCATAAGGCAGGGAAGATAATGAAGGCAAGAGGCTGACAAAAGTTGGAGATTCTGGTGCAGGAATGCGGAGCTATGAGGGAGAGGCTTTTCAAGGTCTGAGAGAGGGCAGAGTGGTGCTAGGAAGATGTGGGCTAGTAAGGGGCGGGGTTTCTGGTGGAGAATGGCAGGCCTTTGGGAAGTGTGTTAGGGTGGAGATGGGGTTTCTGGCAGAGCAGTATGTAGTAACAATGTATGGAGGAATTTTTCCAGACGAGAGCTTTGTGAGAGCAGGGATAGTTTCCAGTAGACTAGACCAGTTAGGACAGAGTTTCTGGTGTAGCCAGTTACCACTTTGAAAATAGGAGTAAGGCTGGGTGGGGATTTCAGTGTTTCAAGGCAGGACATTAAACTTTGGACAGGGTTTCCAGTGGGGCAAGGCAACCTTCAAAAAGAGACTATGAAGGGACAGGGATTTACAGTTGAGCCTGGTGAAGCTTCCAGAGGGAGGCAAACAGATGCAGTGGTTTACAGTGGAGCAATGTGGGTGTCGAGAGATGGGATATTGTGTTGAGAGTTGTCTATTGGGGGTTTTCTAGAGCAGGTCAAGGCTTGGAGCCATGGGGTTAATTGGAAGAGGGACTTTGAGAATGAGTGGAAGGTCTACAAAGTTGTAGAGTAATTATGGTCAGGGATGAGTAGGGTGTGGATCTGTGGGAGGTGCCAATAAGGGGAGGATTCATCACAGGAACAATGCAGCCATTGAGAGAGTAGATATGGGAGGTAGAGAGGCCTACGGTGGAGCAGGGTTGGCTTTCCAAGCAGGAGATGGGCTGTGTGAGAAGCTTCTGGTCAACTAAGGTGGGGCTACAAGGGTAGTTATAGAGAGGTGGAGGGTTTTTGGTGTAGCATGAAGGTAATTGTGGGAAGAGGTAGGTTCAGGGCTGGATTTGAAACGTTAGGCCACTTAGACTAGTTATGGATGGAGATTCTGATGAAACCAGGAGGGGTCGAGGGAGAAGTTTGTTTGGGAGTGGGGTATGAAAGGGACGGGAGGAATTTGGAGGTAATAGAATATGGGAGCAATGGGACTATGAGGGAATAGAGTAGTTAGGGACAGGGTATCTGGTGGATGAAGTTAAGATTAGAAGGAGGAGCCCAATGTAGGCGGGGTTCTTGGTGCAGCAAGGCGGATCATAGGAGGAGATATGGATGTGGCCTGGTTTCTGCTGGTGCAGAGAAGGGATTCCAGGAAGGGGTGGAGTGGAAAAAGGCTTTCCCTGTAGCAGAGGAGGACTTTCAGGAAGGATTCTGGTTGCAGTCAGGCCTTTGGAAGTTTATAGCCGTACTACCAGGGGCTAGGTTAGTTAAGGTTGGGCTTTTTAAGGACGAGGCTGACTGGAAGTGGGTTTCCAGTGGATCCAGTCAAGTTTTATGGGAAGGGGAGATAGGAAAGGGACATGACTTAGTGAAGAGTGGGGCTACAAAAAATAATTATTCTAATAGGAACGTCATTTTCAGTCAGTGTAGAATTATATTACTTTTATGTATGTGAGAGATATTGGAGAAAGTAAGCAAGTAATAATTCTTTCCTAGTGAAATTTTTCTTCATTCCTGTTGAGTGAAAATAAAACCACAGGTCACATCAGGCTCAGAGGCCCACAGTAGACTAAGAAATATGAAGCACTGGACTGGATTCCCCAGCACAACCTTTAAGGACTACAAATACAAATTTTAAAATATCTCACTTGGTCATAATGGACACTTTATTATCTTAAAATTGTAAATGAATGGAACTTTTACTCTGACCGTTTTAGAAATCCTAAAACTAAGTAAGTGATAATGTTTTAACTTTATATAATATTGTGAAGTATACTAAAATAATTAGGAAAATATAAAATTGTACACGGAATATTTGTTGTCCAGCATTAATTTTAATCTAAAAGAATTTAAAACCAGAAGTTTGCCATATAGTGAGATTGCAGCATGGTTTCTTTTCAGTCATAAAAATGGTGACTTAAGGAATGTGTCTTCATCATTGGATTCATCGATGTTAAAACATATCTAAAAATGTGAAGCACTATACACATCCTGAAGAAACTCAGAGGGATCTGTGAAATGAGGTTGGAATAAAATTAATGAATAGTTACAGTAGGAATTGATCTTCACTAGGCCCATAAATATTTTCCAGAAGAAAAGACTACATTAAAAAATAACCAAAACAGTGAAAAATAAGCAGGCAGGCAGACCTTGAAGTAAACATTATCCAATGAACAATATCTATTGAAGCATGATTGCAATAATCTTTTACCTAAGTTACAGTACTGATCTATGCTCTTCCCTTATGCCAAATAACAAAGCCATGAAAATACAGTAATAATTTTCAAGGCATTAGACTTTACAGAAGGAATTCAATGAATGTATTTCTAGAAAGTAAAGATAGATGTCTGAGATAAAGAGTAAAGCAAATATCCCCAGTTCTTAGCCCTTCGAGGTGAGATAGGTACAAGCCGAAGCACAAGGAGAATGGACAGAAGTACAGTAATGCATACCAGTAGTTCCCAAGATGCAATGATGAATGTAACAGGGGAGAAAATCAACATGACCATCACAGGACTTAGCACTGGAGAGTAGAGAGAAGAACAGTGAAAGTCCATGGAGAATCACAAAGGATGCCCTTGCATATTTGGCAGAAGTGTGCACTGCATGGCATTGAGGTCTAAAATATGTGTAGGTATTATAGGAAACTATTTCTGCCCATATGGTGCCTCAAGTAGTGATAAACTTATGATTTACAGGACATTGAGTATTAATAAAGGTCCTGCTTCAGTAGTGTAGAGTTAAACCTTGATAAATTCTGTTTTTAAACACCTAACACCCTATAAAACCATGACAAGAAGATTCAAATTATATATAAGTGACTTGACTGCAACAATAGAGTCCAAAAAAATCAAATCACATAATGTAGATGCAAAGGGATTACATTATTAAGGTAATCTTTAAACAACACACATTTTATGTGAATAGTCCTGATTATAAATGATTTGTTTTCCATACAGATTTTGGATGCACAAAAACAACGAAAACGAAACAAAATAAAACGAAGAAATGACACTTGCCAATAGAGCTAGATGCCAGTATCTCATCTCATGAGGCTGAGATTGGAAGACCATGGTTCACAGATGGCTGGGGTAGCAATCCACGAGACATTTATGTGCAATTGTTCAATCAAACACAGAGTGAAACCTTGGTTGAAATAGAACAATTCAGTCAGTCATGAGTGAAAAAAAAACAAGCAAGATTTTGAGGCTCCGTGTCAGTTTCATTACTGCACACACACACACACACACACACACACACACACACACACACAGCGAATATTAAGAGTGTAAAAAATGAACCTATCTGCCAGGACTATCCTAAGCATATATTAATTAATAAAAATGAGGGAAACCATAGAGCCCATGTTTCTTTGAGTCTGGCTTCCTTCACATAATGATTTTTTTCCAAGTCTTTCCATTTTCTTAAGAAAGGGGCTATGTCATTCTTTCTCAAAGAAGCATGAAATTCTATTGTGTATATATATATATAACATATTTTCCTGATCCATTCATCTTTTGAGGGGCATCTGGACTGCTTCCATATCTTAGATATGGTATAATGATGCAAAAAACATACTTGTGCTGGTAGTTTCAGTGTTTTATTTTTTGGAGTCCGGTCATGAGGCATGAACTATGGGCATGGGTGCTATCCTTCAGCTCTTCAGCTCAAGTTTAGCGCTCTGCCACTTGAGCCACAGCACCACTTCCGGCTTTTTTCTTTTTGCTTATGTGGTACTGAAGAATCGAACCCAGGGCCTCTTGCATGCAAACACAACCACTGAGCCACCTTCCCAGCCTGAGAGAAGATATTTTAACTTATTTTCTACATGTAAATTGATATTAAGCAAAGCTAATTAAAATAATTACTTATTTACTCTTCAGAGGATGAGTATATTACTCTTGGATATCTTTGAGGAAAAGACTTTAGACTCATTACAACTGATGCCTTGCATGGAAATTACAGGCTAAACTTTCTTCTTCATTAAACAAAAGCTTCATTTCTTTCATATTAGAATTATAAAATCATAATACCTGAATGTTGATTTGTTTTCCTTTGCTATTTTCAATTCCATTTTTCATCCATTAGCTATCTAGAGATAATTTCGAGAAATGCCCATGAGTGGGATTGCTGGCTCCAGAGCTATGTACATTTGACAATAAAAAATGATGCTAATTGAAATGAACTCCAAGACATGGAAACAACAATTACTTTTTTTTTTTCAGATATCAACCTTGATGTTGGTAAAGAAGTGTAACTAGATCTTATTTTATTTCATTTTTCTTTGATTTATTCCTGGATATCTGTCTTGATTCTGGTACCTTCCATCTTTTATATACCTTATTTGATTTGGAGAAGGAAAGGGAAATAACATAATGATGAAAGATGTGACCCATTGCAACAATGATTTTCACAAGACAATATACTGGCAATGAAATTTACAACTTTGGGGTGGGGGAGGGTAGGGTTGGGGTGGGGTGGGAAAGGATAAGAGAACAACAATGGAGTGGGTAACAATATTCATCAAGGCATGTACCTTACTCATGTAACTGTAACCACTCTGTACAGTACATTTAAATAAAATAAAATTTAAAAAAGTGAACCTACCCTAGAAAAAAATATCCCTTTCAAAATAACCCATCTGTAATAGTACTTGTGAGGGATTCTAGAGTAAAACTGTTATACCTGGAAAGGGATATATTGGGAAGCCATCTCAAACGACAATCAAAAGGCTGAGAGCTGTGCTCTGGAAAGGTCAAACAGTTAAGGGAAGAGAGAGGTATGGGTTATTACCTCAAAAGTATTTAAGTTAGAGCTGTTGGACACTAAAAGTTTAAGACTTTGGAGACAAGATGGATGTCTGTGCTATGGCTGTAATGACTATTGCTCCCTTCTGCTCCTTAAAAATAAGGGATTCAATTATCACTATGTATACAAACAATAACTCAGTTAATAGTTGTAACCACAAACTAGATTGATGCCCCAGTTTGTGGACATACCTGTAGCCACTCATTACCCCACTCCTGTAGTAGAATGAATGTAAAGCATTTTAAACAGGATTTGGGGATCCAGAAGCTGGTAATGAGACTTTGGGTCCTCTGGTCTCTTCTTTCCTATCACTTCCTGTGATTTCTCAGTTCTTTGGCCAGGTATCCCATCATCTTTGCTGTTCCATGGTTGTGGTTAGTGACAGTACTGATATTCTAAACACTTCAAAACAAACTATGGAAAACACTTCCTCAGAGAAGATTCACAAATGTATAGGAGCACCTGGAAAGAAACCAAACATAAGCAGTCATTCTGTGACCCTCTAAAAAGAAAGTATAATTCAGGTTTATCTTTACTTCTGATAATATAAGAGATGGACAATTGTCCCTTTTGTACATTTGGTATTTGGTATTGCATAAATTTTCAGAAACACATATACATTGTGAAATAATGTTATTTATTTCATAGGTCACAAACCTTGTCACTGGAGTGATGACCAAATTGTCTTATCTCAGTTGCCTGATTCAGACTTAGATGAGTGTGAATTGCATAATTATGAACATTTCTCCATGAAACTTAACAACACAGAATGAGGTTTGAGGGTCTGGCCACTCCATACCTCTAAAGATTTTACATATATTACAGTAATACACACCTCCTAAACTGCTCAGCACTTATAGCACATTGGTGTGTTATAATTGTCTTCAGATCAGAAATACTCTAGATTTAAAATAGAAAGATGGGCTGTACATTTTCAATGCAAGAGTGATGATCACCCCCTGCAATTATTCTCAGTGGAAAATCCTTCCTATACATTTTACTGATTTAGCTTCTACTCTGTGCTTTACCATTACCAGGGAGGGTCACACTGTATAGAGCTACAATACTGCAGCAACCTTAGCTGTCTTTGAATTTTACCTCTAATCTTAATACCAAGGTCAACTCTGCAACTCTAATCACATCATTAGTGGACACCTGAACTTTCCAAGCTTGGTTAAAAATTCAGCTATCATTGCTCATTGCCAATGTTAAAGTTCTCACTCCATTAGATTTATTGTGTTTCTTCTCGTGTTTCCAACACTGCCTTAGATGTTGGTTTATGATATAGAGCTTTTAATTTGCATTTGATTTATGGAAGTGTTAGTAATGCCAGTTGAACTGCATATATTATAATGTAAGTAATTTGATGTTTTGACATATGAATTTAATTTTGGCAATTGAGGAAGTCAATACACATCACTCACAAAAGTTTCTTTATATGTACTGGTATTGCTTTATTGTGAACTTCCTAAAAGCCAGTCATAGGAGCACATGTCCTAATCCCATCACTTCTGTCACTGAGACGAAGCTTGAAAAGTCCAGACGACTTGGGACTTCATAGTGAGAAAGTTTCTACAATGAAGGGTGAGAGAATTGAAAAAAGAGCAAATGAATCTTCCAACTGTTTTGTTTCCTGTTCTTTACACTTAGCCATTAAGACACCATAATAGTATTTTTATGACTTCTTACCTACTTTTTTCCTGTTCTGAGATGTTTTATTTACGGATCTCTAAGAAATCATATAAGAATCATATAATAAATCTATAAATCATATATGAAATCTTAAAAAATAGTTTGTTAGGGATATATGACCTAAAAGGAATAATTTCAGGAAAGTATTAAGCACATAAAATGTAATGCACACCTAAAATTGTCTCTTTATTTAAAACTTCAGCAGTTGTAGTTTATTTATTCTAATAACAAAGATTATAAACTAAGTTACAATAGTATTCCAAATGGAACACAGAACTAGAAAAATGAAGGGTAGCACTAAAGAATGCTACTGCTACCACTAATAGAGTAAGAATAAAATTTAGGCAAAACTCCTTCAGACTAAAAGCCACAGGACAGCCCCAACATTACTTTAATTGTTTCATATGAAGAAAAGACCTTTTTTTGTAAAGATAAGTTTTCACAGATACTAACATCAGTTGGGTATATATTTCTTAAGACCTTCAGAATGGATGCTGTGACAATGTTGATGGAAGCTGACTTCTTTGGAACCTACTACACAATGTGCAGACACCAATCCAAGCACTGCACCTGCATTAGGGTAATTTTAGTGCTCATGACAGTTCTTCCAGTTAGGAAATGAAGTAAGTATTTCATTAAAAACAGAAGTAGGCAACAAGGCCAAACAAATTTCCCAAGTACCTAATACGGATCAGCTGTAGACCCATAATTCAAATCCAGGATTCCACCAGGCATATCTGAGGATATTCTGTAAGTTTCACATTCATTACCTTTCAAGATGTATGGAGCAGAAGAACCCACATTATCTTCCTAATTATCGTTATAATGGCAATAACATTGCTACAGAATATACATATTTTTAAATGAAAAGGGTGTGGGTAATGACATGGTAGGTGATCTTTATACCAAATAAAAGACTTCACATAGAACTCCCCTATGACCCAGCAATCCCACTTTTGGGCATTTACCCAAATGTTTACACACAAGACCACACTAAAGCTACCAGCACAACAATGTTTATTGCAGTATTATTTACCATAGCTAAGATATGGAACCAACCCAGATGCCCCTCAGTAGATGAATGGATCAAGAAAATGTGGTATATATACACAATGGAATTCTATGCCTCCATCAGAAAGAATGACATTGCCCCATTTTTTAGGAAATGGAAAAACTTGGAAAAAATTATATTAAGTGAAGTAAGCCAGGCCCAAAGAAACATAGGTCCCATGGTTTCCCTTATTTGCAATATCTAGTATATGTATGAGTCAAGCGGAAAAGGTCAGATAATGTGATGTCAGGAAAATGAACCCTTAGATATGGATTTTAATGTTTTTTTTTTTCATGCATGTGTTTCTAACGCATTTATAAGATTATCTCTTTGTTGCTTTGTATGTCCCTCCTCCACAGTATAACCCCTGCTTTCACTATATTTGATGTCAGTATAACTTGTGGAGGAGATGGGGGAAAAACCACTTGTTTAAGGATACAGGTGGACCTGTTGCAACAATGAGAAGTACAAGTTATCATGTCCAAAACAAGCTTTACAACGTCCTTGCGGGGGGGGGGGGGGGAGGGGGAAGGGGGGAAGGAGAAGGATTGGGATTGGGGGGGAGGGGGGAGGCTGGGAAGGGATGTGAAGGGTAAACCAAAGGAGGAGGCTGCAATGCTTGGTAAGAATTGTACACATTATCCTGCCCATGTAATTGTAACCCCTCTGTACAGTATGTTCACAAATTAAATTAAATTAAATTAAAAAAAAAAGAGATCGAAAAAAAAAAAAAAGACTGACATAAAAAGAAAAGTAAGGGGCTGGGAAGGTGGCTCAGTGGTAGAGTGCTTGCCTTGAGTGCATGAGGTCCTAGGTTCAATTCCTCAGCACCACATAATCAAAAAGAAAAAAGTTGAAAGTGGTGCTGTGGCTCAAGTGGTAGAGCACTATCCTTGAGCTGAAGAGCTGAGGGACAGAACCCATGCCCAGAGTTCAGGCCCCACGACCGGACCCCCCCCCCCAAAAAAAAATAAAAATAAAAGAACCTAGGCCCCAAATTTTAGTCATAGTACTAACACTCATATACAATATATATATGGTTCCTAAAATATACAGTGAGTTAATTTGTCGAAACCTGGTCATAGATTAAATATGAGGTGTGAAAAAGTATATAAGACTGAAATGACTGCAAGGTATTTTGAGAAGACAGCTGGAAGAGTCATCACTTAATCAAATAGTAATGAGGGATTGGTTTGTAGATAGAGATCAAAGCTCACTTTGGGATCTTTTGAGTTTGCTAAAATCAGTAGTTAGGAGTTGTCAGTAGACAGGATGCTATTAAGGACGTGAATTAAAGAAAAGAGAGATGGAAAAAATACAGAAATAATTACTGTACTCAGGGGTAACAACCATGAGAAGGAAAATTACAGAGCTAGGCCCTGGGACACACAAATATGTAAAACATGACAAATGAAGAAAAACAGTAATAAGTTTGTAATGCAGACTTATATAGGTAGGTATTTTTAATGTTTAAGGGCTATGAAGCGATTGTGTGATGACCTAATATTTAAGAAATTGGTAAGTTCACCAATCCTTCGGGCCAACCATAGCTGATAGTTTAAGTAAAACGGGGCCACAATAGTTTGTCTTGATTTACCAAAGTGAAAATAGGCCAATATTTAGAAAGCCACTTTTTGGACTTGTGGTTGGAGTTTCAATTACTGTAGTTTGTTCAAGTGTCAGTAGAAAGCTACAGGCTTAGCACAATGATAGAAACCTTTCAGGGATCTGGTAGATTTTCCCTCTGTCCTCAATTTCCCTTTATTTTCTGAGAGCTAAAATATCATTACTGGAAGCCTGTCCAAATTGTGCCTTTGGCAAGTTAACAGATAGTCAGTATATCACATGCCCAAATGAAAGAGAATGGGAAAAGGTTTACATTGAGCACTCACAGTAGACGGGTCTCTGAACTTTCTCAGGAAGAGCCTTCTGCCATTGTGGGATAGATAGGGCTGGATAATATGCAAAATAGACACCACAGATTGAAAGTATCCTGCTAAGTTGACAGTTGGGATATCGGATGATTTAACTGCATTGAATTGATTTGTAAGAATCAGTTAATCAGATTCTTCATACCATATGATGTTACTAGAGTGTAAAAGGCATGCTTATTGCATTTCCTTTGTATAACATATAGTATGTTTTGAAATTTGGTATAAAACATTCGTCTTTTCATTTATTTAATTTTAGTATGGATTACTCTAGTTCTCAAGAGTAGGGAAATGCCCTGGAACTTTGTAATTTGATGTCATATGTAATTTATTTTTTTATTCTTATTTATTGTCTATTGCAGCACACAGCTATATGTAATTTAAACTGTAGTTTTCTTCAAGTGTATCATCCTACACTGAAGGTTTTTCTTACAAGCTTTCTAATAAATATGTAATCTATTCAATTTTGAAAAGTACTGCTGTACCTCCCACTTATTTGTGGCATTTCTGAAATCCAAGTTCCTCTGTGTGTCAGGGTGGATACTTTTGCCTGTAACAGTTTTGTTACTGAATACATAACATCTGGCTACTTAGGGAACAAAGGATAAGAAGCTACAGTATTCTGATAAAGAAATTCCAGGACAATTCAAGGGCAACTCATGTACTCTCTGTGTAGGTGAATAGGAGCATAGAAAAGAAATTCTTATACATGAAAGTGACTGGGTCACTTATTTATCTGTTGTTATAATTTTACATATTCACTATTATTAAACGATATTTCATATATATATGTATATATATACATACATATATACATATACATATACATATATATATATATATATATATGATCCCAATTTCCAAAATCCAGAGAACCACATCTATGGGCATTGCTTTCCTATGCTGCTCTTTGGGTAATATGAATGAAACCTGGTATTGCCCTGTGGTAGAGAAATAACTCAGAGATTCAAACATTTTTCTTTCAATATGTTGCCTGTTCCTACATCTAAAATTAGGAAGTCTGTTAATACATAATACATGTTATAATATATTTAATATATTATATAATGTATAATATATTCTATATTATAATATTTATTATATAATATATTATATTATATATAATAAATTATATTATAATTATATTATATTATAACTGACAGTATTATATATTTATAAGGAAAAATACAACAAACATATTGATGTCGTTTCCTAGCCATGATTAGGTTCAGTAGAGTTAGGTGCACTACATCTCAACAGGAAAAGTATACTGAAGTTCTGATGACCTTGAGCTAGATAAGGAGAATTTCTGTAAAAGGACCCTCTCTTCAATTATGAGAAAAGATAAGTTTGGAAGGTTTTTCTTTTGTTTTATTTTTTTGTTTTTATTTAGGCTGGAAAAGAGGCCTGAACTTTGGGCCTGAGCACTGTCCCTCACCTCTTCGATTCAAGGGTAGTTCTCTACCACTCGAGCCATAGCAGCACTTCTGGCTTTTTCTGCTCATGTGGCACTGAAGAATCGAACCACGGCCTCATGCATGCAAGGCAAGCACTCTACCACTGAATCATATTCCCAGCCCAAGTTTGGAAGTTTTTGAGAAGAGGAATGTGGCATTTGTTTTGCATCCTTGATTAGTAAAAAATAGATATCATTTTGCTCCAAATTTGTCTCCTTTTATGTTCCCTAAACATTTACACATGATCATCATTCCATCGCATATCTTTAAGTCCTTCTTTTATTTGTTTAATCATTATTGTTTCTTGTTGTTTTGCTGATCCTAAGGCTTGCACTCAGGGCCTAGGCATTGACCCTGAGCTCAAGGCTGTTGCTCTACCACTTGAACCAAAGCACCACTTCTGGCTTTTTCTGCCTGGGCTTGCTTTGAATCATAATACTCAGATCCCAGCCTCTCGGGTAGCTAGGATTACAGGTGTGAGTCACCAGTGCCCAGCAAGTCCCTCTCTTTTAGATATTATTCTAAAAGCCTCCTATCCAAGGTCACTCCTAAGATAGTAAATGGACCTATGCCAATAGTTCCTTCATACTCTCATCTCCTGTTATGGCTCTGGTGTGTCTTTTCCATTGTATCCTGAACCTACTTCACTGTTCTCTTCCTAATCCATCATTCTAGATGTATTACTAATAATTACCTAAATTTTGTGGCTATAAGCCCTAAATTACTCAACTATTAATTTAATTTAATTTTTTCAATATGATTGTTGTTCTGTACAAATCTGAGATTATGTTCACGTCTTACATCTACCTCTTGGCATGAGCATAGCCTGGGCCTATTCTACCTCAAATGCAAGAGGTTAGCCAAAGAATAGCCTACAGTATTCCTGCCTAGGAGTCTGGACAAGTAGTTGAGTGCCTGAAAAAAGCAATGCATTCCCGACATGAGAAGGGGTGAGAGAGACAAAAGCCTAGACAGCAAACTGGCAATCACAACATTTAACAACTTCTCCTTTGGGGAAACTGACCTCCTGCAAAGTGGCAGTGAGATAACTTACCTAGTGAATTTTCTTTTTTTTTTTTTTTTTTGTCGGTCGTGGGGCTTGAACTCTAGGCCTGGGCACTGTCCCTCAGCTCTTCAGCTCAAGGCGAGCACTCTACCACTTGAGCTACAGCACCACTTCCGGTTTTCTGGTGGTTTATTGGAGATAGGAGTCTCACGGTCTCTCCTGCCCGAGCTGGCTTTGAACCGTGATCCTCAGATCTCAGGCTCCTGAATAGCTAGGATTACAGGCGTGAGCCACCAGCGCCCAGCGTGAATTTTCTTATATGAAGGAAGTTGTCATGTTTCACTACACAACTCCCTTGTAGTCAAAGAGAAGGTCATTCTTTTGGGACCTCGTTAGGCCCAGACTCAGTTTATCTCCATCTTAGATTTTTCTCAGACTCTATTCCTACCAGAAGGTCCCTGATGAGGAGGAAAGTGTGATCTCTTGGCTTCTGACTGGCCCATTGGGACCTGAGGCCACTTTTAGTTTTCAACCTGTTCCTTCTGACAATGGGAAAGCTCATTCTCTGAATTGTGCCCTAGTATCAAATCTCTTCAGAGAAAGTCAAGGAATGACAGGTTCTGCCTGAGGGAGTGAGTTTTTTCATTTCCAAAGAGGCCAATTAATATCTGATTCTGAGATCCAGGTTGAAGTCCTTTACCAGATCCTCCAAGCTGGAGTGGATGTTCGCTCAGACTCCAAGCCATGCTCATATTTCTCCTGCTCTTTCTCATGAACCAAAAGGTTACAGGATTTTAGTTCAGAAACAAAGAAAAATCAGAGTAGCAGAAAAACCATTGGCAGGGTGAGGAATTAGAAACTTTGGGTGAAAAAAAGGGCTCAGAAAATCTAGGATCAGGGGGCTGGGAAGGTGGCTCAGTGGTAGAGCGCTTGTCTTGCATGCCTGAGGCCTCAGTTCGATTCCTCAGCACCACATAAGCAAAAAGAAAAAAGCTGGAAATGGCGCTGTGGCTCAAGTGGTAGAAAGCTATCCTTGAGCTGAAGAGCTGAGGGACAGCGCCCAGGCCCAGAGTTCAGGCCCCACGATGGGACCAAAAAAAAAAAAAAAAAAAGAAAAAAAAAGAAAGAAAATCTAGGATCACTCACATGATTTGGGAATCATATCATAAGATTAGGGAATAAAATTAATAAATTACTACCTAAATTAGTAACTCCACTACTCTACATTACAAGTGTTTTGTCAAAAGTTAGCTGTCCTAGCTCTATTTTGATCAGGAAAATGGAGCAAATTCTTTCCTCACAAAGTTCTACTGGGTATCTTTATCCATAGCCCAGGTTGTTCTTACTCTCTACTTCTCTGTTACTTTCCTTTGCTGGATTCAATCAATGACACTTGAAAGTGTTAGCATCTTCAGACAGTTAATTACACTTTCTTCTAATCCATTTGTTATCAAATAAAATAAATTATGTGGAAGTATATGTCCATGGTAAATTTTCTATCATGGCATATTTATTTGATGTTATTAATTATTATTTTAATATTTTTGTTAAAACTTGAGGAAAATGTTTTACTATTAGCAGTAATTAATTGCACATTTTTTTGTATTTTTCCATGTCTGTGTATTTGTTAAGCTTCTAACATCGTCTTATTCCCCAACTGTTGCCTTCTTAAAATTGCTTCAAATTATAAACTATATATGATGGTCCTCTATGTGTTCATTGATATATTTAAATTTTGATGTAACATCCACATATTATAGGATATCTTCAACCTATTGTAACTGGTCTGAAAATCAATATGGACGTTCCTCATTAAAGCAAAAACACAATGCCACAAAACCTAGTGAAAATACTATTAGTTATATATTCAAAATATTTAGCAATGATACAGTAGAAACATTCACTTCTCATATACCAGAACATGTTTATAGCTATGAATAGCACATATTCTTCATTTCCTCTTTCTGGTGCATCTAGGTTGATTACACAGCTTGGTTGCTATGAATATTGCTGCCATGAACATGGATGTTCATGTTGATTTATATTCCTTCAATATGTATCCAATTGCGGTAAAGGTCATCAACATATCTGTCTTTTTGGTACTGTGTAAACTTCCTTTAAGATATCCCTATGGGTTGCACTAGTTTACAATGCCACAAAACCAAATCTAGTTCCTCATTTATTTCAACCTCTCCAGCAGTTTATTTATTTGAGTGGCGATAGCTATTCTAGTGTGTAAGATAGGATCTTAGTGACTTTCCTCTTTATTTTCTTTCGTATTTGGATATGAATCTCAAATATTTCATTTATTTATTAAACACTTACATTTGTACTTCCTTCCTGATTAGTGTCTTTCTTTTTCTTTTGGCATTTGATCAATTTTTAAGATTTATAACGTTTGATTTTTTCCCATTACAAATACTCATTTTAGTTAGTAAAAAGAATTTTTTTCTACAGTGGTGCACACTTAACTAAAAACAACAGATTGTACATTTATATCACTGGATATTTTTGTTTGTATTTACAACCAGAAATTTGTTCAATAAAGATGCTGAACTTCTTTCACTGATATACTGAAAGTATAGTATCTCATATTGGCCTAAACTAATCTCAGAATTAACAGTCATAGCCTGAGACACCACAGTCTGGGCTAACTAAAACCACTAACACAGCACAAACTGCATTTAAAGAGAGCAAAGGGCTTCATAAAATTTAGAAGAAAGGCATCACCTTCATGAAGCAAATGTTGAAGTTCACAAGCTGACCTTAGGAATCTGAATATCAAGAAGATCAAAGGATAAAAGTATTTAGAAGGACAACTTTGGAACTCAAAATTGGGGAGGTGGGACAAACAATAGATACTAAAACTCAATGCTGATTGCAAGGAGTATTTTACCCCCAACCTCAGCTGTGTCTGACTCTCTCACACAACACACACACACACACACACACACACACACACACACACACACACACACACACACACACACACACACCCCTAGTGAGAGGCCTTTGCCAAAGTACAGGCATTCTGGACTTAGACTCTGAATACTCCGAAAGTATCCATTGTGAATTACTGAAAGTACCCATTGTAAGTAGACTTTTACTGAAAGTTAGAATTCAGGTTCCTGGAAAACCGTGAAATGTCACAATAACGTTCTGCCCATAACTCCCCTAGCAATAGCCATCAGCGGATGACAGGAAGTACCTAAAGCTACAGATTTTTTAATTTTTAATTTTTTTCCTTTTTTATTTTGAAAATACTGTACAGAGGGGTTACAATTACATGGGCAAGATAATGAGTACATTTCTTATCAAGCATTGTAGCCTCCTCCTTTGTTTCCCCCTCCCATCCCTTCCCATCCTCCCCCCCCGCCCCTCCATCGAATCCTCCTCCCTCCTCCCCCCCCATCAAAGTTGTAATGTTTGTTTTTCTCCATAAGAACTTGTACATCTCATTGTTGCAATGGGTCTACCTGTATCCCTATTTAAACGATTTGTTTTTTTCCCATCTCCTCCACACATTATTGCTCAGCCTTCACTCGCTAGCCAATAAGATTGTTATAAGATTACCCAGTTAACTGAAGGGTCGGGGCTGTCAACGCTTACCCACTGCAATGGTGACAGTTGTGAGTCCAGGCTCGAGCTTGCAATAAATAACTCTAATTTGGTCGCATGAGAACTGGCTCCGTGGTGGTCTTTGGGGATCCTTATCTAAGCACAAGACTAATGTACACAGACAACCCCAGGGGCAGCTGTTTCTGGGACAATGAAGCTTTTTTTCTCTTCTTTTTAGATAATCAAACATGATGTTGCAGTTAGTTCTACAGCTGCTCCACACCTGAACTGGAGGAAGGAAAGGATGCCTTCAACTGTAGAATGGCCTTGTGTGCCGCTGGTTTTCTGTGTAAGAATGTAGTTCGTGGTCTCCTAGGCAGGGGTAGACAAACTGAAATGGGGGTATGCTTTGCCTGGAGGATGGCACCCTGTGATGGCCCTGCATGCATGGTGAAGCAGCCTGGAAAGCCCTGTGAGCATCTCCGGGATGGCCTCTCAGTGGCTTGTAGAAGTTGACTCCTGTGGTTGGACATGGCAGGAGGAAGGAGGACAGCCAGGAATCCAGATAATGGGAGAGGCACAGAAGCAAATGCACCTCTCCATTGAGACTCCTTGGCCATTCTAAGGAGGTTCACAACCCACACGTGGCAGCAACTGCACAGGTCCCCAGAGGCCCTACTTGTCTGGGGAGCAGTGCCTGGTCCTGATCCAGAGCTGGAACTTCCTAAGTGGCCCTGAGCTTGGCTGGGCTGGAGCAGAGCCTACCAGCCATGCTTCCTCTGCCCTGCTGTGTATAGCCTCCTAGCAGCTGCCCAGGCTACAGTACCCAAAACAGGCTAGCACCTTGGAGCAGGCTGAGGCTGTGCAGACAATTCCTGGTGCCTGCTTCAAGGCAAGAGCGAGGCCTACCCCACAGCAGAGCTGGCCCTCACTTCCAAGGGCATCGAGAGATGCATGACAACCACAGGCCCAGCCTTGATGCCCTCACTGCCCCTAGAGGTTACCTATAAGTCCCTGCCTTTGTTCTTGAAATTCTTCAGCCATTAGTTGTCTCATTTTTAATTGTATGTTTGGGTGCGACTGTAGACTTCTTCCTCTCCTCACCAAAGAAACAGGCCCTAGCAAATCCACCCCAAATTCCACACCTCACAGACACTCCCCAGAACCCAGCTGCCATTAGGGCTGCTGCTGCATGAGCTGTTGGCCAACTGCCTCTTCCTCCGTTCACAGCCTCCATCAGGGCTTCCCCACCATCCTCTCCCCACCGCCCTCAGCCCCAACCAAAGATCGGCCTCCCCTGTGGCCTCCTCCCTCTCCACACAGCCCCCATCCCCAACCCCACCAGGGCCAGTGCTCTAGGGAAAAGAACTATGGGCCTGGCACAGCACAATCAAAGTTGTCACAGTGTGCAGCCTGCTGAGAATTCGAGGCAGCATAGGTCTCTGATCACTGTCTTTCACTTCACTTACACATGTATTAATGTATTAATTTGGTACTTAATTTTGGATCTCATAACTTCTTATTAAGCCTTTGCAGAATAGCTGGTAGAAATATAGTCCCAAATTCATATTCATAATTTTGAATATGTCTAGTGCAAATGAATACATTTGCTCAATAGATTTGCTTGATAGACCCATGCACAAACATACCACTCATAGGGGCTCAGAAGGTGAATTAGTTGTAGACAGTTTACCTTGAATGCACGAGACCCTGGGTTTGATTCCTCAGCTCCACTTAAGCAGAAAAAGGTAGAAGTGGTACTGTGGCTCAAGTGGTAGAGCACTAGTCTTGAGCTGAAGAGCTGAGGGATGCCAATCAGGCCCAGAGTTCACCACCACTGGCAAATTAAATCAATAAATAAAACTCATACTCAAGTTCATTAATTTCAAAGATTAAATACCATTTTATTTAGGGGCAGGATGCCAAGATATAGCAGACCTTTGTCACAAAGCTTTAAGAAGGATTCAATACCTGACAAGTACTACAAACAAAAAGTAAAAATTTAGCTTTGACAACAACATATAGAATCGCCACTCAAAGAGAAAGAGGTACTAAGAATGAAATATTTTTCATAACATTTCTTAAGAGATTCTGTCTCTACATTAATTATCATATAATGTGACCTTCAAAAACTCCAGGTGGGCCTGACTCTTAAGGGCCTCTACAAAAATTGGCAGAGAGAATCATCAACCTGGATTTTTCAAATGGTTTTTGTTAAGGTAGTGTACATACAGATCACCATTTTATAAGTCGCTTATGAGTTCACTTCTTGTTTGACAATCTCATCACTTTGTTCTCTCTCTGATTTTCCCTCCTGTCCCTGTCCACAGTATAGCTCATTGTGAATATAATATCTACAGAGTACAACTGCTGCATTTGTTTCCCTGTTCTCCTTGAATTTCTGTGGCTCCATCAATGTCCATAAAAGAATAAACAAGAACAGAAAAATCCCTCTTGTTTCCAATTCCTGGAATTAATTTCAATATAAATACCAGTAGTTTTATGAGAGTGTCAGACTCTGTCCGCACATCCTGAACACTTATATTTCCTTCACCCAGTCATAACTCCCACTGGATTCTAAGTTCCACAAAGTAATTCTTTTCACTTTCTACACAGGAAGAAACTGAGTGTCAGAAAGATTAAGTAACTTACTGGAAATACTGGGCTGAGCATAGTGGCTCAGATCTGAAGATCATAATTTGAAACTAACTCAGGTTGACATATCCATTACATGTTTATCTCCATGTAATGGACACGAGACAACCTGGACATCAAAGTAATCCATCTTAGCTACAAGTGTCTGGCTATCCAGAGCCACAGAGAGAAGTTGGAAGATCATCACCAAATGCTCTTACCCAATTCTAGGGAGTGGCTTGTTGCCAGCTTAGTAAGGTATAGCTGTACCAGGGAAGGGGAGTAAAAGAGGAGTGGTTATTTAAAAAAGCACTGGTCTGAAGCCTCAAAATAAGGACCCCAGCCTGTGTGTACCAAAAAGTCTCTCTTAAATTAAAAAGCACGATTTTAGATTTTTGCAGAGTGGGATGGTGTATAGTTACAGGCAAAGTCTGCTATGTCAGGTAATCCAGTCTGCTCTTTCACATATTACCCAATAGCCAGGTTTCAACACAAATGACTTCAATGAGATTGTTCAAATTATACTGTGACTTTAACTTCTCATGAATCAAAATTCTGTCAAATGAGTCTGACTTCCAGATGTTCACACAACGTTTCTCATGATCTTTTCTACTTTATTATTGATGTTCATACTACTTTTTTTTGTTGTCTTATGTGTATATGCAATTTTTAGGGCTAGAACTCAATGTTTAATGCTCTCTGTTGTATTTTTTGCTCATGGTTAATGGCACGCTATTCCTTGAGCCACATCCTCACCTTCTGCTTCCTGCTAGATAATTGGAGATAAGTTTTCACATTTTTGTCTGTTTGGACTGATATTGAACTAAAATATTCAGGTCTTAGCCTCCTGAGTTTCTATGATTCTACATGAACAGTTAACACCAAACACACATATGAAACAATTCTCAGATTCTGTAGAAAATTTAGAAAATAATAGGAAATATTTCCTATAGGACTAGAATTGAGTGATAATTTTTAATATTAGAAAGTCCTCAAGTGAAATTTCCCCAAAAAGCTTGATAATATTACATAGGTGGGAACAGAGATAGTAAGAATGTCAAGTCATCATTAATAAAGGGATCGGATCCAGGGAGGAATGAATCAGAGACCCCTTCAGTGTATCTGAAAATGTTCATATACTGTGTCAAATGTTAGAACACCTTAGAAAATAGTACATGAACAATCTGAGCCATCAGTCTAGTGGACAATATTATTGGAGAAGTTCAGAATTGCTAGTCTGTATCTAGATTAAATAAACCAACAAACTATGGTAGGAAAATGTGATACAAGCCAGGAATTCTAGCACTCAGACTAAGACAGGTGATTAGACGGTGGAATTACACAGTGATACATTCACTGGACTAGGTAGTATAATTTTGTCCCAATAAAACAAACCAAGAAAGGAAAAAAATAAACAAGAAAGGAATACTCAGTTGGAAGTTTGGGCTAATTTTGTCATTATGTTTTGAGAAGTCAAGTTTCTTATTGAAATGCAACTGATATATAAAACTCAGTTGTGTTTTAAATGGTCTCTTCAAAACAGAACATTACTAGATGCAAAAGAGCACATGATTCCCAAACAAAAATTTGAAAAAGTATGCATCATTCTGTTAGAGTCCAAAGAAATGATGAAGGATTACAAAAGCTTAAGCCTAGAGAAATAGGAAAGTTCATTTAATGTAGGACTTTGTAGACCTGGCTAAATTGGAATTTAGATTTAAAACAAATGTTTTTTGTTTGTATTTTAATATTCTATAGGTTACTACCAAATTATTTTAAGTAGAAAATTTAATTTACAAATTCACAAATGAATCTGGCATTCTATTTGCCTAAAATATTCTTTCAAGTGAGGTATATTTAGAAATTAGTTAATAGTTAATTCCAACAGTTCATAAGTAACATGATAATGTGAATAATCTAAACAAAGTTGCCAACAAATTGATGCTATTAATTTACAAATTTAGATAAAGAGCAATTTTTTGAGATTCTGGTATAACGTTGTATGAAGAGAGTAACTGTGAATTCATTTTTCTTCTACCTATACATAACACAGGAAGAAATTTCCTTAATTATGTACCTCTGTATAAAAATGAGAAAAATGCTAGGTTTAGGGTTTGTTTTTATTTTGTTTTTGTTGTTTGGTTTGTCCTAGGGCTTAATTTCTAGGCCTGGCCACTGTCCCTGAGGCTATTTTTGCTCAAGGCTATTACTCTACCACTTGAACCTCAGTGCCACTTGTGTAAGGCTTTTCATGAGCAGTTTATTCGAGGTAAAAATCAAAGGAACCTTCCTTCTTGGGTGGGATTTGAACCAGAGTCTTCAGATCTTAAAATTCAGACATTCAGTTCTCCTGAATATCTATGATAGATAAAATATATAACTATAAATATTATTTGCAAGTGTTTTGATCTCAAGAATAACATTGGGTGGAAAATGATGCAGCAAAGTTTAGTGTAGTGTTCTTTCCACAATATGAAGGGCACCACATTAGCAGAAGTGTAGTATTTTTTTTACAAAGTTATATGCTTGTTATGATGGGAATTTAAGGAATTTTAAGGTGCACCTTGCAAGTTGGAAATTGTTGGGATAGGATGACTGATGGCATAAAAATTTGGGATTGATGGTCATAGAAATAATAGCTTAGTTTGATGAACAAATGTTTACTCTTGAGGAATTATTATAGATACTTCATAATTTTACCTTCTTCCAGACTGTGGCTATTTTTTATGTTGAATTTAAGTATATCATGCCCCATTGAAAACTTCACCTATTGCAGAATTAAATAAAATGCAAACAGGGACTGTTTTGAATGTCTCTAGTATGGCAAGTTCAGAATTTGAAAATGAGTAGCTAGTAGTCATAGGAATGTTGAAGAACACATATACTTTGTCCTTTTAACAATTATTCAGATTTTTTTAATTTAATTTTATTTTATTTGAGAACATACTGTACAGAGGGGTTACAATTACATGGGCAGGATAATGCATACATTTCCTACCAAGCATTGCAGCCTCCTCCTTTGTTTACCCTTCACCTCCCTTCCCAGCCTCCCCCCTCCCCCCAACCAATCCTTCCCCCCCTCCTCCCACACACCAACATTGTAAGGCTCGTTTTTGACATGATATTTTGTACTTCTCGTTGTTACAACAGGTCCACCTGAATCCTTAAACGACTTGTTTGTCCCCATCTCCTCCACAAGTTATACTGACATCAAATATAGTGAAAGCGGGGGTTACACTGTGGGGGAGGGACATACAAAGCAACAAAGAAATAATCTTATAAATGCGTTAGAAACACATGCATGAAAGAAAAAAAACATTAAAATACATATTTAAGGGTTCGTTTCCCTAACATCACATTATCTGACCTTTTCTGCTTGATTCATACATATACTAGATATTGCAATTAAGGGAAACCATGGGACGTATGTTTCTTTGGGCCTGGCTTACTTCACTTAATATAATTTTTTCCAAGCCTTTCCATTTCCTAACAAATGGGGAAATGTCATTCTTTCTGATGGAGGCATAGAATTCCATTGTGTATATATACCACATTTTCTTGATCCATTCATCTACTGAGAGGCATCTGTGTTGGTTCCATATCTTTGCTATGGTAAATAATGCTGCAATAAACATAGTTGTGCTGGTAGCTTTAGTGTGGTCTTGTTTGTAAACATTTGGGTAAATGCCCAAAAGTGGGATTGCTGGGTCATAGGGGAGTTCTATGTGAAGTCTTTTGAGGAACCTCCATACTGCTTTCCAAAGTGGTTGAACAAGTTTACATTCCCACCAACAATGAAGTAAGGTTCCTTTCTGTCCACATCATATCCAGCATATGTTGTTGTTAGAGTTCTTGATTTTTGCCGTTCTAACTGGAGTGAGGTGATATCTCAATGTTGTTTTGATTTGCATTTCTTTTATGGCTAGTGATGATGAACATTTCTTCATGTGTCTATCGGCCATCCTTCTTTCTTCTTCAGAGAAGTTTCTTTTTAAGTCTTTAGGCCACTTATTTATTGGGCAGTTGCTTCTATGAGGATTTGTTGTTGGGATTTAATTTTTTGAGTTCCAAGTACATTTTAGATATGAGACCCTTGTCCATTGTATGGCTAGTGAAGATCTTCCCAATCCGTGGACTTTCTATTGATCTTGCTAGCTAGGTCGTTTGCCATGCAGAAGCTCTGCAACTTCATGCAATCCCATTTGTCCAACCTGTCTTCGATTTGTTGTGTTTCTGGGTCTCTATTCAGAAAATTTCGGCCTGAGCCAAGGAGACCTAGGGTTTCTCCTATTCCATCCTGTAATGTTTTCAGAGTGTCTGCTTTGACTTCAAGGTCTTTGATCCATTTGGAGTTGATTTTGGTACATGGTGATATATAAGGATCAAGCATTAGTTTTCTACAAGTAGTTAACCAATTTTGCCAGCACAATTTGCTGAGGATGCTGTCTTTCTTCTATTCTATTTTTTTTTGCTCCCTTATCGAAGATTAGATGGTTAAAGGTCTGTAGGTTCATTTCTGGGTTTTCAATTCTATTCCATTGGTCCTGAGGTCTGTTCTTATGCCAATACCAAGCTGATATGATTACTATGGCTTTATAGTAGAGTTTGAAATTTGGTATTGATATTCCTCCAGCAGTGTTCTTTCTGTTGAGGAGCGTTTTTGTTATTCGGGGTCTTTTATTGTTCCATATGAATTTTTGGATTGCCTCTTCTATTTCCTTGAAGAATGAGGTTGGAATTTTGATAGTTATGGAGTTGAATTTGTAGATAGCCTTGGGAAGTATTGCCATTTTCACGATGTTATTCTTTCCAATCCAGGAACATGGGAGGTTTTGCCATTTTCTAAGTTCTGTTTTGATTTGCTTTTTCAAGATTTTAAAGTTTTCATCACAAAGTTCCTTCACTTCTTTGGTTAATTCCTAGGTATTTTATATTTTGTGGGGCAATTACAAATGGATTTGATTTCCTTATTTCAGCCACACTTTTCTAATTGTGGGCATATAGAAAAGCCATTGATATTGGCGGGTTAATTATATACCCTGCTATTTGCCAAAGTTTTGAGTCAGCTTGAGTAATTTGGGAGTGGAGTCTATGGGATTCTTTAAATACAAGAACATATCGTCTGCAAAGAGGGAGAGTTTTATTTTTCCTTTCCCTATTTGGTTCCACTTTATGTCTACATCTTTTCTTATTGCTGTAGCTAGGCATTCTAATACTAGATTGAAGAGAAGTGGAGAGATTGGACATCCTTGTCTTGTTCCTGAGTTAAGAGGAAATGACTTTAGTTTTTCACCATTAAGTATAATGCTGGCGGTAGGTTTGTCATATACAGGCTTTATTGTATTGAGGAATGTTCCATGGATTTTTAATTTTTCCAAAACCTTCATCGTAAAGGGGTGTTGTATCTTGTCAAATGTTTTTTCTGCATCTATTGAGATAACCATGTGGTTCTTGCTCCTGTTGGTGTGATGAATTATATTAATTGATTAGCGTATATTGAACCAGCTTTGTATCCCTGAAATGAATCCTGTTTGATCGTGGTGTATGATTTTTTGGATGAATTGTTGAAGTCGATTGGCCAAAATTTTATTGAAAAGTTTTGCATCAATGTTCATCGAAGAACTGGGTCTATAGTTCTCTTTCTTTGATGAGTCTCTGTGTGGTTTTGCGATGATGGTGATGATGTTTTCATAGAATGTGTTCGGTAGTGAACTTTCTCTTTCAATTTCATTGAAGAGTTGGAGGAGTATTAGTGTGAGCTCTGCATTGAAGGCCTTGTAAAATTCTGCTGTAAAACCATCTAGTCCTGGACTTTTCTTAGCTGTGAGGTCTCTTATTGCTGTTTCTATTTCAGTGTTTGATATGGACCTGTGAAGATGGTTTAACTCATCTTGGTTTACTTTTGGCATGTCAATATTTGCTAGGAAAAGGTCCATTTCTCTCAAGTTCTCAAACTTATTAGCATAAAATTTTGAGAAGTATTCCCTTATAATGTCCTGAATCTTGGTTGTTTCCGTGGTGATATTTCCATTTTCATCTCTGAGTTTATTTATTTGGGTGTGTTCTCTTCTTTTTCTGATAAGATTTGCTAAGGGTCTTTCAATTTTGTTAATTTTTTCGAAGAACCAACTCATTGTTTTGTTGATTCTTTCTATAGTTTTTTTGCATTCTAATTCATTCAATTCTGATTTAATTTTAATTATTTCTTTCTATCTACTGGATTGGGGTTTATCTTGCTGCTCTTTTACACGGAGGTTTAGATTTGTCATTAAATTGCTGGTTTCAGATCTCTCCAATTTGTTGATGTAGGAACTCAGAGGTATAAACTTGCCTCTGAGTACTACCTTTGCTGTGTACCAGAGGAGCTGGTAATTTGTGTGTTCATTTTTGTTGAATAGCATGAACATTTGAATTTCCTTTCTAATCTCTTCCATGACCCACTCGTGATTCAGCAGTTTGTTGTTCAGCCTCCATGTTTTACCGGACTTACTTTGGTGGCTTTTGGTGTTGAGTTCTAATTTTACTCCCTTGTGGTCAGAGAGAATGCCAGGTATAACTTCAATGTTTCTGAATTTAGACAAGTTTGCTTTGTGGCCTAAAATGTGGTCGATTTTAGAAAATGTTCCATGTGCTCATGAGAAAAACGTGTATTATGATGATACTGGGTGAAATGTTCCGTAGATGTCAGTTAAATCTAGTTGATATATGCAGCTGTTTAGATCTGTGGTTTCTCTGCTGTTTTTGCCGAATTGATCTATCTAGTGGGGACAGTAGTGTGTTAAAATCCCCAATAATTAATGTCTTTTGATCTATATGGGATTTGAGGGGAAGTAGTGTTTCTTGGATAAATTTGGGTGCTCCATTGTTTGGCGAATAAATATTTATAATTTTAATAACCTCCTGAAGGAGAGATCCCTTAATTAGTATGTAGCCACCTTCTTTATCTCTTCTCATGAATTTTAATTTGAAGTCTATTTTATCTGATATTAGGATTGTAACTCCCACCTGTTTATGGGGCCATTTGCTTGGTAGATTTTGTTCCAGCCTTTAACATTGAAAATGTGTTTGTTTTTAAGGGCAGGATGTGACTCCTGAAGGCAGCAGAAAGAAGGATCTTGTTTTTTAATCCTACTAGACAATCTATGTCGCTTAATTGGAGAGTTCAGTCCGTTAACGTTAAGAGAAAGGACTGAGAGGTATTTGGGAGTTCCTGCCATGTTATCCACCTTCTTGGGGGCTGCCAAACTGGGTTCTTCCTATGGTTCTTGGATTCTCAGTTTCGGTGCAGTTTCTTGGCCTTTATTGTGGTCTTGTAGGTTTTCAATGTGTAGGACATCTTTAAGAATCATTTGTAGGGCTGGTTTGGTGGAGATGTATTGTTTCAATTTTTGTTTGCTATGGAAGGTTTTTATTTGGCCTTCAGTTATGAAAGAGAGTTTAGCTGGGTACAGTATTCTTGGATGATAGTTGTTTATTTTTAGGACATGTCATACATCATTCCAGTCTCTTCTTGCTTTGATTGTTTCTGCTGAGAAGTCTGAGGTGATTCTAATTGGTTTACCTTTATAGGTGATTAACCTTTTCTCCTTGACAGCTTTAAGGATCTTTTCCTTGGTCTGAGTTGATCCTGTGTGGATTATATTGTGACAGTGGGATCTCCTATTCTGGTCTGGTCTATTTGGAGTTCTAAAAGCTTCTTGTATCTGAATAGGCCTATCTTTTTGTATGTTTGGAAAGTTCTCTGCTAGGAACCTGTTAAATAAATTTCCTAGACTATTAACTTCTCTTTGTAAGTGCTCTTCTACACCCATTATCCTTAGATTAGGCCTACTGATGGTGTCTTCCAAGTGTTGGATAAATCTATCATATTTCTTGGACTTGTCTTGGATGGTTGTATGTTCTTTCTCTATAATATCTAGGCTGTCTTCAATCCCTGAGATTCCTTGTTCTGCATGGTCTAAACTGCTGTCAAGACTTTCTACTTTGTTTTTGATCTCTTTCCTCCTAATTCATCAGTTTTGATAGCTTCTAATTCTTTGTTGAAGCTTTGTTTTATATCTTGTATGTACTTCTTTACTTCCTTAATTTGGTGTTCAGTGTTTATTCTCAAATCACATAGTTGATTGGTTGTGGTTTCCTTGGACTCCCATTCCTTCTGTTTGGTTCCATTCAGCTTTCCCTTTGTGGTCTCCCTAACTTCCTTCAGCTCTTTGTTAATGGATTCCATGAATGCCTTATTGATCTTTGTGTATTCTCTTCCTACTCTCTCAATTCCTATTTTACTCTTTGATTAGCTTCCTCTCGTTTGTGGGATTCCTGTAGTTCTCTTTGATTGTTCTCAGCCTGCTCATGCCATTCCTAACTTTCTCTTTAAGTATTCTCAAGCTGATCATGCAAATCCTGTATCAGTTTTTGAGTAGCTTCCTCGCTCTTATGATATTCCTTTATAAACTTTTGGATTGCCTCCTCTCTCCCTATCACGCTCATACAGAGTCCTTTGAATGTTTTAAATCTTTTCATTTATAATGTTTGCCAGCAGTGTTTGTAGAGCTATTTGGGAACTCTCCTCTGGATTATTCATTATCTGTTCTGTACCCTGATTATCATGATTTGGAATTGAGATACCCGGATTTGCCATTTTTCTTGTGTTTTTCTGGCTTACTCTCCCCTTTTGAGATGAAAATAGCAACAGTTTTGTTCTAGAACACTATCTTAAGGCAAGCATCAACCAGAGTCTAAATTTGCACAGTTAATGGTCTACAGATACAATCTAGTTCAACACATACATGTATTCAACATCAAACAAATATATGTTAATGGGCTACGAACCACAAAGAAGAATTTGGAAGACCAGAAATTATTTGGGTTAGGGAGAGATGTGGGTAAAAAATAGGAATAGATTGATGTGGGGAGGCACAGGGATAGTTAAAGAAGTCCTAATCTCAATGCAGGAAATAGGTTGGGTAGGATGAAAGTAGAGAGAGAGAAAAAAAGAAGAAAGGGAAAGGGAAATGAAAATAGACCAGAAAAAATAGAAAAGTAAAAATTAATATCTTGTAGATGTGATAACAATCTAGTTACAGAAGGACCTGAATATATTGAGAGAAGGGGAGGGATATAAAGGAGATGGGAAAAACTTAAAAATAAAAATGCTTAAAATATTATATAGGTATAAAGAGGTAGTACTGCTATTAAGGAATTTAAGTCTCAGAGGTGTTGAATTGTGTAATAAATTTGTGAGTAAGTGTGTACACAATGGGGGATAGGTTCTAATAGTCAACTAAGGGTTTATCTGAGCATGTGCAGGACAAGAGTTAAGTCACATAGAGAAGAATGAAAGAGAGGAAAAGGTGAAAAGGATAAGAAAGGAAGAAAAAAGATTAGTAGTTCAGTAGAGCTAAACAAAAACAAAAAGATAATTAAAAAAGAAAAAAGAGAAAGATAACAAAAAAAGAAAGAAAAATGCACACTGACATATCCCTAAAATAAAAATTATAAGAGGAAAAAAAATTTACTGGAAAACAATTTTTTTTCAACAAAGGCAAAAATTAAAGATTAAAAAAAGTTTTAGAAAAGAAAAACAATTTTTTTATATAAGGTACCAAAAAGAAGAAGAAGAAGAAGAAGAAGAAGAAGAAGAAGAAGAAGAAGAAGAAGAAGAAGAAGAAGAAGAAGAAGAAGAAGAAGAAGAAGAAGAAGAAGAAGAAGAAGAAGAAGAAGAAGAAGAAGAAGAAGAAGAAGAAGAAGAAGAAGAAGAAGGAGAAGAAGGAGAAGAAGGAGAAGAAGAAGAAGAACAAGAACAAGAACAAGAACAAGAACAAGAAGAACAAGAAGAACAAGAAGAAGAAGATGAACAAGAACAAGAACAAGAAGAACAAGAAGAAGAACAAGAAGAACAAGAAGAACAAGAAGAAGAAAAGTTCTTTGATTTTTTTTGGGGGGTGGGAAAAATACTGTATCTCTCTTGTGTCCATAAACAGCCTCTTGTTGGAGTCTCTTGTCTGCTTGTGGTCCTGTGGCTTGGTTAGTTTCTTAAGTTAGTTTGTTCAAACAGGCAGAAAAATGCTCTGCTTTACCCAGGATTTTGTGATCTTCCTCCCAGGCTAGTTCAATGGGAGGCAGATCTGCTTTGAGTATCACCAAAGAGGGGGATGCAGTGATGAGGTAGATGCAGGTTCTGGGTAGAGTTGAGGCCTTTCAAAAAAAATTAGCTTTTCCCGGGGGCTAGTTTGTGAAAAACTCACAGAGCCCAGCCTGGAGCCATTCTCAGGGTTTCTGTTTACTGAATTTCAATTGATTGTTGAGGCTGCTAGAGGGAGGGGCAGCCTCTGGCTCTGATTACCCAGTGAAGAAAGGCACTCCTAGGGCTGGCACCCGAGCTTGGTGACATTACCCTGGGTTGAGCTGAGTCTTGCAGGTCACGCCGTGGTTAAGTTCTTGCTAAATGACTCGTTTTATTCCAAGGCCTGAGTTGGATCTAGCAGCTCCTCCGTGCTTTGTCAGTATCCAAATTGAGATCTCCGGTACTGAGGTGGCGGGTAGAGGGGTGGCCTTCCCTCCTCTGCTCCCTGAGAAGGAGTGAGGACGTTGGGCTTCTGCTCACACCGAGTCTTGGTTCCTGGGTCATCTCTGGTCTGCGAACTGCAGGATGAAGATGTCCGCTTCTTGTCAGTTCTTGCTGGTGTTGAGTAGAATCCCCTCGCCCGCTGTGTCTGGCTTCTTAGTCCGGGACTCTCTGTGGCTCAGGTATGGCACCTATGATCGCCACAGCCACCGCTGCCACCACAGCGGCAGCTGCTGGCAAGAGCTCAGATGTCTCTCCTTGCCTTTATTTTCCCTTTCTCGCCTGACTCTCTGTCCTGTGATGGCACACTTCGTGTGATTCTCTGGCTTAGGACTGTTCACTGGAACTCTAAAACTGCTTTCTATGTGAGAGCTTGTTTAGACTCCAGCTTCTCCTCTGCCATCTTCCCGGAACTCCTCCAGAAAAACTGTTTTCATTTACAAGAGTTTATTTTGCTCATCATCATCTTATATGGTCATACATACGTAGTTATTGAGAAATTCTGCTCAACTTCTAGGAGTATCCTAGATATTTTCTACTTATTACAAATGAGGAAACCATGCAATCTCTTTCTTTTTGTCTTGATTATTTTAGTTAGTTTGATTTTTCCAATCTTTCCATTTCTGTATGAATTGGAAGCATAAGATTCCACTGAAAATACATAAACCACATTTTGTCAATTCATTCTTCTACTGAGTGGCATATTGTTTTAAAACATGACTGCTTGTAAGTATCACTTAACGTCAATCAAAAATGAGAGATGCCACTTCCCCAGACATTCTAAAAGCATGATTTCTAAGTAAGATAGGATGTTATGGTGGTAAGAGTGTTGAGATATCTGGATGAGTCTAATGTATATCTTGCACTGAATTAGGCAGACAGATATCCAATATCATAGAGGATAAAAATGGTAGTGACAAAAATATTTCCCTTGAGAAAGATATAGGAGGCCTCCAGAAGTATGAAGTAGTTCAGATAATTTTGAAGAATTTAGAAATGCAAGGTCAAATATGTCTCTTTAAAGAATAATTATGTAAGTGGAAGGGCAAAAGAAGGGGAAGAGAAAAAATAAGTGACAGAAGATCATTGACCTAATAGAATATAAAAAGACATAATCTATAACTTTCAAGTTAAAAAGAGACCAATAGAATACATACAAAATATTTACTTGGCTTTTTCCTACTTTAATGCTCCAATGGCTTTCCTAAAATGCATATGCATAGATTTGTGTCTTCTGTCATTTGCTAAAAGTTTCTTCCGTAAAAGGTTATCAATTACTTATAAATGATGCATAATTCCTAGGTATTCCAGTTATCACATACACTTTTGATTGAGTTATCTCTGTATAAACTCAAAATAAGAGACAAAAAAACCCTCAAAATAAACAGAAATCACATCTTTGTTTAAAACACTGTAGTTTACAGAGTTTTTAGCCAACACCAAAAACGTCTCTTTAGATATTCTGCATTTTGTGTGAAGAATTTTTAACAATAGTTTTTTTTTTTGCTGACATGTAATTCACTTGCAATATATGATCTCCTTTTATTGTATAATTTTAGTGCTTTGGAAGTGAATTGTACCTTCATAGGTTTTCAAAGCCTAATTTTCACAAACTTACATTTCTTCAAATAGAAAGGCTATAAATTTTAGAACAGATATTAAAATAGATATAAAATTCTGTTACAGGAATTTGTCCAGCATACATCCTCTAAGGTGTGTCTTTTCAAAATTTGATTTTGGGGATTTTTTCCAGAGTCTCACACATACTATTCAAGTGCACTGTCAATGAACTACAATTCCCTGTCCAAACATGTTTTTTACTTCTCTTTAATACATTCATAGAAGTGTAATGAATGGATCCTATACAATTCTTTTTGACCTTTAAGACTTGAAAACTTGCTTGGTAAAATGATTGCAGTATTATACAAATTGATCATTATGAGGAGTTTATCAATTTCTCCACAAATGCATTATTATATTTTGTGTCATCTTTTTATATTAGGGTCATACAAGTGAGTTTTCTTTTTTCTTAGATACTAAAGAGGAACTTATTTCATATGCTCCTCCTATTGACTATTAATTTACACATGTTCTTTAAAGAAATATCCTATTCAGGAAAAATTATATAGAATTAGAAGATATAAAAATACTTAAGATTCAGAATCATTGTAGCATTCACATTGTAGTATTAACAAATACTTTCCCTCTATCTGTTGGTTATGTTTTCACTTCGGTTATAGTGTCCTTTGAATTATGAGTATAGTGTCCTTTGAATTATGAAAGGCTATCACTTGATATAATCCAGTATATTCTTGCTTTTCTTTAGCCACTAATGCTTTCCATTTATACAATTTCATAAATTTTTACGTTTATCTCTTATAGGTTTTTACATCGCACATTTAGTTTGATAATCATTTTTTATTTTAAATTTTTGTATTAGGATTGAAGTAGGCCAGGCACCTGTATGTCACACCTGTAATCCTAGCTACTCAGGACTCTGAGATCTGAGGATCACGGTTTAAAGCCAGCCCGGGCAGGAAAGTCCATGAAACTCCTATCTCTAATAAACAACAAGAAAGCCAGAAGTGGTGCGGTGGCTCAAGTGGTAGGGTGCTCACATTGATTTGAAGAGCACATGGACAGCGCCTAAGACCAGAGTTCAAGCCCCATGAATGACAAAAAAAAAAGAAACAAACAAAAAAAAGGATTGTGGTAGTAGTATAAGATCATTTTTAAATCATGAGAGACAATAGTGCCAATACACCCATTTAAGATTCTTTTATTTTCCAAAGTGGTTGAACACGTTTACACGCCCACCAACAATGAAGTAAGGTTCCCTTCTGTCCACATCCCCTCCAGCATCTGTTGTTATTAGAGTTCTTGATTTTTGCCATTCTAACTGGGGTGAGGTGGTATCTCAATGTTGTTTTGATTTGCATTTCTTTTATGGCTAAAGAGGTTGAGCATTTTTTCATGTGTCTATTGGTCATCCTTCTTTCTTCTTCAGAGAAGTTTCTCTTTAAGTCATTAGCTCACTTATTTATTGGGCAGTTGTTTCTTTGAGCATTTGTTGTTGGGGGATTTAATTTTTAGAGTTCCAAGTATATTTTAGATATGAGACCTTTGTCTGTTGTATGGCTTGTGAAGATCTTCTCCCAATCCGTGGGCTTTCTATTGATCTTGCTAGCTATGTCCTTTGCCATGCAGAAGCTCTGCAACTTCATGCAATCCCATTTGTCCAACCTTTCTTTGATTTGTTGTGTTTCCGGGTCTCTATTCAGAAAATTTCGGCCTGCGTCAAGGAGACCTAGGGTTTCTCCTATTCCATCCTGTAATGTTTTCAGAGTGTCTGCTTTGGAAAGTAGTATGGAAGTTCCTCAAAGGACTCCACATAGAGCTCCCCTATGACCCAGCAGTCCCACTTTTGGGCATTCACCCAATTGTTTACAAACAAGACCACACTAAAGCTACCAGCACAACAATGTTTATTGCAGCATTGTTTACCATAGCTAAGGGCTGGAACCAACCCAAGTGCACCTCAGTATATGAATGGATCAAGAAAATGTGGTATATTTACAAAATGGAATTCTATACCTCCATCAGAAAGAATGACATTGCCCCATTTGTTAGGAAAGACTTGGAAAAAATTATATTAAGTGAAGTAAGCCAAGCCCAAAGAAACATAGGTCCCATGATTTCCCTTATATACAATATCTAGTATATGTATGAGTCAAGCAGAAATGGTCAGATAAGGTGATGTTAGGAAAATGAACCCTAAGATATGTATTTTAAATGTTTTTTTTTCTTTCATGCATTTGTTTCTAACGCTGTATTTGATGTCGGTATAATTTGTGGAGGTGGACCTGTTGCAACAATGAGAAGTACAAGTTGCCATGTCGAAAACGAACTTTACAACTTGGGGGGGGAGGATTGGGTGGGATGGAGCAGGGAGGCTTGGAAAGGATGGGAAGGGTAAACAAAGGAGGAGGCTACAATTCTTGATAAGTAATGTACTCACTATCTTGCCCATGTAATTGTAACCCGTCTGTACAGTATGTTCACAATACAAAAATAAAAATTAAAAAAATTCTGTTATTATTTCATAAAGTCATAGTATAGTTTTCAAAATCTATTAAACATAAAACAGAATTTATTTTTTACAAATCTGTTACAGTCTTCTATGTATCTGTTCTTGTAGTAGAACTATGTTGTCTTCACTACTAAACATGGTAAAAAGATTCAAAGCAAGTATGAAGGCTGAAGATACACCATTTTACAAGATTGTTCTGACTGACCTGTATTCCTTGAATTTACATACGAATTTATTGAGCAGGTTGACCAATATTCTACAGAGATATTTAGATGTTTGATAGTCACTCATATTTTGTACTTTGTAAAAACACAAGACCCCAGATATTATATATAGAAAAAAGTCTTCAGAAAATAACTGAAACAAATAATATTAATTCAGGAATGAGTTAAGATTTAGATAACACTGTAACTTAACACAGATGAATGATAACAACTTGAGTTGTACAACAGAGGAGAGTGAGAGGAGAAAGAATGATGGATCGCATAGGAGCTATATTTCATTGCTATTGTGTTTCAAAAACAGAAAGACTTCAGAGAAGATAAGGAGAAAAATAAAGTGTCCTCATACATGTTTCTTTTTAGTCCACCTTATAGTTTGTACTAAAAGTCAGTGAAAATGGGAAAAATTAAAATAGAAATTAAAACATTGTATATACCTGTTACATTGTAAAGAAATTGTAATAGGAATATGATAATTAATTTCCAAAGAAATAAGAGAAAGAATAGTTAAACTCTAAAGGGAAAAAGAATGAAGAGAGAAAAGAAGCAAAGTAAACTTTATCTATAACAAACACAAGAGTTTGGAAGTGGAAAGGCAGTGGAAATATTCTAAATAACAATAAAATTGATAGCGTGGATAGAATATGGATCACATTTTATCATATATAATTTTGAAAAAGCATACTAAGAATGAAAGTTTGAAAGTCATGGTTTAAAATACTATTTGTGTTATAACTAGACAGTATAGCTCAGTGGTAAACCATTGGCCTTGCATATGTGAAACAATGGTGTGATCTCCCAAACACTACAAAGTACACACAAAGCACACACACAAACACACACAAAACCACATACACACACACACACACACACACACACACACACACACACACTACATACACCCATTTGGAATATTGATTTTATCATATTAAACAGAAGAAATTATCACAAACAGTAAAAGTATGTTAATATATGAAATCATAATATTACTTGTAGTATTTAAAATTTGAGTAGGAATAAAATTGTCACAATATACTTGGATTTTAATAGATTAAGTAAATTGAAAATTAATAGAAGACATGAGAACCTTTGCAAATAAGTTTTAAATAATAAACATTTTGAAACATGTGTCCTTTTATTTTGACAAAAGATTGATGTTACTGGTGTTTTAACTCAAGATTTAGAATATGATAGCGTGGTACTGTATATAACGCTAGGAATGGCTGTATCTATAATCATTTCACTCTGAATAGTTCTATAATAAAGTCTCATAGTTTCCCAGTCTCTCCCGAATTACAAATCCTATTTACATTTCCCACCATAACTAGAAAATGGATGCAACAAATCACCATGCCGAGCTCAAACTTTTTTTAAATTCAAGTACAAATATTTCCCAAAAGTGATCAGGTAATGAAGCCTTTCTTAATAAAGTATGTGTTTTTTGAAAATACAGTATTTGTTTCCTGGACAAATATTTTTATAACTATAAGAAAATAAATGTATTTAAATTCACTAACCATATAAAAATTAAGAAAATAATTTTTAAAAAGCCACATGTTAAATATTTTAAAAGCAAAATATATGTGTCTGAATAATTTACATGTGTAAAAATCATGCAAAATTAAATTAACTGATCCTACAACTCTGAAAAAAAATTATCCCAAAGAAACAAAAGGAAATATTTAAGCTCAAAATTTGAAATTTAGAAAATAAAATGAAGTAGGGGCTGGGAAGGTAGCTCAGTGGTAGAGTTCTTGCCTTGCATGCATGAAGCCTTGGGTTCCATTCCTCAGCACCACATAAGCAAAAAGAAAAAGCCAGAAGTGGTGCTGTGGCTCAAGTGGTAGAGCGCTAGCCTTGAGGGACATGGCCCAAGCCCAGAGTTCAGGCCCTAAAACCGAACCCCCCCCCCTACAAAAAAGAAAAGAAAATGAAGTGTAATCTTTAGTTGACTTAATTAAGTGTAAACGTTCTGTATATCAATTTTATAATGAAAATGCTTGAACAAAGAAAGCAAAAGTACCCATTGATCAACAGCAACAGCAAAAACATCAGTAGTTCTTGTTTTGAGTGTACAAAAATATCGATGGAAGATATAACAGTGTTCCTTCCCTAAGAAATGTACTCATTGGTTCATTTATGTAACTGTAACTCCTGTGTACATTACCATAATAATAAAATTAAATTGAAATTAAAAATAAACCAAATAATATACCAATTAAGAATTCTTAAAAGCCATTGGTTAAAAACTTTGAAAAAACTGCCCTAAATACCCAAGGAATATACTTTGATGATACTATTTAAATACTTCAACTTCAGCAGTAAAGCAAAAAGTTTAAAAACTGTTGCAAATAAACTAATAAATCAGAATATATTACTATTAATCATAAGACGAATTTATAGTGGTAGTCAAATATGTAAGAAATGAGGCAATTTGCCATTCATTTGCACTTATTAAGTGAGAAAGAAATTTCTAGGTATTTTTTAATTATCATAAGTTTAATGAAGAAACTATTCTGTCACATCATATGATAATCAGATAAAGCTGATATTAGAGCAAAGAACAGATTGTATTAAGTTTTTGGATGTTAATGTACATACTTATTTTGGTTGTGGGAAAATGTGGAGATTTCAACTTGGGGTATATTGTTCTTGCAGGCCGGCATCATATCAGTGCTTAATTTTAGGATAGGGGTTCCCTTTCCACAAGAACATGCCCCTGATCTGTCCTTTTAGCCTTCCCATCATCAATGGCATCATCAATGCACACCAACTTGTCTAGCTTGCTACCTTGACTGGCCTGGATCTGCAGTCCTTCCAATCTTAGTCTCTAGATAGTGCAGGATGGTGGAAATGATCCAATTCACCCAGCTATAGATTGAGAAGTAAGTCCACTAAAGTTTTGGCTTGGGTTCTGTTCTCAAGCCTCCTAAGTAGTTAAGAGTACACTTGGGATCCCCTGGTGCGGTAAGAATATTTTTAAAGCAACTAGACATATATATGACTTAGGCTTGTGAATACCTCAGGAAAAGAATAAAAGAGCAGTGAATCATAGAGGATAGGCAGAATTTTAACTAGCTACTCAGAGGCTGAATAACCTTAGCTAGCTACTCGGGAGTCTAAGATATGAAGACCACTGTTCAATCATGACAATACAAGTGATTATCTCAAAAAAAAAAAAAAAAACAGAATTGTAGCAGTGGCTGAAATGGTAGACCACTATCCTTGGGCACAGAAGCTGAGGAATAGTTCCCAGGCACTATCAAGCCTCAAGAATGATGAATGCATGCATGAGCACATGCACATGTGCGTGTGCATACTCGCACATGCATGCACACATACACAAACACAAATGAGTTTTTCAATGTGAAGTTCTTTATTTATTTTACCTTACTGTATTTTATTTCACTGTATTAGTTCACAAATTAACAAAATCAGCTAAGGACCTATTTACATAAAATTCATCATGTTTCTCTAAAATCTACTCTCTTTTTAGAAGCCTGCTTTTATTTGACCCAAAAGTAAATTATTCAGGAAGTCAATTCATCACTCTCAAGTCTGCAGTATTAGATGATTGTTTAGATTCCTCCTAGCAATATGATTATGTGCAATCCTGCATCAAGCAATGTATTTCTTTCACTAGAAGAGAAACCTCTGTCAAACAATTAATAATAGCTTATTCTCCTCCTGGCATTCATCTGTAGTTTTATTTTCTTCATATGTTTCATGATCTTTCCGTGAATGCCAAAGACTACCGTGAAAATAAAACACCCTTTTCAGCGCTTAGCATGTGTATACCATTCATAGATACTGAAATTGCTTTGGAATAAATAATGTTCACCCTGACTATCTTGAGAAAGAAGAATTGGTTTCTCGGCACTTTAGGTAAGAACTTGAAGGAAAGAAACAGAAGGAAAAGTGAGGAACAACTCAACACATAGATTCAAATGAAACAAAACAACCCAAGAAAACACAAATTAATTCAGTACTCAACAACCTGGAGGAAATGAAAGATTTAAAAATAATAAGCTATGACAAGCTTATGAAATTCGTGACTATATGGGTGTGCACTGTTGTGAGGACAGTGGCTAAAGCCCAGACTGAACACAAAGTTCTCTACACAATGCCATGCACCTGTTATTCTAAATTCCAGGAAGAATACCATCAAGTGGACTGAGGCCAAGTTCATACATAAGTCGGAGGCCAGTTTCTAGCTGAAAAATAATCAGGATAACTTAGGGCTGGGGGCATGACAAAGTGATAAGAATACCCATTGAAGGGGCACAAAACACTCAATTCAAACTCTAATATTAGGAGTATTAAAGAAAAAAGCTATGATTTTAAATAATTAGAACAATTGTAACACTTGAGTATTTGAGTCTAGAAAAATCCATGAAAGAGATAGAATGAACCCATGTTCCAAAGCTACTTTAGTGATAATGTTTAGTGGTACTTCAGACAAAACAGAATTACCTTGCAAATGAGCATGAATGTGCATTTGGGTGATGGAAATACTCTACTTACACAGGTGTAAATTAAATAGATTGCTTTTTGGTAGATTGTAGTTCTTGAACTAAGAGCCTGGGTGATGTCCTTGAGCTTTTTCTCTCAACGCTGTCACTCTAATACTTTGAGCCACAGTTCTAATTCTTATTTTCTGTTGGTTGTTTGGAGATAAGAGGTTCATGGACTTTCCTGCCCAGGATAGCTTCAAACGATGAACTTTATACAAGTTTACACAGCAATATTAACCAAATCATGCTATTTGTAGAGGAGTATTTACAAGATGTAATTTTTATAAAATTGAACTGTTAATCCAACAAAATGAATACCAGGAAACTATCACTTGAAAGATGTGAGGGGAAGTCAAAGGGAAGGAATAAAGAGAGTTATGGAGGAAGAAAGTGAAGACATAATATTCAATGCAGATAGTATGAAACTAGAAAAAAATAAAGTGTGGTGAGGTTTAGAAGGGTAGGGAAAAGTTATATAAAGATCCATTATACTTAGAAACATGATTTATTTAATGGAAATTCCCTTGTACAATTAGTTAAGATAATAAAAATATAATTAAAAACAATGGAGACATCTGATCTTAAACTGTGTTCTCTTAAACCATCAGTCAATATAATAGTTTCCTCCTCAGAAATTTTCTTTGCAGATGCTTTCCTCATAGTGACAGAAAAATGATCAATGCAATGAATACCAATACATCACATTGCACATCATAAAGAGACACAATGAAAATCACAGTAAAAATGTTAGAATTCACCACATGATAAAATAACAGGTAGAAATTTCCAAATGCTGATTGATTGTTTTTCCAAGTACTTTAGCTATGATATCTAATTTAATCCTCACAATAATTCCTTAAAGTGGAACTACTTGCATTTTTAATTCTCAGATGATGATGTTGAAGTCTTCAGAGTTGTAATTACTAGTACAACATTGCACACATGGTAAGTGTTAGCCTGAGGTCCATCTCCGACTCTATCAATTAACCTCATTCAATTTTATGACTAAAATACCAGCACTTAGTCTACAAATTCTAGGTAAAATTCCCAGAATTATTGTGTAAACTCATAATATTTCACTTTCTCTTTGTTAGAAAATAGGGAACTGTAATATGAAAACACAAAGTTCAAAATCAATGCATACCTCCCTGGTTAAAGGAAGTGCTAAATTATAACATTCTTGATTTCTAGATCAAAATAGCAGAAATTATATTCTATCCCTTCACTCAACACTGCACTGCCTGGGGAGCCTATCTCTGTTTAACACTGTCTTACTGAAAGAATGACCTCCCCAATTCCTGATGGAAACAAACTGCAGGTCTTATGGACCAATCATTTCCACATTGTAGCTCAACTAAGTTGTTTACCATTAGACGTATTTTGATTGCTTTTTACACTCAACATTTTGAAAGAAAGGTACTACTTTAAAAAGCTATTAAAGCAAGATTGATATAAAAATCACCTTTCACCTTAGATAAATATTTTCCCTTTCATGTACCCAAAAATGCAGTCTGACCTATCATTAATGTTAGGAATGAGAGGATAAAAAATCATAGACAAGAAGACCTAAGCATGAATTAAAGCCTCTCCAACTTGTGAATACAATTATTTTAAAAAGACATAAAGAGCTTGGAAGGTGGCGTAGTGGTAGAGTGCTTGCCTTGCATGCATGAAGCCCTGGGTTTGATTCCTCAGGACCACATAAGCAAAAAGAAAAAAGCCGCAGGTGGCTCGGTGGCTCAAGTGGAAGAGCGCTAGTCTTGAGCTGAAGAGCTGAGAGAAAGCGCCCACGCCCATAGTTGAGGCCCCACTACCAGACTCCCACCCCCCCAAAAAAGACATCAATACTACTACATTTGTTCAAAATTTCTTATGATACTGAAGATTCAATTGTAAACTGTTAACACTTGAAAATAACTCATTTTCTTGGGTGTAGAAAACAAAACATAAGATTAATCCTTATCATTTTCAAAGACCTTTATTTATATTATAAATTCACTCTTATAACTACAAAGATTATAAAAATAATTGAAGCATAGTGGCACAAAGCACATAATTTAACTTCATCATGTACATTCAAAGACTGTGCTAATAGAAAACAAAGTTACACCAATAATTAGCTCACCCAATTCACTTCCATTCTTTTATTCTATATCATTTAGTTTCATAAAAACTGACTTTTCATGAAATGATGCAGAAAAAAGCATGTATTCCCACTTACATTTTCAGATTTTAACAATGTTTATTCCAGAAATGTCTTTAGCTGTATACTCAATGAACTAAAATAACACTAAAATTCAAAGGGTTTTCAGAAATTGCAAGACTTGCTCTGGGATGTTATTTATATTGGAAAAGATATTCAAAAAGCCTTATTTGTTAAAGTTTTGATAGTTACTCCCACAAAAAAAACCTATTAATGAAAAAACCTTGGTACATAAAATACAACTTCAAATGCATCCACAATCTTGAAGTGACACATGCTTTTTGTTTGTTTTTGCAATGTATATCTAACAAACATATCCACAATGCTGATTTTCAATCAATATGATGGGATAATCAAACCTAAAAAAATACGGGGTTTATTATCTTAGTATGAATAGATACGATCTTACAAAGAAAGTTATTTTCAACAGAAATCCCGAAAGAGTTTATCCACCTTGCTTTTCACAGGAATAACAAGAGAGTAATACCTGTTTGGTGGAGTTGGTCAAAATCTTAAAAGTATATCCAATTTAAGAGGTCAAATACATATTTTGTACTAACAGTTATCTTACAGCAATAACTTACTACCTAATTATATGTGTATTTTCTTGCCTAACATATACTAAGAGCTGAAAGTGATCTCTTTTATCTAACTTAATGGTGTAAATCCTTTGATTATGATATGCTATTATTTGACAAATAAAATGTACAGAAGGGCGGTTCCATTTAAATGACAGGACGGAACACTGATAAATAACAACATCGCAACCCAGCTCTTTTCAGCCTCACTCTGTCCACATTGGAAAGCAACACTGCAACCGCACACACACACACACACACACACACACATATACACATACACACCCATGTGAGCACATGTACACACACATATACATGCATGCCAAATTCAGGGTTTATTGTACAAAATAGTTCAAATAAAATATTAGTGATTAGGAAAAATGATAATTTGCCTTATTACAAAATAATACATAATCCAGTCACCACTGTTCTTACATTTTACCTGTCTCTCCACATGTAACCACTTAATTTATTTTTAGTTCATTCACTCATTCATTCATTCATTAGTTTGATGCTAATATTAGAGCTTGAACTCATGGGCCTGGCTCTGTCCCAGAATTTGTTATTTTTTTTTTTGTTTTAGTTTTCTCAAGGCTAGCATTTTACTGCTTATACTAAGCTCCATTTCAAGCTTTTGTGGTTACTTTCAAATCATAATCTAATGAACTTTTTTTTCTCTTGGTCTGGTTTCAAAGCACAATCATCAGATTTCATCTTTCTGATTAGGTAGGATTAAAGACCTGAGCCACCCGTGTGGCTCCTACTTTTCCAATACTTATGTAATGCACATACTTAGATAGTAATTTAAAACTGAGTGCATAGAAGCAAGATGTACAGTGATGATATTGTCCTGTCAGAAATTCAAGTTAGTAATGTAAATTTCTTCTTAATACTATACACAAAAAATACTTAAGAAGAAATATGATGATGTGTGTGTATGTGTGTGTGTGTGTGTGTGTGTGTGTGTGTGTGTGTGTGTGTGTGTGTGTGTGTGTGCTGTTGCAATATGTTCCACATATATGCATTGTGCAGGGGTGTCTAGCCATTCACAGTTATTGCATGAATATCTGTCTTGAGATACCAACTCATGGACAATGTCTAGGTGTCCACTCTAGGCTTCCCGATGAAGGGGGGTATACTCATCCTCATCCCTAGTATTCATATGAGTGGCCTTTTTGGAAAGTAGTCTCCACACTGTAGTAAGCTGCAAGGCAAACACTCTAACACTGAAGCACATTACCAGCCCAAGGATTAAGATTCTTGTCTGTAATTTGGTCAAAGCTATGTCTCTTTATATAGGCGACTAAAAATGTATTTACTAATTTCAAGTAAATACATAAATTCTATTTCTATCTCTTTTAAAAAGTAAAAAAAAATGTTTGCTCTGTAAATTGATTCGAAGCATGGATTTTGCGGCTAGCTAGGTCATTGCACATCTCTTTTCCTCTCTCTCTTTCATGGTTCTTATAGACAATATGGTTGCTCCATAATTATCCTAATTTATTTTGCTTTTATGTTTTTGGTTGCATCATTTCACTTTCTGCTCTGCCATTTCCCAAAATAGCACCACAGAAACAGAAAAATCCAGAAGTGGTGCTGTGGCTCAAGTGGTAGAGCGCTTGCCTTGATTTGAAGAGCTCAAAGACAGTGCCCAGGCCCAGAGTTCAGGCCCCAAAACTAATTTTTAAAAAAAGAATCTAAATACTTGATAACTTTACTAACAGATCTGACTGAAATCAGTTGAATCACACTTTTCCTGTACAATGAAGGAATAGGTCCAGGCTAGGAAAGCAGCTAGAGAAGGCAGGCAGATTGTAGAAGATTGTATCTGTGACAAAACTTTTTGGAAAATGGAATCCAGGATTACTTACTGGTGATTCACTTGCACTTGAAGCATGATTCTGAAATATTGCTTGCTGATTCTGAACTATTGCTTTGATCATTATAATCTCCAAGAAGAAAAAGTGAAATTTAATTGATAGCAAAGGACTACTAATACATTTTGACTTCTCATTAAGCATCTTCAATCATCAAAATCACCTGAAGACAATGGACAGGCTTATTTTTAGATGAAAACAAGTGTCTTTAAAAAAAACAAGAATTTAGATAGTCATACAAAGGACTTCTATTTTACTACTGCATTATACATTTTTTCTAATGTTGCATATCAACCTTAGAAAGCTACTACAAAGCTCTTAAAGCCCATATGTTTAATAGTGAGTTATCTTACACTATAACATGATATTTCCCAAATCATTTACATAAAAGGCATTGTTTCCTATTTTCTCATTCCCAGAATAAGCTGCACATGAAGACACCACTGGTCCTCATTTTCAGTCTGTACCTTTGAATACTGAGGAAAATCGTTCCTCTGCTCTCTATCAATTCCCTTCTCTCCAGTTAGTATAATTTAGAATAGTAAAAATGGAAAAAGAGAAAATAAATCATGCTGAAAAAACATATGCAGAAAATTCACCAGATTTTTCTGACCAGTTCAACCAATGTGAACTATTGGAGAAATACATTGATATCCCATTCCCACTGGCACACAAAGTCTCTGGTTAGGTAATTCTGACGAAGACAAGGAACAAGAGAAAAAAGTAAGGAATGGTATCAATTGCAAGAAAAAAATGGAGTAGGATCCAAGCAAATTTCTTCTTTGGGATGCCGAAATTAATTGGCTTACTATGGTTCAGAGACTACTTTCCAAAAAGGCCACCCAGATGAATACTAGGGATGAGGATGAGTATACCCCTCTTCATCAGGAAGCCTAGAGTGGACACTTAGATATTGTCCATGAGTTGGAAGCTCAAGGCAGATATTCATGCAATAGCTCTAAATGGTTGGACACGCCTGCACAGTGCTTACATGTGGAATAATACCAGAGTGGCTTTTTTCTTACTTCATCATGATGCAGATACCAATGCCCAAATTAAAGGCCTCTTGACCCCCTTGCATATTTCTGCTAGGAATAGAAATAGCAAAGATACCTTGTATCTACTTCTGTTGATATCAAAGCAGGTCTGAAGAACAACTTGGAAGAAACTGCATTTGATATTGCCAAAAGGATAACTATGTATCACTACATCTTTGAAGTTGTGGAAGGCTGTACAAATTGTTCTCCTAAGTCGTAATAGTTTGATTAAGTTTCTTAAATTTCAAAAATGCCAGTCCATCCTTTGTGTCCCTACAAATTTTTTTTCACAATACAAAGCAACAGCAATATCTTACTTTAAAAATGCATGGATTCCATGGTATTCTTCAAAGTGAATTGCCTGACTTTGATGTCAAAATGTATTCAAGAGTTGTTTGTATACATCTATAATGATTTCTGCAGAGTTTGTGATTTTTTTTTTTAATCAGAAATAATTTTAACTTATCTGTTGAAATGAATAGTATAGACACTAAAGATGTTCCTGGTGCTTTTCTGAAAAAAGTATATCTATGTTTGTATAATGTCCAAAATCTATTTCATTCTCTCCTAGATATAATAATTTGAATTCGACATTATTATATAATGTATATGTTCATTAATAAATGTGTCCTTTCAGATTGCATTCCACATAGAAGAAGTTTAAGATTCCTTTTTTTCCTGAGTCTTAATATTATTTTATTTCTTTGGGATAAAATGACAATGTTATCTAATTTCAAGTTTTGTAAAGGTTATGCTATGTAAAGCCTTTCTAAGGTGAAGATTTAATAAAACGATGACAAACTAACCTTTAATTCTATGAATTGCATGTATTGTTACACTTGTATTTTTGTAATCAACTTTTTAATAACTGTTTTTCATTTTTTGCATCAGAAGAATGAAAAATAAGTAATACTTCACAAATTTTCCTATCATCCTTGTGCAAGTGCCATGTTAATCTCTGTATTGTAATTTGGGTAGACCTGCTTCTGAAGCATGTAGAATCCTCTAAATTTAAGTAATTAATGTAATGATGCAATCTTATACAGGCATATATCCATGGATGCCTATTTGTAAGAAGGAACCCTTATTGTTCCTAAAAATGCTATTGATCTTATTTCTCTAAAATTCTGTGTATAGTGGAAAAAAACTGATATCGTTTGGTCGATTCCTCACATTTACAATTTTTTTGTCAATGACTATTTTGTCGTTCTCCTTTTAAATTTGATCATACTTTGAAGCCTTTACAGCTAATTCCAAAAGTGATGGCTTTTCAAGTACTTATTTATCAACTGAGTTAGCTTTGTGGAGCTAATGGATTCAAAGTAAGCCTTGCTTAAGAGCTACTTCTAAACTTCTGCAGCTTAAAATTTCCCAAATGAGGTCTTGCTGGGACAAATGTCTACCTGAACCTTTACCCTTCTTCCATGTAGGAACAGACCAACCACAATATCTTACACTGATAGCATAGATTGTATTACTGAAACAAAGCTAATCTTAGTTACAAGGGATCATAGAGAGATGAACCGTTTAGACAGAATTGTTCAGAATGGAAGGTATTTTTTCAAAATATAATTGTTTATTATACTTATTATTTCAAAAGTAGCTAAAGCCAAGAAGGTGAAAAAATTGTTCATATGCATGACTACCTACTGTCCTGGCCTGTCTGTCATCCAACTAGGCAGGAACTTACACTACTGACGTTCTATCACCAAATATTTCCATTGCTCCTGGAGCAGTCCATATGTTTCTCCTGGATATTATGCCTTAAATTAGTAATGTTTTAGTCACAGTGTTTCCTCTTGCCTCTAGGCTGTAAATCTACAAATGGTAAAGCTTTAAGTCTAACTCTACCAAAAACTGAGGTAGAGATAATGGAATAATACTTTAAAACAGAGTTGCCTTTGATTCCCTAACCACAACACAACAATGCAAAACAGTTTTTACATTATATATACTTATGTATTTTATATTTATATGTGCTGATTTTAAATTTCACACAGTGAATCTTAGTAGAATTGATAATTTGACAAATATATTGACATTTATTCCCATAAATGGATTGGAATATAAATAATTAGGTTTAGAATATATATTAGAATATAAAAAGTATCAATGCAATATCTTTGCTATAAACTTGTGATACCTTCTAAGTGTTCGCGGTCTTCTGAATTCACATGGTAAAATAACAGTATTTTTTTCTGCTAATCTATAAGGGATTTTACTCTGATGCTTTGTTAATTGTTTTAACTCGCTGGTCCCAAGGTGTTTTAATCCATATTTCTGAAGCATTTATTACTGATTATACCCAAATTTTGCTGATATGATGTCTAAAAGCTATTATTCTTCTGCAGGACCCACGGTCCTAGGATACCAGGTCCCAGTTATCTGCACAATCAAATAACAAGGGCAAGACTTCTCACATAGGCCCATGAAACATGCCAGCAGAAAATAATTGAAGACTCATCTCGATTTCTCATTTCCTATAACATTTCAGGGCCCCAATTCCTTTCAAGAATTAGCAGTAATCAATTGTGAAATGCAAGGCAACTTAAGATGAAAGATGAGATCACAAAATCTGAGAGAAAGTACTGTAATTCAAACTTTCAATTTACAGATGACCAGCCCATATGAGTGAACAAAATAACAAGTGAACAAGATTATTTTTAATACCCCTCTCCTAATGATTAATGAAAGATTTCAGTGCAGCCAAAAAAATAGTTTGTGGAATGATAGATCCATAATTGGCTACGAAGGCTAGGAAAACTTGATCTAGAGGTAAAATATAATTTAGAAAAACATTAACTAAGAAGATCTTCAGTGCTTCAAAACACTAGTACTTCAGTAAAACTAGATTCTGTAGTATAAAAATGTTGTCATTCTCAAACCAATGATAACCTACATTTAATCTCCTGAAAGTATATTCATTTTCAAATAAACTATTTAAGATCACATTTGCTAAAATAACACTTGACAAGTAGATGATAGTGACATTACAAGGTTTTCAAGTGTAGGGAGCAAGTTACAATAGAGTTGATTTACGTACCCAGCACTAATACCAAACAAGTTCAACCATTCATTAAAGTGTAGAAATAGTACCCCCCACCATTTGTGTTGTTCAGTAGGTGCCTTCCAGAAATGTGTTATATAGATCAGCCTCCCATATTTCAACTCAAATATTAGCTAATAAAGTAAATTTCATCACATAAGAAGGTACATTTTAAAAAGTCACTAATAGTTGCCTTATCATATGTTGTTTTATGTTTTCCCTATCTGTCTTACATAGTAAGAAATACGACTTTAAGTCTTGAATATGGGTACTGGTGAGAGATGTGACAAACATAAAATCTGTCTTCTATTTCTATCATATTCCTCTAAGTAGTAAATTTTAGTTTTCTTCTTTTTCCAAAACTTATAGGTAGTAGAAAAAATTATCCTACGTAAAATAAAATAATCGCACACAATTGTACAAAGCCATTTATAAAAACTGGTAGTTAGGAATAAATTCTAAGCCATTTTTAAACTTTCTTGTTGACTAAAGATTAATCTTCCAAATGAACGAGAATAAAATCATGTCTAAGTGCTTCACATCTCCAGTCTTGCAAATTGTTATTGCAGATGAATGAATTGTGGAAATATAAGCTGACATATCTTCAAGTATATGTGGGATTGAAACAAAGGTGGAAGCTTCAATGCTTGATAAGAAGTGTACTCATTATCTTGCCCATTGTAACCCCTCTGTACAGTATTTTCACAATAAAAAAATTAAAAAAAGAAACTCATGGAATGTATATAAACCTTTCAAAGTATTAACAGACAGTTTAACAGAATGACTATCAGGAAATTGAAACCAGAGAGGAACAATAGTAAAAAATAGAATGAATGAAAAATGGAACAAGGGGCAAGTACAGCTAGAATACTCAATGTACATATGTAATAAAGGAAGTGGAAAATCTGAACTAAATCTTGGAGAAAGAGTTGGTTGAGACTGATAGAAGGAGTGACTCTGATCCAGGTGCATTAGACAATTAGATGGACATATTAATTGTAACACACTTGCACAATCTTTTGAAATTCAGTTAAAAAAACACAACAAACAAAAACACTCAAAAATCACAACCAAACAGCAATCTCTAGAGAGTATGAATATGACCTCTCAAAATTTTAAGCAGTTAATGAAAGGCAGTCTTTGGAAAAGCAAACAAAGCTGTTCAAAGAGGGCAGTTTGGGGTAGGGGAGAATTTTGAACAGATTTAAATAGATTGTCTAAGGTAATAAATCACCTATATCTACTGCAAATATTTTCTTCTGCGAGTGCTCTTTATCTCAACTGGATACTCCAGTCCTGAGGCACACTTGATAGCTTGTGAAGACAGAATGGAAGAAATAAGATCAAGAACCTATTACTCCACTGGAGAGAAAACAGTCCTCTATGTTTTCTCTCAATCTCTTCACTCCTCCATTTTCATACTTTAAATAACATCAGGTGATTTTGAAGTATATCTTTCCTTCTTTGTTCTCACAAAGGAATTGTTCAAAATAATTCATTAAATATTATTTGCCATTATTTTCTATCATGCTGTTTACTTGTCCAAGCGAGTTCATTAAACTTCCCCTTTTCATTTGGTTGCCACGGAAACCCAACAACAATGTTAATGAGTACCAACACTAATGCAAAACTTTGTCTCCAAAAACCAGTCCAAGAACCTATAATCACAAATATTTAGCTCTAATTTTTTCTTTTTTCTTTTACCTTGAAATCTTCTTGTGTCTAAAGTGCCCACAAAAATAAGTACTTTACCACTTTTTGGTTCAATCACTTCTAACCTCAAAGATATATTTTGCTAACAAGATGCTTAGAGGAAACCTAAGAATACTCCACTTTTATCTTCCCTCTTAAGATTCTCCTTAGATGCCATATCAGGACCAGTGAAGTTATTCTTTGCAAAATTATTTCAATAGATATTTTTTCTCTTGGTCTTGTATTTGCTCAACAAGATGTATGGAGAAGAATAGAGTTAAATCACCGATTCCTTGGATGACATTGTCTGTTACAAAGGACAATACTTCTATGTCCTACTTCTATGTCCTACTCTTAGCTCTTGCCTGATTTCCAATTTATTACAGCTTCTTGGCTTCAAGTCTAGTGAAGCGGAAGGACTATAAGGCGTCCTCCACTGCTACATCTTCATGGTTTCTCTTTGAAAACTCTTTTATTTGGAGGTGGAATTTATTTTCATGTCTTCATTCAATTTGTTCTGCATTATACTGAGCCAAATAGGCTCTGTAAAATCACTTTAGGTAACAAAAACATTAAGACAATCTATATCAAAAAGTTTTGGCCACCTCCACTGGTGAAACCAATATGCTTAGCTAGGGCTTCTAATAACGTGTTTTCTTACCTTTTCAGTTTGCTCAATTCTTTTCTGATCCTCAAACTTTTTGGCTTATGTACTAAGAGAAGTCTTCACTATCTCATGTTAATAAGGATATTATATTTTTGAGCTAAGTAGAAATGTGAAGTCATTGGTTTGAAGTATCCAACTAGATATTTTTCTGTGTTTCAGTGCTTCTCCTGCAAAGATATTGTGGAAAGTGTTAAAACAGAAAAGTGTAAATTCAATATGTTCTTTCATTGTGAAGGGCACATTCTCCCTAAATATTTTGACCCAAATTATTTTTTAAGAGAATTACTGTTTAGTAATTAAAGGTCAATTCATAAATTTTGATGTCTTATTTTTTTTAAAAAAAACTTTGAATTGTTTCACACAATAAGAGTATATTTCCTGGGTAAGGATAATTCTCATGGGAACCTACAGGATTTACAGTAAGGTTTGTGAGGTTTGTTTGTTTACTGTGAAAATGAGCCAGCTTACCCACATTGCTCACTCTCAGCTAAGTCGCCATGGATTTCTTTGCATGAAAGCCTATTTTCCCAAGCAATTTTAAATTTTCTTAATAGGCTAAGTTAAAAAGTTTGAACAATTAAATTTTACCTGTCATAATTTTAAAACTCTTTTGAAATTCCTTTATCAGAATCGCGAATTTACCCATCCTAATTCCACCTTTACCATCAAAAACAGTTAACATGTTGTTTTCATGATATAGTATCCATGAAACTATTATTTTCCAGCGGCTTTGTTATGCATATATATGAACATATAAGCTGATGCTGAGCAAAATGAACTCCAAAATATGGAAAGAGATATTTATTTGCAGTTGTTGTTTTTATTGTACTATGTGGTTTCTATTTTCCTTGGGTTTTTCCCCTATGGTTTATCTCCGACTGTGTTTGATTTTGGTACCCTGTGTATTGTGTATACATTTACCTTAATTAGGGAAGGGAAGAGGAACAACAAAATAGCGAGACAAAGGACAAAGGGGAAACCAATGCAATAGCAATACTCACAAGCCAATATGTTGGAAATGTACATTACAACTTGTGAGGGGTTTTGGGGTGAAGGAAAACTGTGAGAAAAATGAGAGGGGATAACAAGTTTGAAAAGTTATGTATTCACTGCCTTACAATTGCTAAACCACTACACATCACTTTCACATTAAAATTAAATTTAAAAAATCAGCTGCATGAAATAAAATTTCACTGTATTGCTATAGTAAATATTATTCTGTATGTAGTAACGTTAAAAAATCAGTACTATTTGTCATCTAATTTGAATTAATTACCCCTTCTTTTTCAGAGGGCCATCTACTTGAATGTTATCCAACTAGACACTTTTTCACAATATACTTGCCAATATTTTCAAAAAAGAATAAATTAGTACATTCTCATACTAAAATCGAAAACTGTTTAATTCTATAGAAACCTATAACTGTTAAATTCCTATGACTAGTAACCACTCACTTTCATATTCTGAACATTCCATACCTGAGAGATTCAAAATAGTACCTGTTTGCATTTTATGTAATTCTGCAATAGATGCATTTTCCAATGAGGTGTTAGAGAATGTGAAGTGAACAGAAAAATAGCCATATTCTGGTTAGGATAAAACTATAAAGCATCGGTTATAATTAATTCTTCAAGAGTAAGCAATAGTTTATCACATTAAGCTATTATTTCTATGACCATCAATCCCAAAATTTATGCCATGAAGTCATCCTAGACCAAGAGTTTCCAACTTGTAAGGTGCACCTCAAAATTCCCTTAATTCACATCACAAATAACTTATCTCTATTGGGAAAAAATACTCCACCTCTGTTATTGTGATGCCCTCCATGTTCTGGAAAGAACACCACAATAAACTGGGTTGCATCATTTTTCCTCCACTGGTATTCTTGCAAAAAATATTTATATTTATACTTTTTTAACTATCATAGATATTCAGGATGCTAAGATCGGAAGATTACAGTTCAAAGCACACCCGAGCAGGAAGGTTCCTTAGATTCTTATCTCCAATAAATTTCCCAGCAAAAGCCAGACACAAGTGGTACTGAGGTTGAAGTGGTAGGGCACAAGCCTTGAGCTTAACAGGCTCAGAGACAGTGTCCAGGTCCAGAGTTCAAGCCCTATGACAAAGCAATAAAACAAAAACAAAAATAAAAACAAGCCCCAAACCTAGCATTTTTCTCATAGTATACAGAAGCACATAATTAAGGAAATTGCTTCCTGTGTTACATACAGGTAGAAGAAAGAAGATGTCACACAATTATTCTCTTCATACCATGTTATATTAAAGCCTCAAAAAATTGCTTTTTCTAAATTTATAAATTAATATAATCAATTTGTTGGCATCTTGGTCTATATTATTCACATTATCATTTTATATATGAAGTGTTGGTATTATCTATTAACTGAGTTCTAATTATAGCTCTATTGAAACAATATGCTAGGCAAATATAATGCAAGAAATATTTGTAAATTTGTCAATTAAACCTTCTACTTAAAGAGAATTTTGTAGTATCCTGTAGAATATGATATTACAAACAAAACCAAAATATTTATTTGAAATCTAAACTCTAATTTAGCAAGATCTATAAAGACCTACATTAGATGAACATTGCTATTCCTCCAGGCTTAAACTTTTGTAATCCTTCATCCTATCATTGGAATCTAACAGAATGATAATTACTTACTATTTCAAATTTTGGTGGGAATCATGAACCATTTTGCATCTAGGAATGTTCTGTAATGAAGAGAGCATTTAAAACAAAACTGAGGAGTATATACCAGTTGCATTTCAATAGAAAAATTGGCTTCTCAAAACATAATGAAGAAATTAACCCAAACTTCCAACTGTGTATTCCTTTCTTGTTTAGTTTGTTTTATTAAGACAACATTATACTACCTGGTCCAGGGAAGGTATCAGTAGTAATTCCAGTCTCTAATCTCCTGTCAGTCTGAGTGCTATTGCCCCACCAAAGTTTCTTGGTTTATTTAGTTATTTATTTGTTTGTTTATTCATTTTTTGGGTCCATTAATGGGGCCGGACTCTGGGCCTGGGTGCTGTCCCTCAGCTCTTCAGCTCAAGGCTAGCGCTCTACCACTTGAGCCACGGAGCAAATTCCGGCTTTTTTCTTTTTGCTTATGTGGTGCTGAGGAATTGAACCCAGGGCTTCATGAATGCAAGGCAAGTGCTCTACCACTGAGCCACCTTCCCAGCTCCTTCTTGGTTTATTTAATCTTGATACAGCCTAGCAATTCTGAACTTCTCCAGTGATATTATCCACTAGACTTCTCAGACTGTTCATGTACTATTTTCAAAGATGTTCTAACAATTGACACAGGGTATGAACATTTTCAAATGCACCTGCGGGGTCTCTGATTCATTCCTCCATGGATACAATCCCTTTAATATTGATTACTTGACTCTCTTACTATCTCTGGTCCCTACATACGTAATATTCTCAAACTCTTTTGAAGAAAGTTCACTTTAGGACTTTCTACCATTAAAAATTATCACTTGATTCTAGTCCTACTCAGGACATATTTTCTATTGTTTTCTAACTTTTCTCCATATTCTGAGAGTTGCTTCATTTTTGTATATGTGTGTGCACATATAAGTGCCTCTGTGTGTATGTGTATGTTTATATGTATGTATGCAAAAGCCTCAAACTCTTATTCATCATTCTTTCTCATGACTATTATTCCATCACCTGAACCATTCTTCCAATCCAGGTTTTGGCTGGTTAATAATAGATAGTGTCTCAAAAACTGTTCTGCCCTGGCTGGATGCAAACTGAAATTCCCAGACTCCTTTACATTCTTAGGTTTCATTTATCCAGTAGAATCAACTTTTAAACTACAAACATTTTTGTGAGTATAAAGTCTAAGCTGTAGCCCAGATTTTTAACTCAAGAATTCATATAAAGATAGATGAACATACACATTACATATGCTGAGTGCACACTGTTAGAAATGTGATCCTAAGCTGGTGAGAACTGAGGATTGGGTTCAAAGCCAGTCTGGAGACTCTTTTCTACAATTTACTGCAAGAAAACTGGAAGTGGCACTGTGGCTCAAGTGGTAGAGAATTAGCCTTGAGCGGAATAGCAGAGGCACAGTGCCCAGGCCCAGAGTTCAAGTGCCAGGACCACCACCAAATATATATATATATATATATATATATATATATATATATATGTAAAGGAAAGAAAAATGTGATCTTATCCACCAGTTCATGGCTAGTATAATCACTGCTCTCTCAAGATGGAATTTTTTTTTCCAATTAAGTCCATGCTCTTATATCTGACTTGCATTGGAAACAGAATTATTGTTCCATTCTACTTTCTACAAAGTTGTATCATTAACAAGCGTGATTTAGAAAGGGAGTGTCCTCATACTTCATGTTCCACGTAGGAGTCATACTTTTTCTCTAGCACTCTCATAAATCTACATATTGGACTTGGCTTTATTGTTTCAACGTGGTCCTATTTGTAGAGTCTTCAATAGTGTTTTGAACCTTTATACTTAAACAGAATTTCTCTTTCTCTTATTATTGCTATAGTTAACATGAGTTAACAAATTCATGTACAGTTGGAAAATAATGCGCAGCACATACACTCACAAAAAAAATGGTCTGAGAAACTTCTTCCACTTTAAAATTAGCCTTAATTTACAGAGAATTTACAAAGTTTGAACTCAATATACTCATACATAATGTATTTATAAGAAATAAAAATTTCATATTTTCTCTTCACTAAGTTGTCTCTGAAACATGTGTTACCTCAGGTCCAAAGGTGTCCTTGTGTTATTTCGGTGAAGCCAGAAAACATTCATTATACTTCAAGCAGCACCATAGATTGTTCCTTGAAGTAACTGTTACTGGATGTGGAAACTGATCCCAGGAGAGGAATTGAACATATAGGATTGACAAAGTTCAAGTTAACTTGTGCTTTCCTTTTTACTGTAAAAGGAGACAATCTGAAGTCTTGAAGGAAACTCTGTCCCTGACTTTTTCTAGTGTGCTTTTACCCATATATAATTTTTCTGTAAACTTCTAGTTGAGAGTATTACAAAAAGATATAATGTGCCATTAGATGGCCAGCATAGAACAAAAGGAAATAACATTGTTTTAAATATGTTCTACTGCAGGGGCTGGGAAGGTGGCTCTGAGGTAGAGCACTTGCCTTGCATGCCTGAGGCCCTGGGTTAGATTCCTCAGCACCACATAAGCAAAAATAAGCCAGAAGTGGTACTGGGGCTCAAGTTGTAGAGTGCTAGCCTTGAGTTGAAAAGCTGAGGTAAAGCGCCCAGGCCCAGAGTTCAGGCCCACGACTGGATCCAAAAAAAGAATTCTACTGCAAAGAAACAAAGACATGGATGTTTTAAAGTGTTTTATGGTTGGATATTTCACCCTTGAGATTATTCTTTTGTTGCAGGAGTCAGTTATCAATTCCTTATTTTGGTCCTGAGTTCTCCAGAGCAATAAGGATTCCAAAAAAGCATCCAGTGCGTATGATCAGCAAAAGGAGCTACTTCTCAGACCAGTATTCCTTTAAGGAGGGTCCCAATAAAATATCTGCTTTTTGTTTGCTTTTTTGTTTAGCTTGTGTTGGTTCTGGGGCTTGAACCCAGAGACTGTTCCCTGTCCCTGAACAGTTTTCTTTCCTGCTCACCTACCCCCAAAGCTAGTACTCTACTGCTTGAACCAAAACTCCACTTCTGTTTTTTTTTGCTGTGTAATTACAGATAAGAGTTTGACAGACTCTCTTGCCTGGATTGGCTTTAAACTAAGATAGTAAGAAAGCCAAGTATAAACTGTATAGACTGTATAGACTTCTCTTTTCAAACCAGAAATATTACATGAAGTTTATTGTAAAGCTAATATTTGATAATTTTTTCTTTCTTTTTTATTGTGAGCATACCATACAGAGAAGTTACAATTACATGGGCAAGATAACGAGTACATTTCTTATCAATCATTGTTGCCTCCTCTTTGTTTCCCCTTTCCATCCCTTCCCATATAGCCCCCTTCTCCACACCCGATCTCCACCCCACCAAAGTTATAAAGTTCGTTTTCGACATAACAACCTGTACATCTCATTGTTGCAATGGGTCCACGGGTATCCCTAGTTAAACGCTTTGTTTTTAGAGAATATGTCCAGCAAAGAATCCATAACATAACTCAGCAAAAGTAGGTACACTGAATCATTTTGGAATTTTGTTTTTTGCTTGGGAAGATTATTGATCTTGTCATTCCTTTTGGGGAAACTTAAAGTCATATTTCAACTTTTTTGTTGGTTGTGGGGCTTGAACTCTGATCCTGGGTGCTTAGCTACAGCACCACCTCCGGCTTTCTGATGGTTAATTGAAGGTTAGGGTCTCATGGATTTTCCTGACCAGTCTGGCTTTGAACCACAATCCTCTGGTCTCAACCGCCTGAGTAGCTAGTATTACAGGTGTAATCCACCAGCACCTGGCTCATATTTGCATTTATGTGCACAGAATGACACTGTGTAGACAAAGAATCGAAATTTTAACCAAATGATGATATTGCAGCATTTCAGAAAAATTGAAGTAGCAATAAATATGTCCTCCTTTTCCATTTTGTTACATTAATGACTGATGAGGTATGAGACCCTTACATTAGCATTCTCTGCCATCTGTATAGGTATATTTAATATCAGGAAATGTTTATAGAGAAATATAGAAAGAATGAGATTTTTAGAAAGCAAAGGAGATAAGGTATAAAAGAATAACATAGAATGAGATACATTTATCACACAGAGATTAAGAGCTAGCCTAAGAGATTTAGAATGCTAAAGGCAATGAGTAAAAGCTTAGGTGACAACTAGTTCTACAGTAACCAAAAATGGTTCTCTAGAACAGTTTCTGGTATACCTTAATTACTATAATTTATTCCCTCTATCTGGAGTTATTTCTTATTATCTGTCACAACTATTAGCCTCTGCCTTTTTGGTGCCATTACTGACCAAAAAGATTTCAAAATCACACTTAGCCTACCCTTCTCTTTGTGATTAGCAGTGACAACACAAATCCTGGAATCGCTGAATTTCTAGAATTAAACTTCACCTGACATCTAAGCACATTCCTGGCATTAATTGCTGTGACTTAATGAATAAAACTTTTTCAACAAAGTATCCTCATATAAGTAACGTACATGAATTAGGGACTGTTGTCAGGGGTCAGTATGGAAGGAGCAATTATATATTCCAAGTATGGGATCTTTAGTTTGCATTTACTAACTAAATGTTTTATTTTTTTGTTGTTGTTGTTCTTTTTGCCAGTCGAGGGGCTTAAACTCAGGGGTAGGGAATTTTCCTGAGCTTTTTTTTTCTTGCTCAATGCTAGCTCTCTACCACTTGAGGCACAGCACCACTTCCAATGTTTTGTTTTTTTAAATGTGTTACTAAGTAATTGAACCCAGGATTTCATGGATGCTAGGCAATCACCTTACCATGAAGCCACATTCCCAGAGCCCTAAATAACTTTCTTAAGATGGCATTACATTTTCATTCCATGACTATGTATCATAATTTTGGCCAGGTGCTAGAAAATGATGTAGATAACAATACAATACAATAAGGCTAGTAAGGCTGGATGGACAATGAATAACTGTCATGGTCTAGCCAGGGAACAGAGGGGCTTATCTCATGGAGCTTTTTCAACGAGCTGAGCAAGACAGCTCCTGACCCACAGCCCACCTTGAGAATGAGAGGGCCACCTTGGGTTCAAGCCACATGGGGATGCTTTGCCACCTCCTCCAGCACCCAGTCAACCAGTTTTTGTGAAAGAGAGAGAGAAAAAGTCAGAATTACAATTAAGTCTGGTGCCAGTGGCTCAGAATTCTAATCCTAATTACATAGGACACTGAGATATGAGGAAGATGGTTCAAAAGCAGCCCAGGAAGGAATGTCTGTGAGACTCTTATCTCCAAATAACCACCAGAAAATCAGAAGTAATGCTGTGGGCTCAAGTGGTAGAGCACTATCCTTTTGCTGAGGCTCTCGGGAACAGCAACCATGCCTAGAGTTCTATCCCCATGACTGACAAGAAGTGGACTTCCTACCACAAGAAGTGGACTGAATAGCACCCATTGTCCTAGGGAGCATGGGAGTAAAGTCAAACAGAGCTTCCTGTGAAGTTGAAGTCATAAGTAGTTCACCTGGATCCTCTGTGCCTTGGTTTCACCAGCTGCAAAACTAAACACAGTGAAGGATCCTCTTCCTCATGGGGATAGGGTAATGATGAAAGAGAGCCATGTTTTGTTTCATAATCCCACATCTGTTGCACAATTCATAACAGGCCCCACCTGAGCGCTTTCTGGCTATCTTCCTGTCATTTGCTCACAGAATTGCCGAGAACCTTATCTGAAGTTTGCTCCCTCTGTGCCTAGCCATGCTCCAGAGATCCCTCTGTATAAATCCCTTGTTTCCTCACAACTGTACTGTGAGGAGAATGAGGTCTGATGGTTGCAACCCTACCCAGAGCTTCACCTGAGGTCAAGAATCGTCTTCTGTGATTTTGCTGCCTGCTCAGACTGACTTAAGAAACCATTCAAGCCACAGGAAAATCAAACACCACATGCAGACCAGAGACTCCAACAAGAGACAGGTTAAGCACACAAGGGAGATACAAGATCTTCCCATCCCCCCCCCCCAAATAAATCAAAGAACTCTTTTTTTTGTACCTTTTATAAAAAATTTTTTCTAAATTTTTTTTTTAACTTTTAACTTTATTTTTTGTTTGCTATTAAATTTTTTCTTCCTCTCATAATTTTTATTTTAGGGTTATATGTTTGTGTACTTTTTTATTCCCCTTTTTTTCTTAAAACTTTTTTTTTGTTTAGCTCCACTGACCATTTGTCCTTTTTTTCTTTCCTTCTCAATCTTTTCACTTTTTCTTCTTTTTCATTCTTCTTTGCGTGACTTAATTGCTGTTCTGCTCATCCTCAGATATGCCAATAGTTGATTATTAGACCTTAGCCACATTGTGTACACACTTAATCCAGAAATTTATTACTCAATTTAAAACCTCTTAGAGTTAAATTCATTAATAGCAGTATTACCTCTTTATACCTATATAATATTTTAAGCATTTTTATTTTTAAGTTTTTCACATCTCTTTTCTATCCCTCCCCTTCTCTTATTCTATCCACGTTCTTCTCTGAATATTATGTTTTCATCTTTGCATACATTTTTGTCGGTTTTGGGGCTTGAACTCTGGACCTGAGTGCTGTCACTCAGCTCTTCAGCTCAAGGTGAGCACTCTACCACTTGAGCTATATCGCCACTTCCTCATCTTTGCATAATTCTTAAGTGTTGCTCTTAAATTTTAATTTTTGTTTTTCTATTTTTTCTTGTCTTTTTTCTTTCTCTTAATTCTTATTTTCTCTCTCTCTACTATCGTTCTATCCAAACTATTTCCCGCTTTGAGATTAGAATTTAGTTAAGTTAACTCTCCCACTGCCTTTCCACATCCCTATATGCCTATTTTTACTCATATCTCTCCCTAAATTTAATAATTTCTGTTTGCCAAATTCTTCTTTGCATTTCGTAGCACATTAATACATAGTTGTTTGATGTTGAATAGGTATATCTGTTGAACTAGATTGTATCTGCAGAATTTTGACTTTGCAACTACAGACTTTGGTTGATGCTTGCCTTAAAATAGTGTGCTAGCACAAAACTGGCATTACTTTCATCCAAATGGGCAGAACAACCTGGAAAAACACAAGAAAAATGGCAAGTCCGGGTATCTCAACTCACACTCATGATAATCAGGGGTCAGAAAAGATAATCAATAATCCAGCAGAGGAGAGTTGCCAAAAAGCTCTACAAACACTACTGGTAAATATGGTAAGTGAAAAGATTGAAAACCTGCAAAGGATTCTGAATGAGTGTGATAGGGAGAGGAGGCAAAACAAAGGTTAATACAAGAATATCATGAACGTGAGGAAGCTACTCAAAGATTGATACAGTAATTGCATGAGCAGCTTGAGAACATTCAAAGAGAAATAAAGGAATGTCTTGAGCAGGCCGAGATCAGTCAAAGAGAGCTACAGGAACTGTGTGAATGTGAAGAAGCTAATCAAAGGGTGATACAGGAGTTGAGAGAGCGGGAAAAGAATGCAGAAAGATCACTAAAGGAATTCATGGAATCCATAAACAGAGAACTGAAAGAAGTCAGAGAGATCACAAAGGGAATCCTGAATGGAACTCACCAGAAAGAATGGGAATAACCAATCAACTAATTGATTTGAGAATAAACACTGAAAACCAAATTTAAGAAGTAAAGGAGTTCACACAAGATATAAAACAATGCTCCAACAAAGAATTTGAAGCCATCAAAGCTGAACAACTAGAAGAAAAAGAAATTAATTTCAAAGTAGAAAGTCTGGATAGTAGGTTAGACCATGAAGAAGATCGAATTTCGGGATACAAGACAGCCTAGATATTACAGAGAAAGACCATACAACCATCCAAGACATCCAAGAAATATGATAGATCTTTTCAACACTTGGAAGACACCATCAGAAAGCCTAATATGAGGATAATGGGTATAGAGGAGAACCTAGAGACAGATGTTAATTGTCTAGGAAATTTGTGTAACAGGATCCTAGCAGAGAACTTCCCAAACATGCAAAAAGATAGGCCTATATAGATACAAGAAGCTTATGGAACCTCAAATAGACCAGACCAAAACAGGACATCCCATTGTCACATTATAATCTGCACAGGATCAATTCAGACCAAGGAATGGAGCCTTAAAGAAGTCAAGGAGAAAAGAACAATCACCTATAAACAGAAACCAATTATAATCGTGACAGATTTCTCAGTAGAGCCTATTATAGCAAGAAGATCCTGGAATGGTGTTTGCCATGCGCTAAAGACTAACAACTATTAACCAAGAATACTGTACCCAGCTAAACTCTCCTTCATAACTGGAGGTCAAATAAAAACTGTCCATAGCAAAGAAAATTTGAAACAATATATCTCCACCAAACCAGCCCTTCAAAACATTCTTAAAGATGTCCTACACATAGAAAACCAACAAGACCACAATAAAGGTCAAGAAATCGCACACAAACTGAGAATCCAAGAACCATAGGAAGAACCCAGTTGACTCAGCCCCCAAGAAGGTGGATAAAATGGCAGATACGCCCAAATACCTCTCAGTCCTATCTCTCAACATTAACGAACTTAACTCTCCAATTAAGCGACATAGACTATCTAGTAGGATTAAAATCAAGACCCTTTTATCTGCTACCATCAGGAGTCACTTCTTGCCCATAAAAACAAACACATTTTGAATATGAAAGGCTGCAACAAAATCTACCAAGCAAACGGCCCCCCAAAACAGGCAGGAGTTGCAATCCTAATATCAGATAAAAGAGTCTTCAAATTAAAATTCATGAGAAGAGATAAAGAAGGTCGCTGCATACTAATTAAGGGATCTCACCTTCAGGAGGATATTACAATTCTAAATACCTATTCGGCAAACAACAGAGCACCTAAATTTATCCAAGAAACACTACTTTCCCTCAAATCCCACAGAGATCCAAAGACATTAATTGTGGGGAATTTAACACACCACTTTCCCCAATAGATAGATCAACTGGGCAAAAACTCAACAGAGAAACCAAAGATCTAAACAACTGCATAGATCAACTAGATTGCATAGACATCTACCGAATATTTCACACAGCAGCATCAGAATACACATTTTTCTCAGCAGCACATGGAACATCTTCCAAAATAGACCACATTTTAGGACACAAAGCAAACTTGTCCAGATTCAGAAACACTGAAGTTATACCTTGCATTCTCTCAGATCACAAGGGAATAAAATTTAAACTCAACACCAAAAGCCACCAGAGAAAATCCTGTAACACATGGAGGCTGAACAACACACTGCTGAATCACGAGTGGGTCATGGAAGAGATTAGAAAGGAAACTCATGAACACACAAATTACCAGCTCCTCTGGGACACAGCAAAGGAATTACTAAGGGGCAAGTTTATAGCTCTGAAATTCCTATATCAAGAAATGGGAGAGATCTGAAACCAACCATTTAATGAGACATCTGAGCCTCCTTGAAAAAGAGCAGCAAGATAATCCCCAATCCAGTAGACCGTAAGAAATAATTAAAATTAAATCAGAATTAAATGAATTAGAATAAAAAAAACAAAGATTTCTTACTTCGAAAAAATTAACAAAATTGAGACTCTTAGTAAATCTTATCAGAAAAAGAAGAGAACAAACCAAAATAAATAAACTCAGAGATGAGAATGGAAACATCACCACAGAAACAACCAAGATTTTGAACATTATAAGGAAATATTTCTCAAAACTTTATGCTAATAATTTTGAGAACTTGGCAGAAATGGACCTTTTCCTAGCAAATATTCACATGCAGAAACTAAACCAGGACGAGTTAAACCAGCTTAACAGGCCCATATCAAGCATTGAAATAGAAACAGCAATAACAGACCACCCATCTAAGAAAAGCCCAGGACCAGATGGATTTACAGCAGAATTCTAAATGGCCTTCAAAACACAGCTAATACCAATACTCCTCCAACTCCTCAATGAAGTTGAAAGAGAAATTTCACTACTGAACTCATTCTATGAAGCCATAATAACCCTCATCCACAAACCAGGCAAGGACTCACCACAGAAAGATATCTATAGACCCATTTCTTTGATGAACATTGATGCAAAACTTCTCAACAAAATTTTGACGAATAGACTTCAACGATTCATCCAAAAAATCCTACACCACGAACAAACAGGATTCATTTCAGGGATGCAAAGCTGGGTCAATATAGGCAAATCAATTAGTATAATTCATCACAACAACAGGAGCAAGGATCAGAACCACATGGTTATCTCAATAGATGCAGAAAAAGCAATTGACAAGATTCAACGCCCCTTTATGATGAAGGTTTTGGAAAAATTAGGAATCTATGGAACATTCCTCAATACAATAATGGTGGTATATGACAAACCTACAGCCAGCATTATACTTAATGGTGAAAAACTAAAGCCATTTCCTCTTAACTCAGGAATGAGACAAGAATGTCCACTCTCTCCACTTCTCTTCCATCTAATATTAGAATGTCTAGCTACAGGATAAGACAAGATGCAAACCTAAAAGGAATCAAAATAGGGAAAGAAGAATAAAATTCTCCCTCTTTGCAGATGTCATGATCTTGTATTTAAAGAATCCTGTAGTCTCCACTCACAAATCACTCAAGCTGATTCAAAACTTTGGCAAAGTAGCAGGGTATAAAATTAACCGTCAAAAAGCAGTGGCTTTTCTGTATACCAACAATGAGAAAAATGTGGATGAAATTAGGAAAGCATCTCCATTCTTAATAGCCCCACAAAAAATAAAATGCCTAGGAATTAACTTAACCAAAGAAGTGAAGGACCTCTATGATGAAAATATTAAAAACCTGAAAAAGGAAATCAGAAGAGATCTTAGAAAGTGGCAAAAACTCCCATGCTCCTTGATTGAAAGATCAAGATCATGAAAATGGCAATACTTGCATAGGCTATCTACAATTTCAATGCGATCACTACATATACTCCAACCCCATTCTTCAAGGAAGTAGAAGAGGCAATCCAATAATTCATAGGGAACAATAAAAGACCCCGAATAGCAAAAATGATCCTCAACAGGAAGAGCAGTCTTGGAGGAATATCAATACCAAATTTCAAACTCTACTACAAAGCAACAGTAATCAAAACAGCTTGGTACAGGCACAAGAACAGACCTCAGGACCAATGGAATAGAATTGAAAATCCAGAAATGAACCTACAGACCAATAGCCATCTAATATTCTATAAGGGAGCTAACAAAATAGAATGGAAGAAAGACAGCTTCTTCAGTAAATGGTGCTGGCAAAGTTGGTTATCTACTAAAGCTAGATCCTTATATATCACCCTGCACCAGAATCAACACCAAATGGATCAAAGACCTCGGAGTCAAAGCAGACACGCTGAAAACATTACAGGATGGAATAGGAGAAACCCTAGTTTTCTTTGGCACAGGCTGAAATTTTCTTAATAGAGACCCAGAAACATAACAAAAGGTTGGACAAATGGGATTGCATGAAATTGCAGAGTTTCTGCATGGCAAAGGACATAGCTAGCAAGATCAATAGAAAGAACACGGATTGGGAGAAAATCTTCACTAGCCATACAATGGACAAGGGTCTCATATCTAAAATATACCTGGAACTCAAAAAATTAAATGTCCCAACAACAAATCCTCAAAGAAACAACCACCCAATTAATAAGTGGGCTAAAACCTTAAAGAGAAACTTCTCTGAAGAGGAAAGAAGGATGGCCAATAGACACATGAAGAAATGCTCAACCTCTCTAGCCATAAAAGAAATGCAAATCAAAACAACATTGAGATACACCAACTCACCACAATTAGAATGGCTATAAAGGAGAACTCTGATAACAGATTCTGGAGGAGATGTGGACAGAAGGGAATCTTACTGAATTGTTGGTGGGAGTGTAAATATGTTCAACCACTTTCGAAAGCAGTATGGATGTTCCTCAAAAGACTCCACATAGAGCTCCCTATGACCCAGCAATCCCAATTTTTGGCATTTACCCAAATGTTCACAAACAATACCACACTAAAGCTACCAGCACAACTATGTTTATTGCAGCCTTATTTACCATAGCTAAGATATGGAACCAACCCATACACAATATACATAATAAACCCAACCCATACACAATATACACAATGGAATTCTATGCCTCCATAAGAAAGAATGACATTGCTCCATTTGTCAGAAAATGGAAAGACTTGGAAAAAATTATATTAAGTGAAGTAAGCCAGGTCCAAAGAATCATAGGTCCCATGGTTTCCCTTATTTGCAATAACTAGTATATATCTAAGTCAAACAGAAAAGTTAGATTTGTTGATGTTAGGGAAATGAACCCTAAGACATGTATTCAAATTTTTTTTCTTTCACACGATTGTTTCTAGTACATTTATAAGATTATTTCTTTGTTGCTTTTTATATCCCTCCCCCACGGTAAAATCCCTGCTTTCACTGTATTTGATGTTGTTATAATTTATGGAGGTGAAAGGAAAAAACAAATTGTTTAAATAGGGAGTACAGGTGGACCCATTGCAACAAAGAGATGTAGAAGTCATATGTAGAAAATGAAATTTATAACTTTGATAGGGGGAAGGGGAGAGTCCGATAGGGGGCGGGGGGGGGGGGAGGATGGGATGGGATGGGGAAACAAAGGAGGAAGCCATAATGCTTGATAAGTAAAGTACTCATTACCTTGCCCATGTAATTTTAACCCCTCTGTACAGTAATTTTACAATTAAAAAAAAAAAAGAAAGAATCGGCTGCTGTGGACTAAAAGTTTGGCATAATCCATCTAAATCGATAACTGTGCATGTTGTTACATGTCTACCATCCCAACTACAGAGTACCAGGTCTGTTGGAGCATATCTGTCACAAATAGGAGGTCCTCGATCCAGCCCAGCCACAGCATATATTGAGGCTCTGTTTCAGAAATGCCCAAGACAGAAAGGTGGTTCTTCAGAGCCAGGGACAGGACACAAATAGGGGGTCATGGTGCCCCCAGAGTGGTGTCTGACCCAGGGTAGGGGTGGTTTTGTGGCAGCCACTCACATGTGATGCTGGGAGACGTTGCTTGAGGCTGCTCTAGGTGGGGCGAGCAGTGATGGCAGTGGCATTGCAGACACATGGCCGTAGAGCAGAGAACCAGGTCCAGGGACCAGGTTGGGGCTTTACGCGGCCTGGCAGGGTGCCATTGCCTGATGTTTGAAATTCCGAACCTTGGGAAGGTGGGGAGGGGGCTGGGCGTCTCAATTTCTTTCCATATTCCAGTCGCCTTGAGTCTCTTCCTCACCACTTAGCCATCTCTACCTTCCTCAACTGCTGGTAGTGGTGTAAACTAACAGAGGGAATCCCAGTGCTACCAGGCAGCATGGAATGTGGGCGTGGCCACCATTCTTGTATCTCATTGGTCAGAAAGAACCATGAAAGAATGGGGGTGTGGGCAGAATCCTGTGATGCAAGCAGCATGGGCTGAGTCAAGAAGATAGCAGCTCCTCTAGCCCTTTTCCCAGGGAACAATGTCCAATTCAGTTGGAGACAAGAGGGTGACCTGTGTTAGCCAGATGGCTGCACAGATTGTTGTGTATGTCTGTTTGTTCCCAGTCCCAGACCTTGAACTGAGTATATGGGCACAGTCTGTGAGCTGCTTTTGCTCAAAGCTAGCCTTCCACACTGGAGCCACAGGGATTCTGGCTTTGTTGGCCCTGAAGTTGGACTTTCTTGCGTAGGGTGACTTCAACCATGATCCTCCCATCACAGCCTTGTAAGTATAAAGGAAGAATGTTGAGAGCCACTGGTTCCTGCCTAATCATTGGTCTTACGGATGTTCTTGGACAGACTGGTGAGTTCCCTATCCTCGGGTTTAAGTGGTGGGAGCTGTAGCCCACAGTTAGAATCCTGGTCCTGCCACCTCCAAATGGAAGGAGATGCTAAGAAACTTATTCCTGTCCTTATGCTTACCAATGGAATATGATGTATGTCATGATTGAAAGAGCAGTTCTTGAATGATTCTAGGATAAAATTATAAACAATTATGATCAATGTTAGTTAATACTTTATGAAGCATTTAAACAATCACATTCATAAAATAGAGGCATAATGAAATACCTAAGAATTACTATACTATTACATAATATAAAGGTGCCATTTTTATGCCAGGACTGGGATTGGAACCTATGGTCTTGGTAACTCTGTTGCACTGTGTGGGAAGGGGAAGCTGGCCTCCTTGAAGTCAAGAAATTCAAGTCTGTTCCTTAGGCCTGAAATAGATCCCCACCACTAGAAAACATCCTATTCATGTACAATTTACATATATTATTTATATTTATATACATATGTTGACTCCATATTGCATTCAGTGCAGTTATTATATTTTTTTGTTTTATTCATGTATAGACCGTTTTTTGACTATTATGGCACATAAAACATTGATTACATGAGATAGAGGTCTGCATATGTATTCCACTTCATACCTAACACCCAGGACTTTCACAAAAAGGAAAACATGTGTTACCATCAACTTCTTACTCCACAATTCATTTTTGTTGAGTGCTGGCATCTGAACTCATGGCCTACAAGCATACAAGGCCCAATTCATGAATGGGTGAATGTCAGCACGCCATCCTGGGGTAAATTGATCTGACAGTCTCTTCCCTGGACCTGAGATCAAGCCCCAGGTGTTAGCAAAATAAGAACAGGTTGGCATGCAGATGGCAGTACGCTAATAAATATGTATTTTTATAGAGTGTTAGAGATGTCTATACATTATTCAGTTATATAGACTCCATTCCTACCAATTCCTGGGTATTAAGCATGCGTCCATGCAATTAATGTTATTGTTTTCATCCTTATACTATTAATGAAATCAATCAGTGTCCTGAAATTATTGCGTTCCTGTAAGTAATAACATTCTTTTCATGCTTCATAAATATTAAAAAAAATCAATTAGCCTCCTGAAATAATGCTGTCTAAATTTATAGGCGCATCATTCATGATCAACTCATTGAACCTTGACATTGATAACATTCCATTGTTCTTCCTATGGATAGGAACCATTTTCTTAGTTATCTCCTGCCATTGGTTGGTGTTAGGAGGGGGATTCGAAATCAGGGCCTATGTTGCCACGTGGGCCTATGGCTTCCCTTCAGCAATGCAAGGTGAAGTACCCTTTGCAACAGTGTCATTCAGACCCGTGAGGGTCACCATGCAAAGGAAGAAAACATAAAAAGGCCACATATTTTCTGTGCATTTCTTTCCCTGCAAGACCTGGAGGTCTAAGATCCCAGAAGCAACTGTAGGTCTAGTGGCTGCACCCCAGACTAGGGTGATCAAAGCTGAGGCAGTTGCCAAAACCTGATTTCAAGCCCGTACTGAGAAAAGTAAAATAAAAAATTTAGCTCCCTGGATTACAATTTGTGATGTTTATTCTAACAGGCTTTGGATTTGAACTCAGGATCTGGGTAAATCTGCAGCAATGTGGATGAAGGAGAAGATCACTGTACTTGAAGATAAGAAAGTCAGGCCTATTCCCTAGTCCTGAATTCAAGCACCAGCCCTTGAAAACATATTATTTATATACATTGTAAAGATAGGATTTATACTTACCTATAGATGTTCAGTCCATACATGTTTGGTGTGGTTGTTCCTTGAATTTTTTGTTTTATTCATTTATTTACCATTGATTATACTATGATGATACCCATTCCGTTTATTACATTGATGACATCACAGAGCATCTAGATTTGTAGAAATGTTCTCCATCATGCCAGTATTCTCAGGATCACCCAGGATATTCAGAGAAAGAGAAAACAAGTTTCACAGTTGGCTTCTTACTCCACAACCCACTTGTTGGTAGTGTTGGAACCTGGACTCAGGGCATAGTAGGAACAATTGGCCAATAAGTCAATGTGAACACACCAACCTATGAGCAACTAAGGATCTAGGCCATTCCCAGGATCTGACATTGATCCCCAGGGTCGTCCACTATAGTCATAAATTAATAATTTAAACATACAATCTATATTGACATACATGTGTCAACAGAATCTTGTGTTTAGTGAACTTCTCCTTATTTTGTCTCTATTTCATGGAGGTATTGTGTATTTTACTAAATATGGTAACAGGTATAACTTTGCTGCAATGGATGGCAACCTGTTCCTATGGTTATAAGGTTGCCTATGAATTCCCCTTCTTGCTTGAGACTCAGGACTTTCACAGGAGAGGAAAACGTGCAACAACTGTCTTCTGACATCAGGATGAAATTTTTGTCAGTGCTGGGATTTGAATTCAGGTTTGGGTAGCTCTGTTGCACTGCGGGTGAAGGGGAAGCTCACCATCCTTGAAGACTAGAATGTCAGGCCTGGTCTAAGGCCTAATTTGAAGCCCCAGCACTGGACAAAATAGCAAGCCCACCTTTTTTAAACGTAGGATCTCTCTTTACCAACAGAAGTGTGGTATGGCCAGTTCATAGGACAGGTCGATATTTAGCTTTCGTAGGTACATCCAGACTGCTTTCCAAATTGGTGGTATTAGTATACATTCCCACTAGCAATGTAGTAATGTTACTTTCTTTGTATCCCTTCCAGCATTTGTCATTGGCTGAATTTAGGATGTGGGCCATTCTAACTGGGGTAACGTGTTATCTCAGAGTTGTTTTTATTTGCATTTCCCTTACAGCCAGGGATGATGAACATTTCCTCATGTATTTCTTTGCCGGTTTTATCTCTTCTTCTGATAAGTCTCTCTTTACCTCCCTTGACCATTTCAAGATTGGTTTGTTAGGTTTGTGAAGGGTTAGTTTCTTGACTTCACCATATATAATATAATGGATATTATAATACAATGGATATTAGACGGTTGTCTGTTATATTGCTGGTAAATATTTTTTCCCATTTCATCCCATTTCCTGGTAATCTCTATGATTCCTTTTTTTTAGGTTTTTATAGGTTTCATGAAACAGACCCTCTATATCTTTAGTGAGGTTAATCCCTAGATACTTTTTATTTTGAGGTTATTTTGAATGGGGTTGTTTCTTTGATTTCCCTTTCTATTTGTACATTGTTACTATACAGAAAGGCGATTGATTTCTGTAGGTTAATTTCGTATCCTGCTACTTTGCCAAATTGGTTTATAAGCTCTAAGTGTTTGGGGATGGAGCTTTAGGGCTTGGTAATTTATAAAATAATGCCATCTGCAAAAAGAGAGAATTTATATTCTTCCTCTCCTATGTGGATCCCTTTAATGTCTTTTTCTTGCCTTATTGCTCTGTCTAAGAATTCCAGAACTATATTGAAGAAGTGTGGATAGAGTGGGCATCCTTGCCTTGTTCCTGTTTTCAGGGGAATTGGTTGTAGTTTATCCCTATTAAGTATAATATTGGCCTTTGATGTGCCATGTAAGGCTTTTATTATCTTATGAAATGTTCCTCCTATTCCTATTTTTTTCCATAGTGTTTAACATAAATGAGTGATGAATTTTATCAAAAGCCTTTTCTGCATCAATGAAGATAATCATGTGGTTCTTGACCTTGGATCTATTAATGTGATGGATTAGATTTATTTACTTACCTATGTTAAACCATCCCTGCATCTCTGGAATGAAACCCACTTGGTCATAATGTATGATTTTTTTGAAATGTTTCTGGATTCTGTTGGCTGCAATTTTATTGAGGAGCTTTGTATCTGTCTTAATCAAACTGATTGGTGTGTAGTTCTTTTTTTGTTGGGTCTTTGCCTGGTTTGGGAATGAATGTGATATTGGCTTCATAGGATGAGTTTGGGATTACTCCCTCTGTTTCTATTTCTCTGAAGAGCTTGAGGTCTTATAGAATTCTGTAGTGAATCCATCAGTTCCTGGGCTTTTCTTGTTGGAAGATTTCTGATTACTTCTACTATCTCATTGTAGGTAATTTACATGTTTAATTGATTTCTTTCTTCTTGGTTATGTTTGAGCAATTTGTATTTCTTATATTTCAGGCAAAAAAAAATGTTTATTTACTGAAATGCTGCCCATACCATGTATGGTGGAGAAGCATGGATTAAAAGGAAGGGGGTGACCCACCTCTAGGCTAGGACTTAGCTAGGCTAGGAAAAGGAAGAAGTGTGGCCACACCACACTGGATCTCGATGTGACCTCAGGGTCTGGGACCCTCCTAAGGTATGATGGGAGGCTTGTGACCAGAGGTGGCCCAGGATGTCATCTAACAGGAGGGGAAGGTGTCTGCTTCCAGGTCTGCTAGTTACCTATGTAACAGATATTGGGCGAAAACTTAGCCAAGAAGGAGGGAGGTGTTCCTCTTCAGACCTTACATTGCAGCCTTTTGATATTTATGAAAAAATGTGAAAATTCTCTTTGGCTATTTCCTGTTTGCAAGGGGTATCAACAGTGTTTGGACATCTTTGCTAACAAAGCACATCAGATGGTTGGGCCTCAGTTACCAGAGTCTGTGAAAAGAGCAACTTGTTAGCAAGGCACATTTGAATAGATGGATGGAGAAGAAAGCTTGGTGGAAGGGTCAGGATAGTAGGGGGCCAAATCCTTCACCCACCATTTGGCCAAGATGGAGAACTCAAGATGGCAAATTTCTAAAAAAATATGCAAAGAAAGCCTGAACAAAAAATCAAGCCTAGTTTGGCTAGCCTTTTAGAGGGAATGTAGAATTGGTCCCCTGGACCCAGCCCATGTCGCACGTTTCATGGCACAATAAAAATAGTTGTAGAAAAGAAAGGGAGAGATAGAGAAAGTTGGACATGATTAGCAGAGAGCAAAGAGATCCAGAAAGTGAACAGACTTCTGACCATTTACCATTGCATAGGGAATAATTGTCTAACTCTGAGAAAAGCATAAAAAAATTAAGTGCTCTGGCTATCCAGGGAGCGCAGGAGCCATTTCAGAGGGGTTTCGTGGCTCAGGCATGATTCATAGCACCCTGTCAAATGTGTAGGAGTGTCAGTTTGGTGAGTGAAGGAGAGCTGACCAGGCAGAAGCGATGTCCCTACTTCCCCTAGAGCACTCTAGAAAGAAATGGCCAAGACCCCATAACCAAGCAACCTCGTGTTCGGAGGTGACCAGTCTTTCCGCTAAAAGCCACAGGAACTCTCTGGCATGGTGCCACATCTGAACAGAGATTGAGCAACAGAGAACCCTAGAGAGTAGTTTCACTCACCAGAGAAGAGAAGTGGTGTGCACATGGATGTGAAGGCCAGCAATGGTATTGGTGAAAAGTCTCGGGTGGTGTCTCAAGGCTGTTTAGTTCACAGAAAAAGGAGTGGTTAAGAAATTATAACATTTCCAAATCAAAAATTGCATCTGAGTTACAGCATCATATGTAATGAATATTAAATAGGTAGGTTTCATTCGGTAGCCTATGAAGAGAATACCACACACTATTAAGGCAGGAAAAGTTTATTTACCGAACTGCTGCCCCCACCATACATGGTGGAGAAGCAGGTCCAAAAAGGAAAGAGGAGATAGCAATTTGTATTTCTGTAGAAATTCATCCATGTCTGCTAGGTTTTCCTTCCTTTGTAAGTAGAGTCCAGAATTATTTCCTTATGATTGTTTGGATGTCTTGGATGTTTATTGTAATTTTTCCTGTGGTATCTCTGATAATATTGATTTGGGTTTCCTCTCTTATTTTGTTAGTTTCTCTTGTCAGTGGTCCGTCAGTCTTATTGATTTTTTTCTTAAAAACCATTTTTTGTTTTATTAATTTTATTTATAATTTTCTCAGTCTCTATCTCATTAATTTCAGCTCTTATTTCGGTTATCTCTTTCTGTCTAGCAACTTTAGGTTCAATTTTTTTCTTGTTTCTCTAGCAGTTTCAGTTGTATCGTAAGATTGTTTAGTTGGTCTCTGTGTTCTTGATATGTGCACTGAGAGCAATACATTTGCCCCTCAGGACTGCTTTCGCTGGGTCCCATAGGTTTCTTTTTGATGTTTCTTCATTTTCACTGAATTGTAGGAACTTTTAAATTTCTTCTTTAACTTCTTCTGTGACCCATGTATTGTTCAACTTAGTACAGTTTAATTTCCATGTGTTTAAGTTTTTTCTACTTTATGCCTTGTTATTGAGAACCAGTTTGATTCCACTATGGTCAGATAGGATACAGGGTATTATGTCGATCCTCTTGTGTTTGCTTAAATTCCTTGTATGAACTAAGAAATGATCTATTGTAGAAAAAGTGAAGGGGTTGGCAAGAGTTAGACCCTGCTGGTGTGAATGCCTATAATTGTAGCTACTCAGGAGGCTCAGATCTGTGTATTCAGGTTCAAAGCCAGACCAGGCAGGAAAGTTCATGAGACTTTTCTGAGGTTGTTCAGCACCACAGCTGCGTCATGTCTGGGGTTGTTCACCACCTTTGCCACCATGGGCTGGGCTAGGATGCTTATACAAGCTGCTATGGAGAGGCCCTCCACCCCACCAGGAGTCAGGTGTTAACCAGTGCTGTTGCCTCAGGCTGGGCTGGGCTGCTTATGTGGGCCAGTATGGAGAGGCACAAACTGCCATGGGTCTGAAGTTGTTCACTGCAGCTGTCCCCGTCCCAGTTATCACTACCGCCCAGGGCTGGTCTTGGCTGATCCTGTGGGCTAGTGCCAAGAGGCATTGTGCCCAGAGTCTGGGTGGTTTGCCACTACTTCCAGCTGCTGCTGCTGCTCCAGATTAAGCTAGGCTGTTTACACCAGCAGGACAGAGGTGCCACACTACAAATCTAGGGTTGTTTGCCACTGCTGACAGCTGCTGCTGCCCCTGACAGGGTTGGGCTCCTTGCACCAGCCAGGCAGAGGCACCCTGCCAGGGAGGGTGAGGGGAATCTTCATGCCTGCTCTTCTGAGATTTCGGTTTGTATTCTCTGGGTTGGCACTGGACCTGGGGAGTCTCCTGTGAGCCTTGGGATGTTTGCGGGTGTGTGGTCCTCAGAGGGTCCAGAGCCAGGCCACTTAAGCAACCTGGCACAAAGCTCCACCACTTAAGCTGCTCAGCGAGGAGCCCCATCGCCAACAAGGGGTGGGGGAAGGGTCTTCCCACTTTACTGTCTTTGTTGGTTTTTCCCTTTTCTTTTTTCACTTCCTGTATCTCTCTGAGTAATCTCCTTTTATTGTGGGTCACTTGCAGAAATGGAACATTGAAATCCAAACTCTGTATTTCATTGGGGAGAGCTGTGATGTTTCCCTGCTGTTCCATGGCCATCTTGGCCCCTCCACTTTAGGTGGAGTTTTTCTTAGTTGGCCCGTGGGTCTTGGTTACCAAAGGAGAGGTCCATAAAAGAATATGTTGTAAAGCCTGCAGATTGTAGCTAGACATTTCTGTTTATATAGCCTTCCCAAATTTAGGAACCAAAGGGGGTGGTCCACCCTAAAATATTTCAAAGGGATTAAATCCTTTAACATAAGGGCTGCATCTTGGTCGAAGGAGAGCAAGTGGAGCAGGCTCACCTAGCCATGGACAGTCTCTGTATTTAATTTAGTCAGTTTCCATTGAGGGCTTATTCATTCTTTCTAATGCCTTGACCTCTGAGATCTATAAATGGATTGTAACTTCCAATTTATTCCTAGAGTGTTAGTTAATAATTGAGAACTTGGGCCATGAATGCAGGGCCATCTTTGGACCCCACAAATAAGGGTAAGCCAAATCAATGAATTATTACATGCCTCAGCTCAGCCTAAAATAGTGTCCACTATTACTAATAGATACCAATACCCATACTTTGCAAGCTTTACCTCTGTGAAGTCCACTTTCCCAAATTCACCATCTGAGGTTCCTCACATATGAATTCTTTCCATAGGTTCCAGCTTTTCACCATTTACCTGTTGGAAATTACCTACACACCGTACAAAGTATTGTCAGGCTAAGGCCCCACTGGTTTTCAGAAAAATTTTAGGTAGTGGCCTAGGGAAATTTTCCAGGGTGCAAATATCTACATGCAAACTGACAGAAAGCTTGAGCCTGTATGCATTTTTCACAAGTTCAGTGTCAACATTTGCACACTTATTACAACTGTTTTTGCTTCTTCCTTTAATTTTAACGACTAGTAGCTCTAGTACGCCACTGGTTTTAGAGTGACCTCCCAAGCTACCTGATAAGCTCAGATGTTTCCCTGTATCTTAGGATCTCTAGTTTCTTTAACTCCTGTACAGTACTCTGAACCTTGGAGACTTCTTCCATTTTATTCTCCTCCTTTTCTCTCAAACTTGCTTTACAGATCCCACTCTCCTTCTCAAGGTGCTCCTTAACCTGTATCTGTTTTGGCAGGGTCACAGGAGAGTTCCGTTGACTGGCAAACTGCTGCTCCTTCTCACAACACCTTTGCTTGCTCTTCAGCTTCTCCCTTAAGTTAACAAAGGTGATATTGCGAGGTATTTTTTCCCACCTCCACCTGTTCCATTGGGACACGATGCTTCTGCATTACATTTATGGTGAAGATCTCAGCAGTCTTTTGGGGCTTTTACTCTAGTAGTTTCTCTTTCTAGTTTTCCACTTCAGTGTATTTTTGTGACAGATCTTTCAACTGTTTGTTTAGCTCTTCTGTTTTTCTTCCTAATGCTCTTGCCGTTTCCCCAGCATTCCCTATCAGAGCATGTGGTCCTTTAACTCTTTCTGAAGAGTAACAATCACTTTCTTGAGCCTGATATTTTCCTGTTTACTTTTCTTGTCCTCATCTTCTATGACACAGTACTTCACCATCTTCTCTGCTAACTACTCTTTCCTTCTCTCTCTGTTGCTTTGAATTTCTGGTGACAATTTTCAAAGCTTATAACTGACATGTACTTCAGCCTAATACATTCTTATATCAGGTCCAGCTCCTTTTTCATGTCCACGATTTCTTAATCAGGTCTCTTCTTGGCCTCACTTGTGGTTAGCAAGGATGGCAGTATTGCTGTCTTGTTCTTCTGTTGGCCTGTGATCCCCTAATTTGCCTCATACTCATCCAGGCTAATGAACTTGAATTTCATTTGATTCTGCGTGTTTTCTAGGTTCCTTTTGAGGATTTTCTTCTCATTTTTGACTCTCACAAGTTTATATATTCAAATATTTTCTTCATGTCAAATAATTCTTTCTGTTTTTTCCAATGGGCTCTTCTACGTGCTTTTAACCTCTTGGTGGCTTTTGACTGGCACATAATGGAGATTCAGTCTTTTATAAGCCTGTGTTTTGAGATAGAAGTTGTGAATTTTTCTTTGCCACATTTCTTCTTAACTTCAGAGGACTGCTTTTTAAATTGAACACAGTTGGAATTCAGAGCCCCAAGCTCCTTTGCATGTTACTTCAGGGACATGAACACATTTTCCAGTTGTTTAATGTGATTACATATCCTGTTATTTTCTATCTTTCTCCTCCTTGGACATTCTTTTTCCCTATGTCCATTTTGCTTTCAATAAGCACACTGATCTAGGCTTAGAGGTTTCCTACTGCCATTTGCAAATGAATTTTACTGTCTTTGCCAAGGGTTTCTTGATCCCTATTCTGGTGCTCCTATTAAAACTTAACCCCCTTTCTTAGAGTCTTTTTTATCCAGGGTATCTCTGTTATCAAACACCTACTGGACAACCACTTCCAACTTAGAATACACCTTTCTCTAAAAACCTTCTATGTTTTGAAGCTTTCTTCTAATATCTGGGGCTGACTGTGTAATAAAGGCCATATTTAGGGCTCTTTGATTCTCCAGGGCTTCAAGATCTATAGGCCTATATGTCCTACAGTCTTCTGGGAGAAGTTCCAGAAAAACATTAGGGTACTCACTGAGGAACTGTACCATCTCACTCAACTTATTTGATGACTTGGCTTTATAGCCACTGAGGTATCCCTGCTAATCAAACCTAGCAATAATAGGTAAGCACTTCCATACCTCGATCACTGTTAGTATCAGCTTGGGTAAGTCTGTGGAAAGACTTGCTGCAAATGGTCTGGTTCAATAGTGGGGCTACTTTCTGGTCCAAGTGCTACTTTCAAGTCACCGAGCAGGATTCACTCCCTTTTCTAACAGGTGAAACTCTAACAGGTGCTCATTCCGGATGTGCTTGTGTGTGAAAATTATTGTCACTAATGAAATAATGGGTCCTTGTTTTTTTTTTTCTGAAAAGGATAGAGTTTGCTGTTTCCAGTTATACAGGTCACTAGTTGTAAAGGGAATATATATTAAAAAGGGGGCCTGCCCCCCATCTCCTCCATGTTCCTGTCTCAAGGGTAATAATGGTAATATACCACATTGTACCACCTCAGACTGGCAAAAGTAACCACTTTTGGTATAGGAGGACTTAACATTACAGGTGCTGATGGCAAAGAATAGGAGAGAGTACATCAATGCATCTTCCTCTGAAGGACTCTGTAACCCTGGGGGAGAATATTTTTTGGATATGGCAACTTGGATATGGCCTTGTTCTCCAATCCTGAGAAAAGGAGTAAACAGAGATGCATACAGGACACAGATAGAACTATCAGCATACACAAACAGACCAATAGCCACAGACACTTGACATACATGTCCCATACCTCTCAGTGTTGACCACTACAGGAGGTCCCAAATGACAGAGAGAATGTCCCAGATTGCCTCTTGAGGAAGCCGCAGATGACCCCTGGAAAATGTCACATATGATCTCCCAAGAAGGCCCTAGATAATCTCTCATAGAGGTTCCATATGGCTCCCCAAGGAAGTGTCAGATGACCTCCAAAGGCGGTCCAAGATGTCCTCTCAATGAGGCTGAGATTACTTCTCGAATAGCTCCCAGATGGCCACTCAAAGAGGCCATATATGAACCCCAGAGGAGGGTCCAGATAACCCTCTTGAGAAAGCCACAGATGACCTCCAGAGAAGGTCCTGTATAGCTTCTCAAGGAAGTCCCAGATGATGTCTGAAGACGGTTATACATTTCTCATCAAGGTAACCCAAGCTGACCTCCCAAAGAAGTTCCAGATGACCTCAGGAGTTGGTCCTAGATTCTCTTAAGGAAGTCCTAAAGACTATTTTTGAAGAGGTCTCAGGTTGCCTCCTGAGGAAGCCCCAGATAACCTCTGAAGAAAGTCCAACATGGCCCCTAGAGAAGGCCCCTGACAAACTCCAAGGTAGGTTTCAGATGGCTTCTCAAGGAAGTCGCAGATGTATTCTTGATGAGGTTTCAGATGGTTTCCCAAGGAAGCCCTACATGACCTCTCAAGGAGTTCCCAGAAGTCAAAAATGACCTCCAGATGGGGTCCCCAAAACAGGCTGGCAAGTTTTCCTAGACGCACCCCTAAAGGAACCTAAATGACTTTTGTCAATGTTGGTCCTCTGGAGACAAACACTCGGGGTAGACTCTTAACGCTGAGGGTTGACACTTTCACGTATGGGGATTTTTCCGTGGGGCCAAGGCCTGATGCTATCCGAATTGATTATCTCGATGGGGTTTCTGAAAATTAGGAACTCTGTAGTTCAAGAGAATCCATCGAGACACATTTAATATAATAAATGTTCTCCAAACCACCAACCCCCAAAATTATGATATCCAAATCTCCAAAAATCAAAGGGCAAGCCTTTTTCCCCCTTCCTTTTGTCTCTCCTTGGCTACAGAACTATAAATCCTTCGATGTCTTTCCATTTTTCCCTTCTACCAGTTCCTTCTTCTCTTCCGGCCTCTCCACTTATCACAGGTCTGAACTGCTTTGCCTGGGTCGTCAGTTGCCATCGTTCACCTCTTGTCCCCCCTCAACTTTCTCTCCTCCAAGGTTCTTTCCCCTTCTGCTATCACACCACTTCTTTCCTTCCAGGACTTTTCCCTTTTTCTCTCTCCTTCTATTGCTCTGAACAAGCAGCCTATATAAAGTCTGTACCCCTTCTCTACTCCAACTGCCTAACAGATTTCAACTGTCACATCCCAAACTGCCCACAGCCCAATCACTTCTTCACAGCTCAACACATGTTGATTAATGCACCAGCTCCTCCCACAGAATGCCCCACCTCCTTTGGTGGCATATTTTGTCCTCTCCAGCTGGCCAGGAGATGGTGCCTGGCTGATTATCTGACCCTATAGGTTATTGGGGCACTGCTGATTATTACATTATCCTCCTTGTGAACTAGTAGCAATTGAAATTGGAAATTTGATTGTGATAATACAAACTCGTTGTGACATCACAAACCCACTTTGACATCATCATCAGCACGACATCACAAACCCATTGTGACAATATTGTCATTGTGACATCATGATTCCATTGTGACATCTCAAATCTATTATGACCTCTTAGTTCCTTTGAAAAATCCATGCCCTTTTCAACAGCACAGTCCCTTTGTGTACCCATATCCTTGTTGTTTACCGACAATTGAGATCAGACATGCCATTATGACATTAAAAAGTGTGACATCCTCAACAGTGTGACATCACATTTTCATTATGAGAGCATCAACACGTTGTGATATCACCAAACTCAATGACATAATCGCATTATGACAATAATTCTCATTGTGACATCATAGACACATTGTGAATACCTATTCTGTGATTTCATTGTATTTCAAAAGTGGCATGAGAGTTGATATCAGAAACACATTTTTGTGCCTACATAACCATTTTGACGTCATAATCACGTTGTGATATCACAGTGCCATTGTGATATCTCTACCACAATGTGATATCACAAACATCTGTCCTCATAACTTTTGTGACATGCTAACATTGTGATATCTTAGACCTTCTTGCCCTCATAATTTTTCAACCTCATATTTCATGTATGACATGAAATACCAGAAATCCACTGACATCATGACCATTGTGACATCACACTGACAGATGTCATGATCATCGTGTCACATTGTGACATCACAAAAATTTTGATGTCACAATTAGTTGGTGATGCCATACAGGTAAGGGGTCACAGTAGGTCTATGATGTCACAATTGGTTGGTGATATCCAAATGGCATAAAGGATCTCATTTGTCATGAAATCACAGAGAATACGAGTTCACGAATGGACTGTGGTATCTGCAAAGGCTTGTGTAGTTTGAAAATGTGTTGAAGTCCTAGGAGGATTATGATGTCACAGTGTTCATGATGTCTGTCAGTATGATGTCACAATGGTCATGATGTCACAGTGGATTTCTGACATCACATATCATAACTGAAATATTATAAGGTTTAAAACAGATTATGAGCTCATAAAGGGCACGACACAAGACTTATGAAGACAGTGTGGGTACACAGGCATCAAAAATTACCCTGAGAGGAAGCTGAGTGGGCAGAGACTGATTTGTATAAGTTCAGTGTGTAAACAGCTTATGGAAGCTTAGGTGCATGATAAGGTGTGACCTTTACAGTGATTGGTTGGTTCCATTTCCTCCCCTCCCACGCAGTCTTATGCTTTAAAAAGGGCTTGCTCTGTGTTAATAAATGAGTCCTTGCTTGACTTGAATCCCCGCTGTGTCTGATTGTCTCTTGGGCTAAGGGAGGGTAGGGAACAGGCGAGCGGCCACACTTACCTTTCCTTGGACCCCGTCCATCTTTCGTGGGACAGACAAAGACCTGACATCTGGCTCCCAACATGGGGCTCGAAAGGAAAAGATACTGGCTGAAGCTAAGCGCTTTCTCAAGGTAAGTGAAACCCTTAGTATGGGTAAAGCTATTTCACAGAAGAAGGACAAGGAGGCAACATTAGGCCTAGAGGGAGTAAAGGAGGACTTGGGAAGTGAGAAGGAAAAGGAATGGGTTCCACCGAGAATGCACGGAGACTCGCACAGTAGAAGTCAAAACTAGGGTGAATGTTACCCCCTATGACTCGGGTAACCCTGACAGTCCTAGGCCTCCACCGTATTCCCCTTATTGGGGGGAGGTAAGGTGCCCAATGGGACCTGCAAGAGGAATCTGCAAGACTTGGACTCCTAACAACCTTCCATAGAGGGGCAGAGAGCTGGGGAAATAACCTAGTTGGAGTCCTGACCTTTAAGGGAAGTGCCACCCAGGAGCCCGGATCCTAGGCCACAGGATTCATTTCCCCAAGCTTATCTGGAAATCTGGCACCAGGAGCTAATAGGTACTTGGAATGGTATCCATGGGAAGCTAAGGATCTGAAAGAGCTCCACAAGGTGGTGGCGGAGGTTGGCCAAAACTCTCCTTGGGCCCAGACCCTATTACATGACATTGCTTATAACCTATGTATCTGGTGGGATGTGGCCAAAGCCCTCCTCACCAGTTCTCAGTTTATTAAATGGTGTGCCTTCTTTAAGGAGGAATGCAGAGTGCGGGTGGAGAATAACTGGCAGGCTCAACCCGCGATACCTATTACTTATGCAATGTTAACAGGGACAGGGGAAAGGTACTCCATTGGCATCCAACAGGCCGCAATACCGGACTCTTACCATGACCAGATGAGACAGGCAGGATTTGCTGTATGGTACAAACTGGATGATTGGCCCACTGAATGCCCCATAGCAGGAGTGAGACAAAAACTTGCTGAGCCTCTAGCTGAGTTTGTAGACCGAGTCCAACAGAATATTAGCCACAAGCTGCTGGCAGGGAACCTCCGATATCAGTTTGTAAAGTTGCTGGTTTGGGAAAGGGTGAATACAGACCACTGCATGGCCTGTGCAAGATAGAGAGAGAGTTCCATGAGAAGATGGGTTGTCACCTCGCAAGATGTGGGAACACAACAGCACCAGTCCCAATCGTAACCTTTAGCTTTGTAGGCTCAGACATCTGCAATGACTGAGGCTATTACCCAGGTGCTGGCAGCCAAAGGCCGAAGACCACAAAAACTGTCAGGGAGAGGGACTTGTTTTAAATTCGGGAAGGAGGGGCACTTTAAGAGGGACTATTCACAACAATCCCCCCCTCCCCCACACCAAACAGCCCGGGGGGTCCAAACTACCCCCTATACCCTGCTCCAGTTTCAGGAAGGGATACCATTGGACAAAGGATTGTCGATCCAAATTTGATGTAAATGGGAAGCCTTTAAAATAGGGTAGGGACGTCCTCCAGCCCCATTAACTCAAGGAGGACCCCCATCAGCTGTGAGGCCAAGGAAGCCTCATAACATGACAACCCAGGCCCATAGGACCGTGCCCCTGGAGGAAGGACTCCACCTTAAAATGAGTATTTTCATAGACAGGAAGAGGTTTCACTGTCTATTGACACGGGGAAAAATCGAAGCATACTCAGGGAGGATGAAGTGCCATTAGACTGGAAGCTTGGACCCGGGCCACTGATATTAGGGGTAGGGAGTAACTCCCAGTCCAAAGAAACGGTGGCCCTTATGAAATGGACTAGCCCAGATGGAGAACAGGGAAAGATACGCCCTAGTGGCAAAAACCTCACTGCCAATTTACTAGGGCAAGACATGTTAAGACAAATGGATGCCATGGTCAGTACAGACCATCGAGCATCCTATGATGATAGCCTGGATGGGGAAGAAGCACAAAGGCTTAAACAGGATCTAGAGGGAGTTAAAGAAAAGGATTCTTTTAACTTTCATAATTAAAGACAAGAATAGAGGGGATCCGCTTGGGTGCATCCCCAATCCTAAAGGCCACTGCCCTCGAGTACCTCCCATTAGGTGGAAACCCAGAAGCCCTATCTGGGTGGAGAAGTGGCTATTAACCAAACCTAAACTTGTAGCCCTCCACTTTTTGGTGAAGGAACAGATAAACCTTGGGCACATATGTCCTTCTATGAGTCCTTGTAACACACCCATTCCTGTTATTCAAAAAGCCTCGGGGGCTTGGTGTATACTCCAAGATCTAAGTAAGGTAAATGAAAGGATGGAGTTAGTAGGAATGCCCCTAAGAGGCATGCCCTGGACTCCCACTGTACCTTCAGAATATACCTTGGTTGGTTGTAATTGATATTAAAGACTTTTTTTCTATCCCTTGTATCCAGATGACTGCGAGAAGTTTGCTTTCTCCATCCTTTCTCTTAATTTTTCCCAGCCTGATTGGAGGTTTTTTTTTTTTTTTAATGTTAACATACTGTACAGAGGGGTTACAATTACATGGGCAAGATAATGAGTACATTTCCTATCAAGAATTGTAGCCTCCTCCTTTGTTTACCCTTCACATCCCTTCCCAGCCGCCCCCTGCCCCGCACTCAATCCTCCTCCCCCCCCACCAAAGTTGTAAATTTCGTTATCGACATGAAAATTTGTACTTCTCATTGCTGCAACGGGTCCACCTGTGTACTTATTTAAACGACTTGTTTTTCCCCTTCCCCTCCACAAATTATACAGACATCAAATACAGTGAAAGCAGGGGTTATACTGTGGGGGAGGGACATACAATGCAACAAAGAAATAATCTTATAAATGCATTAGAAACAAATGCATGAAAGAAAAAAAACATTTAAATACATATCTTAGGGTTCATTTTCTTAACATCACCTTATCTGAACATTTCTGCTTGACTCATACATATACTAGATATTGCAAATAACGGAAACCATGGGACCTATGTTTCTTTGGGCTTGGCTTACGTCACTTAATATAATTTTTTCCAAGTCTCTCCATTTCCTAACAAACGGGGCATTTTCATTCTTTCTGATGGAGGCATAGAATTCCATTGTGTATACATACCACATTTTCTTGATCCATTCATCTACTGAGGGGCATCTGGGTTGGTTCCAGATCTTAGATATGGTAAATAATGCTGCAATAAACATAATGGTACTGGTAGCTTCAGTGTGGTCTGGTTTGTAAACATTTGGGTGAATGCCCAAAAGTGGGATTGCTGGGTCATAGGGGAGCTCTATGTGGAGTCTTTTGAGGAACCTCCATACTATTTTCGAAAGTGGTTGAACAAGTTTACACTTCCACCAACAATGAAATAAGGTTCCCTTCTGTCCACATCCCCTCCAGCATCTGTTGTTATTAGAGTTCTTGATTTTTGCCATTCTAACTGGAGTGAGGTGGTATCTCAATGTTGTTTTGATTTGTATTTCTTTTATGGGTTGGGAGGTTGAGCATTTCTTCATGTGTCTATTGGTCATCCTTCTTTCTTCATCAGAGAAGTTTCTCTTTAAGTCTTTGGCCCACTTATTTATTGGGCAGTGGTTTCTTTGAGGATTTGTTGTTGGGGAATATAATTTTTTGAGTTCGAAGTATACTTTAGATATGAGACCCTTGTCTTTTGTATGGCTAGTGAAGGCCTTCTACTACTACATAGGCTTTCTATTGGTCTTGCTAGCTATGTCCTTTCCCATGCAGAAGCTCTGCAACTTCATGCAATCCCTATTCAGTCCTGTAATGTTTGCAGAGTGTCTGCTTTGACTGCGAGGTCTTTGATCCATTTGGAGTTGATTCTGATACAGGCTGATATATAAGGATCTAGCTTCAGTTTTACACAAGTAATTAACCAATTTTGCCAGCACCATTTACGGAAGAGGCTGTCTTCCTTCCATTCTATTGTTTTAGCTCCCCTACTGAAGATTAGATGGTTATAGGTCTACAGGTTCATTTCTAGGTTTTCAATTCTAATCCATTGGTCCTGAGGTCTGTTCTTGTGCCAGTATCAAGCTGTTATGATTACTATGGCTTTATAGTAGAGTTTGACATTTGGTATTGATATTCCTCCAGCAGCGTTCTTTCCTTTGAGGAGTGTTTTTGCTATTCGGGGTCTTTTATTGTTCCATATGAGTTTTTGGATTGCCTCTTCTCTTTCCTTGAAGAATGATTTTGGAATTTTGGTAGGTATCTCATTGACTTTGTAGATAGCCTTGGGAAGTATTGCCATTTTCACGATGTTAATATTTCCAATCCAGGAGCATGGGAGGTTTTGCCATTTTCTAAGTTCTGTTTTGATTTCCTTTTTCAAGATTTTAAAGTTTTCATCATACACATCCTCCACTTCTGTAGTTAAGTTAATTCCTAGGTATTTTATTTTTTGTGCGGCTATTACAAATGGAGTTGCTTTCCTAATTTCAGCCACACTTTTCTCATTGTTGGCATACAGAAAAGCCATTGATTTGGGGGGGTTAATATTATACCCTGCTACTTTGCCAAAGTTTTGAATCAGCTTGAGTAATTTGGGAGTGGAGTCTATGGGATTCTTTAAATACAAGATCATGTTGTCTGCAAAGAGGGAGAGTTTTATTTCTTCTTTCCCTATTTGGATTCCCTTCATGTCTGCATCTTGTCTTATTGCTGTAGCTAGGCATTGTAATACTAGGTTTAAGAGAAGTGGAGAGAGTGGACATCCTTGCCTTGTTCCTGAGTTAAGAGGAAATGGCTTTAGTTTTTCAGCATTAAGTATAATGCCGGCTGTAGGTTTGTCATGTACAGCCTTTATTGTTTTGAGGAATGTTCCATAGATTCCTAATTTTTCCAAAACCTTCATCATAAAGAGGTGTTGGATCTTGTCGAATGCTTTTTCTGCATCTATTGAGATAACCATGTGGTTCTTATTCTTGCTCCTGTTGATGTGATGAATTATATTAATTGATTTGCCTATATTGAACCAGCTTTGCATCTTTGAAATGAATCCTGTTTGATCGTGGTGTATGATATTTTGGATGAATTGTTGAAGTCGATTGGCCAAAATTTTGTTGAGACATTTTGCACCAATGTTCATCAAAGAAATGGGTCTATAGTTCTCTTTCTTTGATGAGTCCCTGACTGGTTTTGGGATGAGGGTTATGATGGCTTCATAGAATGTGTTCGGTACTGAACTTTCTCTTTCAATTTCATTGAAGAGTTGGAGGAGTATTGGTGTGAGCTCTGCTTTGAAGACCTTGTAGAATTCTGTTTTAAAACCATCTGGTCCTGGACTTTTCTTAGCAAGGAGATCTCTTATTGCTTTTTCTTTTTCAATGCTTGATATGGGCATGTTAAGGTGGTTTAACTTATCTTGGATTAGTTTTGGCATGTCAATATTTGCTAGGAAAAGGTCCATTTTTGCCAAGTTCTCAAACTTATTAGCATAAAGTTTTGTGAAGTATTCCCTGAATCCTGGCTGTTTCCGTGGTGATGTTTCCATTCTCATCTCTGAGTTCATTTATTTCGGTGTGTTCTCTTCTTTTTCTGTTAAGATTTGCTAAGGGTCTCTCAATTTTGGTAATTTTTTCGAAGAACAAACTCTTTGTTCTGGTGATTGTTCCGATAGTTTTTTTGGAATCTAATTCTTTTAATTCTGATTTAATTTTAATTATTTCTTTCTATCTAGTCTATTGGGGTTTATCTTGCTGTTCTTTTTCAAGGAGGTTCAGATGTCTCATTAAATTGTTGGTTTCAGATCTGTTCAATTGGTTGATGTAGGAGCTCAGAGCTATAAACTTGCCTCTGAGTACTGCCTTTCCATGTCCCAGAGGAGCTGGTTATTTGTGTGTTCATTTTTGTTGAATAGCATGAACATTTGAATTTCCTTCCTAATCTCTTCCATGACCCACTCCTGATTCAGCAGAGTGTTGTTCAACCTCCATGTGTTACTGGACGTTCTTTGGTGGCTTTTGGTGTTGAGTTCTAATTTTATTCACTTGTGGTCAGAGAGAATGCAAGGTATAACCTCAATGTTTCTGAATTTGGACAAGTTTACTTTGTGTCCTAAAATGTGGTCTATTTTAGAAAATGTTCAATGTGCTGCTGAGAAAAACTTGTATTCTGATGCTCCTGGGTGAAATAGTCGATAGATGTCTGTTAAATCTAGTTGATCTATGCAGCTGTTTATATCTGCAGTTTCTCTGTTGAGTTTTTGCTGAGTTAGTGTATCTAGTGGGGAGAGTGGTGTGATAAAATCCCCTACAATTAATGTCTTTGGATTTATGTGGGATTTGAGAGAAAGTGGTGTTTCATGGATAAATTTGGGTGGTCCGCTGTTGGGTGAATAGATATTTACAATTGTAATATCCTCCTGAAGGAGAGATCCCTTAATTAGTATGTCCGACCTTCTTTATCTCTTCTCACAAATTTGAATTTGAAGTCTCTTTTATCTGATATTAGGATTGCAACTCCTGCCTGTTTATGGAAGTTGTTTGCTTGGTAGATTTTGTTCCAGCCCTTAATATTGAGTATGTATTTGTTTTTAAGGGCAAGATGTGACTCCTGAAGGCAGCAGATAGAAGGATCTTGTTTTTTAATCCAACTAGACAGTCTATGTCGCTTAATTGGAGAGTTCAGTCTGTTAATGTTGATAGATAGAATTGAGAGGTGTTTGGTAGTTCCTGCCATATTATCCACCTTTTTGGGCTTTGAAAACTGGGTTTTTCCTTAGTGTTAGTGAGTGATGTGAGAAAAAAATAGGAATAGAGTGATGTGTAAAGGCACAGGGAGAGTTAACTTAACTATGTCCTAATCTCAAAGCAGGAAACAGGTTGGATAGGATGAAAGTAGAGAGAAAGCAAAAAAGAAGAAAGAGAAAGGGAGAAAAAGAGAGCAGAAAAAATAGAAAAGTAAAAGTAAAAGTAAACGTATTATGCGGGTCGAAAACAAGCTATTCAGAGAAGAACGTGAATATAATGAAAGAAGGGGAGGAATATAAAGGGGATGTGAAAAACTTAAAAATAAAAATACTTAAAATATTAAATAGGTAGAAAGAGGTAGTACCGCTATTAAGGAATTTAAGTCTCAGAGGTTTTGAATTGGGTCATAAATTTGTGGATTAAGTGTGTACACAATGTGGGGTAGGGTCTAATAGTCAAGTACGGCTTTATCTGAGGATGTGCAGGACAGCAATTAAGTCACATAAAGAAGAACAAAAGAGAAGAAAAGGTGAAAAGGATAAGAAAGAAAGAAAAAAAGATCAGAAGTTCAGTAGAGCTAAACAAAAAACAAAAAGAATTTTTTTAAAAAAGGAAAGAAAAATGCACATACACATGGACCCCTAAAATAAAAATTATAAGAGGAAAAAAAATGTTACTAGAAACATTTTTTTTTCAAAAACGGTAAACATTAAAAATTTTAAAAAGTTTTAGAAAAGAATAAAAATTTATAAAAGGTACAAAAAAAAAAAAGAATAAGAAAAAAGAGTTCTTTGATTTTTTTGAGAGGGGTCGGAAAAACCCTTTATCTCCCTTGTGTCGTTAACCAGCCTCTTGTTCGAATGTCTGGTCTGCTTGTGGTCCTATGGCTTGGTTCTTTTCTTAAGTCAGTTTGTTTGAACAGGCAAAAAAATGCTCTGCTTTACTCAGGATTTTGGGATCCTCCTCCCAGGTTAGTTCAATGGGAGGGAGATCTGCTTTGAGTATCACAAAAGAGGGAGATGGCTTTTTCCTCAAGTTTGGAGATGCTGTGATGAGGCTAGATTCTGGGTAAGTTGAGGGCTTTCAGCAAACAGTAGCTTTTCCTGGGGGCTAGTTTGTGAGAAACTCACAGAGCCCAGCCAGGAGCCACTCTCAGTGTTTATGTTTACTGAATTTCAATTGATTGTCAAGGGTGCTAAAGAGAGGGGCATCCTCTGGTTCTGATTACCCAGTGAAGAAAGCCATTCCTGGGACTGGCGTCCGAGCTGGGTGACTTTTCACTGGATGGAGCTGAGTCTGGCATGTCAGTTAGGTTTTTGTGACCTGCTCAATGACTCTAGTTTTCTTCCAAGGCCTGAGTTGGAGCTAGCAGCGCCGCTGAGCTTTGTCAGTATCAAAGATGAAGATCTCCGGTACTGGGGGGGAGGGGTGGCCTTCCCTCTTCTGCTCCCTGAGGAGTGAGGACTTTAGTCTTCTACTCACACCAAGTCTTGGTTCCTGGGTCATCTGTGGTCTGTGAACTGCAGGATGAAGATGTCTGCTCCGTGTCAGTTCTTGCTGGTGTTGAGCAGAATCGGCTCGCCTGCTGCGTCTGGCTTCTTCATCCCAGACTCTCTGGGATTCAGGTATGGAGGTTTCGGCCACTGGTGCCACTGCTGCCGTGGCGACAGCAGTGGCTTCTGGCAAGAGCTCAGATCTGTCTCCTTGCCTGGATTTTCCCTCTCTGGGCTAACTCTGTGTCCTATGTTGGCACACTTGGTGTGATTTTCTGGCTTAGGACTGTTTACTGGAACTCTAAGACTGCTTTCTACACGAGAGCTTGTTTAACCTCCAGCTTTTCCTCCGCCATCTTCCCGTAACTCCTTCTGATCAGAGGTTTGAATGACTGGTGCTGCTACACAGAATGGCCAATAGCCGGCCTTTTGCCAACAATACTTGGCCACACTTTTAGGGCCTGTGCTGGGTTCAGATACTTCCCTTGCCTATGCCTACATGGATGATATAATTCTGGGGCACCAAGACCCAGGCCTCTTGGAGGGCCTTCTGGCCCAGGTTCTCTCCATATTATAAAGGGGGTTTTCCATAGCCCTCAACAAAATTCAAAAGTTACCTACTTTAAGGTGCTTGTGTCCCACCTTACCTTGACTCAGACCAGCTCCCTTAAGCCTTTGCTGGACATTCCAGCCTCTCTAACCTTAACCTAACCTCAGAGCCTTTTAGGGGAAATCAATTGCCTCTTGCTATGTGTTCTTCTCCCTAAAGATAGTCTTGTGCCTTATTTGCCCTACTAAAGGACAGAATGCCCCAAGAAGTTATTAAAAATTGAGAAAGCCATTGGGCAATATTTTTGCAGTTCTAAAAAGCCCCAGATGAAGTTTACCTGAAGGGGTATCATATATTTGAGCCCACTTTCCTTTGTTTGTTTGCAGGTGTTAGATTGATTTTTGCAGTTTTAACTCAAAGGGGCCAGCCATTAGAGTGAGTTCACACCTCCCTGGGAGGGCACACCTTGGGTGTATTCTCAGGCAGGCCAACTTGCAGATACTATTGTCAAGGGAAGGACCCAAGCCCAAAGGCATTATGGCCTCGACCCTAACTCCACTGTTTTTGCTTTTCAGATGGCAGACGTTGAGTGGGTCACTCCAGCCAATGCTCATCTTGCTCTCTCCATGGAGGGGTTCCTAGGCCAAATTGACTGCCATTATGGGCCATCCAAATGGACTGTCATGTTATGGCGACTTTCCCTCAAAATGCCTTCTCTATTTTCTCCTCCAACTATTCCTGGTGCCCTCCATGTGTTTTCTGACAGAGGTAAAGCAGGCTCTGTGTATGCAGTCTTTGAAGAGCAAAAAAAGACCCCGAGCCAACAAAGATTTCAACCTTGTCAAGGGTCAGCACAATATAAAGAAATGCTGGCCATAATTATGGCCCTTCAGGACATTCAAAAACCCTTTAATATTAAGCTGGATAAAACACTATTTCCCCTCTTATGGTTACCCTTAAGGGTCTATTAGAAGGGTGGGGAGCCCCTATTCATATTCAACATTTGAGAGGGCATTCAAAACTTCCTGAGTTTTTATCCTAGGCAATAATTGGGCAGACCAGTTAGCTACTGGCCCACAAGTATTAGCGTTACAAGAGGCTGCCTGTTTGCATGATTTAACCCACATTAACTGGAGGGGTCTTCAACACAGATTTCCTCAGATTCCTGTAAAGGACCTCAAAAGGATAGTACATACCTGCAAAACATGCCAGCCCTTCTTAAAAGTACCCCCTGTTACAACCACCAGCGGTAAATCCCAGAGGCCTTAAACCTGACAAACGGAAGTTACTCATTTCCTAGCCTTTGTTAAGTTTAAATATATCTTTGTCTCTATAGATACCTACTCAGGAGCATGCTGGGCCACAGCACATACAGGAGAAAAAAGTAAACTTTACAAGCACATTTTCTTCACTGTTTTGCCACCTTGGCTCTACAAGCACAAGTTAAAACCCATAATGGACCCTGTTTTGTTAGTAAAGCAATGTCAGAGTTTTTTGACAAATGGCACATTAATCATTCCACAGGATTTCCCTATAATCCCCAAGGCCAAGAAATTATAGAAAGAAATCACCAATGCCTTAAGGAGCAATTATAAAAAAAAAAGTGGGAGTTACCCCAATATAAAGTTACAGATAGCTTTGTTTACCGTTAACATTTTAAATTTTCCCAAAGGGGCAACTGAATCCAGATTTCAGAAGCACTGGGGACAACTAAACCCTAAGTTTAGTTGTCAAATAAAAGTCAAGTGTAAGGACCCCCTGACACAAACAATGGAGAGGACCTAACCTGCTAGTTACCATGGGCAGGGGATTTGGATGTGTTTTTCCCATAGAAGTGACAGCCTCTATCCTCATCCCTGACAGGAATCTTAAGGTTTTACCTATTTCCTCTATAAAGGAGGAAGCCCAAGTGTAAACTAACCAACAAGGAAATAAAAATGGCTATGGTGTCAGAGGCTTATGTTTAAAGGAGGGAAAGCAAGAAAGATAACTAACCATTCCCAAGGGCAATCAGCCCTTGAGAAGCTCTTGTGTTTTCTAACAATTGCAGATGGCGATACTCCAGCTGTTGGTTGTTCTGACCCTCCCAGGCCCGGCAATGGCTACAGAATCCACATCAACCTCAACGAGTGACCTGGGCAGTGATCAGTACTGGCAATGCAGACATAGCTCCACAAGAGAAGGTGTCCATTTGACCTGGTGGCCTGACCTTCATTTTGATCCCCACCCTATGTCATTATGTATGGAACATTTAATATTTCTGTAGAAGCTAGTTATTTTAATGCTACTTGCTCTAATATTTCTTTTACAAGCCTCACCTCTGGACTCTGAAGTGGCAAAGACTGATATCCCATCACTAACTGTTAAAGGATTGCTAATGGCATTGCTTGGCCTGGGAATGCTTTTGCTGATGGTTTTTCTATGACTTCCTTGCATTATATGTGCACTGAAAAACTCTTATGAGTTTAGCCAGCCAGTTATAAATTTCCCCCGCGAGGAACCGCAGCCAGAGATGGGTAAGAGAGGGTGCCAATCTGATCAACCTAAGACAGGGCCTTCAGCTTTGCTCTGAAGAAGATCCAGATGAAGGGTAAAACAGACAAGGCGATCCACCCAACCTAAGACAGGCGGGTTTGCTTCTTTAAACGAAGACGGAGTGTTGGGAGCCAATAGTAAAGCTCACAGGTCATCTTGACCCCTGTAATCGCTTGAAGGCACATAAAAAGAACTGGCTTACTTGAAAGACACAAGGTACCCGGGATTGCTTTGCTATGTCTGCAGAGTTTGTTTTAAATTTTCCTTGTTTTTCAGGACTATAGTAGAACGGCCTGAGTGTGGGGGCCCACGAGGATTCACCATGCCGCATGTGTGGAATTCCAAATACCCAGCCTGCTCCCATGTTCTGAAGAGGATGAGATAATGACTGTTACATATGTCCCAAAATTAATCGAACTGTTTCGGACATTTCTAAGTGTGGTGGGGCTGATGTTTATTACTGTGCTGGGTGGGAATGTGAGGTAACTGGGATGGGCTCTTGTGTCAAGCACAAAGGCCCTATCATTGTGTGGCAAATCTTGTCTCCCAGACTTGCCTCAAAACCCCTGCTTGGGCAATGCTATTCTTACCAATGTAATCCTGTTAAAATAACCTTTACAGAGGAGAGGAAAAGGATAACTAACTGGGAGGTGTATCTGCCATTAAAACAAAAAGGAGGAATCTGTGGGGCACACAGGCAGCAAAGATGGTCCTGAGAGGAAGAGGAGTGAGCAGAACCTGATTTGTTTGCATTCAGTGTGTAAACAGCTTGTGGAAGCTTAGGTGCATGATAAGGTGTGACCTTTACAGTGAATGGTTGGTTCCATTTCCTCTCCTTCCACGCAGTCTTTAGCTTTAAAAAGGGCTTGCTCTGTGTTAATAAACGAGTTCCTCCTTGACTTGATTCCCCACATCTGATTGTCTCTTGGGCTAAGGGAGGCTGGGGAATGGACGAGCGGCCACACTCACCTTTCCTCGGACCCTATCCAGCTTTCGTGGGATGGACAAAGACCCGACAGAACAGGGCAGGTTTGTGATGTCACAGTGTGTAAGTGATATCACTATGGCATTGTGATGTCACAAAGTAATTGTGATGCCATATATTTGAGATCACAATGGTTTTCTGATATCAACCCAAATGCCACATTTGAAATAGAATGAACTAAGAGAATAGGCATTTGCAATGTGTCTATAACATCACAATGACAATTTAATGTCATAATGCTATGAGGTTATTGTAAATTGGTGATGTTGCAAGGAGGTAATGGTGTCATAATGAATATGTGTTGTCACACTGGTGATTGGGTCACAAAGGGTTTGTAATGTTACAATGGCATATATGAATTCAATTGTCAGGTGTTCACAATGAGGATATGGGTACACAAAGGGACTGTGATGTCACAAGTACCATATGTGTTTTCAAAGGTACTAAGGGGTCATGATAGCTTTATGATAAACAGTTGTGATGACGTCACAACGGGTCTTTGATGCCATAATGATTTTGTAATATCTCAAACACATGTCCAATTTCAACTGCTAGTATATCACAATGTGCATACAAGTTCACAGAAGGAGCTTGAAGTCTTAATGGACATGATTTTTTAATGTTATGAGGTCATATTAGGTTTGTGAATACACAATGGGACAGTGATATCCCCATGGCAAAATCAACTCACTACATCATGTCAAAATATTGTTTTGGTGTCACAATTAGTTGATGATGCTACATTGGTGATGAGGTCACAAAAGATTAGTGATGTCACAGTGTGTTGGGCATGTCACAATGACATGATGGGTCTCAATTGTCTTTAACTTAAATGAGTATAGGAGTTCACAAAGGGACTTTGGTTTCTCCAAAAGTATGTGTTGTCACAAATATATTGAAATCCTGAAAGGTTTGTGATGTCAGAATTTGACACAATGGTTATGGAATCTGGCAGTGTGATATCACCATTGTCATAATGTCACTGAGAATTTGTGATATCAAATGGCATATGTGAAATTTAATGAGGTCGACAAGAGATTATGAGGACAAAAAGGCCTAAGATATTAGAATTTCAGCATGTCACAAAAGTTATGATGACAGGATAGATTTGTGGTGTCATGGTGGGTTATGTGATATTGTGATATGTGGGTTATTGTGATATCACAGTGGCAACGTGATATACAAAGGGATTGTAATGTCACAATGGTAATGAGTTCATGATTTGTTTATGATATCAACCTACAGGCCATATTTTAAATAGAACGAAATCACAGAAAAAGCATTCATAATGTGTCTATGATGTCACAAGGACAATGTGAAGTTATAAATCTTTCATATCATTTTAGTTTTATGATTTCACAATGAGCAGACATTGTCAAAATGACAATGTGATGCCACAATTGTGATGAACTCATAAACTGTTTTTGATGTTAAAATGTCATGTCTGATTCTCAATTGTCAATATTTCTCAGTGGGGATTTGAGTACACAAAGGTAATGTGATGTCACAAAGCTATATATTTTTTCAAAGGATATAAGAGGTCATAATAGATTTGGGATGTCTCAATGTGATTCTGGTGTCAAAACAGCAATGTGATGTCACAATGGGTTTGTGGTGTCACATTGGTGATGAGGTCATAATGGATTAGTTATATCACGTTTGTAATATCACAATTATTTGTCCAATTTCAATTGCTACTAAACCACCATGAGGACACTGTAAAAACCAACAGTGCCCCTATAATCCACGGGAACAGATAGTCATCATGGCCTCTTGGTCTAGGCCACAAGAGAGGGGGATTGCATGCCACTGGAGGGGGCAGGACATGCTGCTGAAGGAGATAGGATGTCAAGCCCCACTTGGTGAGCTGCCAAAAAGTGATTGGGCATGAACATTTGGGAAGTGATGATTGAAAACTGTTATGCAGGAAACATATTGCAGTGGGGGAAGGGTACAGCCTATATATAGGCTGCATGTTCAGAGCAACAGAAGGGGAGAGAAAAAGGGGAAAGGCCTGGAAAGAAAGAAGTGATGAGACTGCAGGAAGGTAAAGACCTGGGAGGAGAGGAAATTGAGGGAGAGCAGGAGGTGAAGGATGGCAGCTGGCCACCTGAATAGGCCAGGTCAGGACTGTCAAGAGTAGAACAGCCTGAAGAGAAGAAGGGAATGGTAGAAGGAAAAAATGAAAAGACCTGAAAGGTAGGACAGGTCTGGAGAGGAGGATGAAGAGAAAGGAAAAAGCCTTGACCTTTGAAGTGTGGAGTTTTGGAGATAATTATTTTGGGGGATGGTTGTTTGCAGACCAGTTAACAAATGGCTGGGCTTCTCATTGGAGTTCTGAGGGTTCATGGTTGAGGCTGCATTTAGCTCTGGACATCCAGCCCAGGTCAAGGTAGTCGCTTGTTACAAAATTTATGAGGACAAGATAGGTTTGTGATGTTACATTGCATTAATTATATCACAATGTCAATATGAGGTCACAAAGGGATTGTAATGTCACAATGGTGATGTGGTCACAATGAGTATCTGAAATCAAACTATATGCCACATTTGAGATAGAATGAAATCACAGAATAGGCAATCACATTGTCTCTATGACCTCACAATGAAAATGTGATGTCATAATGCTATGATGTCATTGTCATTTTGGGATGTCACAATGGGCTGATATTATCCTAACAACAATGTCATCTAGCTCTGGAGATAATTTCACAAAGCATTTGGAATGGTACAATGGCATGTCTGATATCAGTTGTCCTTTGTTCACAATGAGGATATAATTATCCAAAGGGACTGTGATGTCACAAACACCATGTGCTTTTTCAAAGATGCTAAGAATTCACAACAGGTTTGGGATATCACAAGGTGATCGTGATATCACTGTGGAAATATGATGTCACAATGGATTTGTGATGTCACAATGTGAATAAGATCACACTTGGATAGTGATGTCACTGTGAATTTGTAATATTACCATGTAATGGTGATATTACTAGATCACAATGAAGATACGAGTTCACATAAGGAGCTAGAAGTCAGAAAGGCCATGAATTTTGTAAAATATTATGAGGACATGATAGATTGGTGGAAATGCGATGGGACAGAGATATCCCATTGGTAATATAATGTTGCCATTACATGAGATGGTATTGTTTTGAAGTCACAAATAGTTGGTAATGCCGTATAGGTGATGAGGTCACATAGATTTGTGATTTCACAATGGGATGTTGATGTCACAATCTCATGCTAGGTCTCTAATTGACAATGAATATATAAGTTCACAAGGGATAATGATGTATCCAAAGGCATATTTTGGCACAAGTGTAATGAGTCTTAACAGGTTTGTGATGTCACAATGTGACTCAGTGCTCATGACATCTGGCAGTGTGATGTCACAGTGGTCGTGATGTCACAGTGGATTTCTGATATCACATGTAATACCTGATGTATTATGAGTTAAACAATTTATGAGCTCAGAGATGATGTCGAAGTGGCATGGCAGATCTCAATTGTCATTAATTGGGAATGAATATATGAGTTCAAAAAGGGACTGTAGCCAGGCGCTGGTGGCTCACGCCTGTAATCCTAGCTACTCAGGAGGCTGAGATCTGAGGATCGCAGTTCAAAGCCAGCCTGGGCAGGAGAGACCGTGAGACTCCTATCTCCAATAAAAAAAAAAACAAAAACAAAAACACCAGAAAACTGTAAGTGGCGCTGTAGCTCAAGTGGTAGAGCACTCACCTTGAGCTGAAGAGCTGAGGGACAGCGCCCAAGCCCAGAGTTCAAGCCCCACGGCCAACCAAAAAATAAAAAAAAAGGGACTGCAATGTCTCCAAAGGCATGTGTTGTCACAAATGTGATACCGTTCTAACAGGTTTGTGATGCCACAATGTGACATAATGGTCATGATATCTGGCAGTATGATGTCACAGGGGATTTCTGATATCACATGTCATACCAGAAATATGAGATTGAAAACAGCTTACGAGCTCACAAAGGGCCTAATATATGACAATGGAACCATGTCACAAAACTTATAAAGACTGGTTTGTGATGGCACAGCAGATTAATGATGTCACAATGGCAATGTGATGTCACAAAGGATTGTGATATCACAATGGTTAAATGGTCAAATGGGTTTCTGAAATAGAATGAATTCACAGAATAGGCCTTCACCGTTATGTCTATGACGTAACAATGTGCTGTGATTTATCATGCTATGACGCCATTGTCATTTGATGATGTCACAATGAGCTGATGGTGTCATAATGACAATTTGGTGTCACTGCTGATTTATGATCTTACAATGGTTATGAGGTCACATTATGTTTCTGATATCAACACACATGTCAAATTTAAAATAGAATGAAAAAGCCTGGCACCAGTGGCTCATGTCTGTAATCCCAGCTACTAAGGAGGCTGAGATCTGAGGATTGCAGTTCAAAGCCACCTAAGGCTGGAAAGTCCATGAGATTCTTATTTCCAATAAAAACTACTAGAAAACCAGAAGTGGTGCTGTGGCTCAAGTGATAGTGTGGTCGCCTAGAGCTGTAGAGCAGGGACAGCAACCAAGCCCAAATTTCAAGCCCCATGACCAATTACAACAACAAAAAAACGATTAAAAACAGGCATTCACAATCTGTCTATAACATCACAATGACAATGTGATCTCATAATACTATCTTGTCGTAGTTTTGTGATGTCAAAAGTAGTTGATGCTGTCATAATGAGAATGTTATGTCACACTGGTGCTGTCACAAACGGTTCATGATATTACAATGGCATGTCTGATATCAATTGTCAGTTCATAATGAGGGTATAGTTACACAAAGGGACTGTGATGTCACAAAGGCCATGTTTTTTCAAAGTTGCTAAGAGGTCCTAATAAGTTTGGGATGTCACACTGTGATAGTGATGTCAAATATCTATGGAAGCTCACAATGGGTTTGTGATGTCACACTGGTGACGAAATTAAAGTTTTTTGAAGTCACATCTCATAATCACATACCCAATTTCAGTTGCTACTAGTTCACAATGAGGATAAGTGTTCACAGAAGAAGACAAATATAAAAGGCCATGAATTTTCTAAAATGCTATGAAGACATACTTTGTTTTTGAAAACACAATGGAACAGTGATATCACTATGGCAATGTGAGGTTGCAATATGATGACTTAGTAATGTATTGATACCACAATTGGTGATGCCACACTAGTTATGAGTTTACAAGAGCTGTGTGATATCACAATGCATTGGTGACATCACAATGACACATGTGATCCCAATTGTCAACTCACAATGAGTATATGAGCTCACAAAGGGACTGTGATGTCTCCAAAGGCATGCGTTGTCTCAAAAGTGATGAAGTCCTAACAGGTGTGTGTTGTCAGAATGTGACAAAATGCTCATATCATCTATCAGTGTGATGTCACCATGATCTAGATGTCACACTGGATTCGGGTATCACATTTCATACCTGGATTGGGTAAGAATGGATTGGAATTTCACAGTGGATTAGTGATATTACTATGAAAATGTGGGGTCACAAAGGGATTGTGCTACCACAATGGCTATTAGATCACAATGTGTTTCTACTATAATAGGTTTGTGCTGTCACAATTGGTTGGAAATGTCACAATGGCATGCCGATTCTCAAATGTTATTAATTCACAATGAAGATATGAGTTCACAAAGGGACTGCGTTGTCTCCACACAAATGTGTGTCATCACACAAATATGTGTCATCACACAAATGTGTGTCATCACACAAATGTGATGAAATCCTAACAGATTTGTGAGTTCACAATGTGACACCATAGTCTTGATGTCTATCAATGTGATGTCACAATATTTAAAATGTCAGAGTCAATTTCTGATATCATATGTCAAACCTGAATTATTGAAAACAGAATACAAGCTTACTAAAGGCCTAAAATATCCTAATGGCAGTATATCACAGAAGTTATGACTAAAAACTCAGTCTTTGGAGCTTAAGATTCTTTCTTTGAAATTGTATCCTCATTGTGAACTAGTAGAAATTGAAATTGGACATGTTATTGTCATAATACAAACTCATAGTGACATCACAAACTCATTGTGACATCACATTGTTGTTGTGCCTTCACAATCAAATTGTGACATCAGAAAGCAATTGTGAACTCTTAGCACCTTTAAAAAACACATGACTTCTTTGGCCTCACAGACCCTTTGTGTACCCATATTCTCATAGTGAACTAATGAAAATTGTGATCACACATAGCATTGTATCATCACAAATACTTTGTGCAATAATTACAACTGTGAAATCACATGACACCATCATTTCATTGTGACAACACCAAACCCCAATGACACCATACCATTTTTTCTTTTTTTTCTTCTGTACGTTTTCTATTGTAAATATAGTGTACAGAAGGATTACAGTTACATGAGTAAGGTAATGAGTACATATCCTATCAAACATTGCTGCTTTGACATCAGATTGTCACTTTGATGTCATAGACCCATTTTGAATGACTATCCTTTGATTTCATTCTATTTCAAATGTGCCATGTGAGTTGATATCAGGAAACCATTGTGAACTCATTACCTTTGTTACATCAAAATCTCTTTGTCACAGCACAATGCCTTTGTTATATCACTAACCCACTGTGACATCCAATACCTTTGCTGCCTTCATAACTTTTGTGACATGCCATTGTGATATTTTAGGCCCTTTGTGAGTTGAAAATTTGTTTGACCTCATATGTCATATATGACGAGTTATCTAAAATCAAGTGTAACATCATGATATCACACCACTGGACATCATAACCGTTGTGTCACTTTGTGACATCTCAGACCTATTAGTTCTTCAACTTTTTGACTACATATACTTTGGGGACATCAGAATCCCTTCCCAAACTCATATACTCATGGTGAGTTAATGACAGTTGAGATCCCACATGCCATTGTGACATCACCAACTCTTTGGGCCATCTAAAATCTATTGCGACTTCCTCATCAGTATCGCGTCACCAATTGGGACTTCAAAACATTATTGTAACATGATGTTGAGACATCACATTGTCATTGTGAGATCAGTGTCCTATTGGGTTTTCACATAGTATAACCTCATACTATGAAGCTTCTTCTATCACCTGGTATCCTCATATTGAATTATGAGTAATTGAAATTGGATAGATCATTCTGATATTACAAACTGTGAAATCTCAAAAACATTGTGACCTCATCAAAAACCCAATGGGACATCTCATTTCCATTGTGATATTATGAATCACATTGTGCCATTCCAAAGCTATTATGACCTCTTACCACCTTTGAAAACACACATGGCCTCGGTGACATGACAGAACATTTTTTGTATCTATATCCTCATGGGGAACTAATGACAACTGACATCAGACATACCATTTAAACATAAAAAAATCCTTTCTGACATCATCATAATTGTGAAATCATGTTGCCATTATGACAACATCAGCTCATTTTGACATTTAAAACTACAATGACATCATAGCAATGTAACCCTACATTGTCATTCTGATATCATAGACACGTTGTGTTTGCCCTTTATGTTATTTGATTCTATTTCTAATGTGGCATGTCGTTTGATATCAGAAACCCATTGTGAGTTCATGACCATTGTGATATCATGGTGCCTTAGTAGCATCATATTGCCATTGTGATGTCACATTGCCAAATTGATGTCACAAAGGGATTCTGATCTGACAATGGTTATGACATCACAATGAGTTTCTAATATCAACCCTCATGCCACATTTCAAATACAATGAAATCACAGATTAGGCATTCATAATGTGACTATGATGTCACAATGACATAATGGAAAATGCTATAATGTCATTGTCATTTTGTGATGTCACCATAATCTAAAGATGTCATAACAACAATGTGATGCCATAATGGTTATGACGCCACACAAGGTTTATAATGTTACAATGGTTATGAGGTCACAGTGTGTTTCTGATATCAACTGATATGTCACATTTGAAATAGAATGAAATCATAGGATATACATTCACAATGTATCTATGACAACAAAATGGCAATGCGATGTCATAATGCTATGGTGTCACTGTAGCTTGGTTATATCACCATGAGCTGATGGTGTTATAATGACAGTCTGATGTTTCACTGGTGATGTTACAAAGGATTTGTGATGTCACAATGGCATGTCAGATCTTAATTGCCATTAGTTTATAGTGAGGATATGAGAATGAAATCACAATGACATACACAAATGAACTGTGATGACACAAAGGCCATGTTTTTTTGTCAAAACTGCTAAAGTTCCTAATAGGTTTCGGTGGTCAAATTGTTAATGATATAAAAATAGGTTAATATTGTCAAAAGTATTTTGTAATATCACTTATTTCAACTCAGTCACCCTTTCATCTGAGGAGGGTGCCAGAAAAGCCCACTAGGGAGGTGATGGCACTGGGGGTCAGATAGAAGGTGAATATCTGGGAGGAACACACCCCCTCCGACACACATACACCCGGCCCGTCTCCCCCAACCCCTGCTGTCAACACTACTCACAGGGTGATCACATTTCTCAGCTTTGCCAGCATCTACTGATGCTCCCAGTCCAGCTGGTCTCCTTGTCCTTCCCAAGAATCCACCCAGTTGCCCAGAAGCATCTAAGCTGGAAGTAGGGGGTCTGTCCATGTATGTAGCCTTTAGGACCCAATCAATTTCCTCAACACCGCCCCCAACCAGGGTCAATCACCCCCTGGGGACCCCATGAACCCCCGCTTATTTTCAGTCCTGCCTCTGAGGAGAAACATGTCTGGGGATTCCTTCACCCTGTGACCTGGCCTAAGATTTTAGTGAATGAGGAGTTAAGGCTGGTGGTTCCCTAGGGGAAGGGTCTGGACCTGGAGAAGGGGAGAGGTGGGTGGTGCTGTGTCATTAGAGTAGTGCTCCCCTTGGGTGGGAGCCCTTGGTTTTTACAAGGGAACAGGGAATGGGAACCTATGTCCTTCAGCTTGTACATTGTCCCAATGAGGAACCAACAAACTTAGGAGAGGCACTATTCTGTGTGTGTGTGTGTGTGTGTGTGTGTGTGTGTGTGTGTGTGTATGAGAGAGAGAGAGAGAGAGAGAGAGAGAGAGAGAGAGAATCTTTCTCCTTGTCCTGACTGTGCTCAGGTGAGTGATCAGTTGGCAAAGTGCAAGTTCTGCATGGATGATGAGTCTTCTGTCACCAGTCTGGATTTGTGTGTGTGTGTGTGTGTGTGTGTGTGTGTGTGTGTGTGTGTGTGTGTATTTTGGGAGAGCAGGGAGATTAGAGCAATGAAAATATATTTAAGTAATCATGTCTAAAATCAGCTAAAGCATTTTAATTCTGTGTGTGTATTTGTTGTTCTCTTTTCAATACCAAGTACGAGTCCAGCCACAATTTTTGTTTTCTCCTTCACAGTTTCTTTGCTCCTTTATGGGAAGATTTCAGTAGACATTCCTTTCCACACCTTTCCACCTATCTCTTCCCCCTTTCCTATAGCGAACAGTAGATGCTAGGCCTGCATGTGCCTCCCCTATGTGACCTGTGTGAACCTGGCCTAGATTGGACACCGGTCCTTCTATCTCCAGCCAAAATCTTGGTGGGGCGAGTGTGACCACAGCCAAACTATTCCAGCAGACACTCTGCTTTTGTGTTTATAGTTGGAGCTAATTAAAGGGTTGGGAATGTGTCTGTCTAACAAAATTAGGGGATGAGATGGGGGAGAGGGTAGGGCTGGGGCTGTGAATCTATGAGGTTTTGGGCGCTGGCATAAGGTGTGACATGGCAGATGGTTCACCATGACCAAGGATGAGAGAGGAACCTTACCTAGGGCATTTATGGTCTCTGTGGGCATCCGGGCACAGGGCTCTGGGACCCCACTGTTAGCGTCGATTCCCTCCTGGGGCATTGCACCAGTATTCTTTTTTTTTTTTTTATTTAATTTAATTTTATTTGTGAACATACTGTTCAGAGGAGTTACAGTTACATGGGCAGGATAATGCGTACATTTCTTACCAAGCATTGCAGCCTCCTCCTTTGTTTACCCTTCACATCCCTTCCCAGCCTCCCCCCTCCCCCCCTAATCCCAATCCTTCTCCTTACCCCCCTTCCCCCCCCTTCCCCCCCCCCCCCGCACCAACGTTGTAAAGCTCGTTTTGGACATGACAACTTGTACTTCTTATTGTTGCAACAGGTCCACATGTATACTTAAACAACTGGTTTTTCCCCATCTCCTCCACAAGTTATAGTGACATCAAATATAGTGAAAGCAGGGGTGATACTGTGGGGGAGGGACATACAAAGCAACAAAGAGATAATCTTATAACTGTGTTAGAAACACACGCATGAAAGAAAAAAAACATTAAAATACACAGCTAAGGGTTCATTTTCCTGACATCACATTATCTGACCTTTTCCGCTTGACTCATACATATACTAGATATTACAAATAAGGGAAACTATGGGACCTACGTTTCTTTGGGCCTGGCTTACTTCACTTAATATAATTTTTTCCAAGTTTTTCCATTTCCTAACAAATGGGGCAATGTCATTCTTTCTGATGGAGGCATAGAATTCCATTGTGTATATATACCACATTTTCTTGATCCATTCATCTACTGAGGGGCATCTGGGTTGGTTCCATATCTTAGCTATGGTAAATAATGCTGCAATAAACATAGTTGTGCTGGTAGCTTTAGTGTGGTCTTATTTGTAAACATTAGGGTAAATGCCCAAAGGTGGGATTGCTGGGTCATAGGGGAGCTCTATGTGAAGTCTTTTGAGGAAACTCCATACTGCTTTCCAAAGTGGTTGAACAAATTTACATTCCCACCAACAATGAAGTAAGGTTCCTTTCTGTCCACATCCCCTCCAGCATCTGTTGTTGTTAGAATTCTTGATTTTTGCCGTTCTAACTGGAGTGAGGTGATATCTCAATGTTGTTTTGATTTGCATTTCTTTTATGGCTAGGGATGTTGAACATTTCTTCATGTGTCTATTGGCCATCCTTCTTTCTTCTTCAGAGAAGTTTCTCTTTAAGTCTTTCGCCCACTTATTTATTAGGCAGTTGTTTCTTTGAGGATTTGTTGTTGGGGGGTTTAATTTTTTGAGTTCCAAGTATATTTTAGATATGAGACCCTTGTCCGTGGTATGGCTAGTAAAGATCTTCTCCCAATCCATGGGCTTTCTATTGATCTTGCTAGCTATGTCATTTGCCCTGCAGAAGCTCTGCAATTTTATGCAATCCCATTTGTCCAACCTTTCTTTGATTTGTTGTGTTTCCGGGACTCTATTCAGAAAATTTCGGCCTGAGCCAATGAGACCTAGGGTTTCTCCTACTCCATCCTGTAATGTTTTCAGATTGTCTGCTTTGAGTTCAAGGTCTTTGATCCATTTGGAGTTGATTCTGGTGCAGGGTGATATAGCTTAAGTTTTCTAAATGTGGTTAACCAATTTTGCGAGCACCATTTACTGAAGAGGTTGTCTTTCTTCCATTCTATTGTTTTAGCTCCCTTATCGAAGATTAGATGGCTATAGGTCTGTAGGTTCATTTCTGGGTTTTCAATTCTATTCCATTGGTCCTGAGGTCTGTTCTTATACCAATACCAAGCTGCTTTGATTACTATGGCTTTATAGTAGAGTTTGAAGTTTGGTATTGATATTCCTCCAGCAGTTTTCTTTCCATTCAGGAGCGTTTTTGCTATTCGGGTCTTTTATTGTTCCATATGAATTTTTGGATTGCCTCTTCTATTTCCTTGAAGAATGAGGTTGGAATTTGGATAGGTATTGCGTTGAATTTGTAGATAGCCGTGGGAAGTATTGCCATTTTCACGATGTTAATCTTTCCAATCCAGGAGCATGGGAGGTTTTGCCATTTTTTAAGTTCTGTGTTGATTTCCTTTTTCAAGATTTTAAAGTTTTCATCATAGAGGTCCTTCACTTCTTTAGTTAAGTTAATTCCTAGGTATTTTATTTTTTGTGCGGCTATTACAAATGGAGTTGCTTTCCTAATTTCAGCCACACTTTTCTCATTGTTGGCATACAGAAAAGCCATTGATTTTTGGGGGTTAATTTTATAACCTGCTACTTTGCCAAAGTTTTGAATCAGCTTGAGTAATTTGGGAGTGGAGTCTATGGGATTCTTTAAATACAAGATCATGTCATCTGCAAAGAGGGAGAGTTTTATTTCTTCTTTCCCTATTTGGATTCCCTTTATGTCTGCATCTTGTCTTATTGCTGTAGCTAGGCATTCTAATACTAGATTGAAAAGAAGTGGAGAGAGTGGGCATCCTTTTCTTGTTACTGAGTTAAGAGGAAATGTCTTTAGTTTTTCACCATTGAGTATAATGCTGGCTGTAGGTTTGTCATATACAGCCTTTATTGTATTGAGGAATGTTCCATGGATTCCTAATTTTTCCAAAACCTTCATCATAAAGGGGTATTGGATCTTGTCGAATGCTTTTTCTGCATCTATTGAGATAACCATGTGGTTCTTATTCTTGCTCCTGTTGATGTGATGAATATTATTAATTGATTTGCGTATGTTGAACCAGCTTTGCATCCCTGAAATGAATCCTGTTTGATCGTGGTGTATGATTTTTTGGATGAACTGTTGAAGTCGATTGGCCAAAATTTTGTTGAGAAGTTTTGCATCAATGTTCATCAAAGAAATGGGTCTATAGTTCTCTTTCTTTGATGAGTCCCTGCCTGGTTTTGGGATGAGGGTTATGATAGCTTCATAGAATGTGTTCGGTAGTGAGCTTTCTCTTTCAATTTCATTGAAGAGTTGGAGGAGTATTGGTGTGAGCTCTGCTTTGAAGGCCTTGTAAAATTCCGCTGTAAAACCATCTGGTCCTGGACTTTTCTTAGCTGGGAGGTCTCTTATTGCTGTTTCTATTTCAATGCTTGATATGGGCCTGTTAAGCTGGTTTAACTCATCTTGGTTTAGTTTTGGCATGTCAATATTTGCTAGGAAAAGGTCCATTTCTGTCAAGTTCTCAAACTTATTAGCATAAAGTTTTGAGAATATTCCCTTATAATGTTCTGAATCTTGGTTGTTTCCATGGTCATGTTTCCTTTCTCATCTCTGAGTTTATTAATTAGGGTGTGTTCTCTTCTTTTTCTGATAAGATTTGCTAAGGGTCTGTCAATTTTGTTAAGTTTTTCGAAGAACCAACTCTTTGTTTTGTTGATTCTTTCTATAGTTTTTTTGGATTCTAATTCATTTAATTCTGATTTAATTTTGATTACTTCTTTCCATCTACTGGATTGGGGTTTATCTTGCTGCTCTTTTTCAAGGAGGTTTAGATGTGTCATTAAATTGCTAGTTTTAGATCTCTCCAATTTGTTGATGTAGGAGCTCAGAGCTATAAACTTGTCTCTGAGTACTGCCTTTGCTGTGTCCCAGAGGAGCTGGTAATTTGTGTGTTCATTTTTGTTGAATAGCATGAACATTTGAATTTCCTTTCTAATCTCTTCCATGACCCACTCTTGATTCAGCAGTGTGTTGTTCAGCCTCCATGTGATACCGGACTTTCTTTGGTGGCTTTTGGTGTTGAGTTCTAACTTTATTCCCTTGTGGTCAGAGAGAATGCAAGGTATAACTTCAATGTTTCTGAATTTAGACAAGTTTGCTTTGTGGCCTAAAATGTGGTCTATTTTAGAAAACGTTCCATGTGCTGCTGAGAAAAACGTGTATTCTGATGCTGCTGGGTGAAATGTTCGGTAGATGTCTGTTAAATCTAGTTGATCTATGCAGCTGTTTAGATCTGCGGTTTCTCTGTTGAGTTTTTGCCGAGTTGATCTATCTAGTGGGGAGAGTGGTGTGTTAAAATCTCCAACAATTAATGTCTTTGGATCTATATGGGATTTGAGGGAAAGTAGTGTTTCTTTGATAAATTTGGGTGCTCCATTTTTTTGCGAATAGATATTTAAAATTGTAATATCCTCCTGAAGGAGAGATCCTTTAATTAGTATGTAGCAACCTTATTTATCTCTTCTCACGAATTTTAATTTGAAGTCTATTTTATCTGATATTAAGAATGCAACTCCCGCCTGTTTATGGGGGCCGTTTGCTTGGTAGATTTTGTTCCAGACTTTAACATTGAAAATGTGGTTGTTTTTACGGGCAAGATGTGACTCCTGCAGGCAGCAGATAGAAGGGTCTTGTTTTTTAATCCAACTAGACAGTCTATGTCGCTTAATTGGAGAGTTCAGTCCGTTAACGTTAAGAGATAGGACTGAGAGGTATTTGGGAGTTCCTGCTATGTTATCCACCTTCTTGGGGGCTGCGAAAACTGGGTTCTTCCTATGGTTCTTGGATTCTCAGTCTGGGTGCAGTTTCTTGGCCTTTATTGCGGTCTTGTTGGTTATCTATGTGTAGGACATCTTCAAGAATCTTTTGTAGGGCTGGTTTGGTGGAGATGTATTGTTTCAATTTTTCTTTGCTCTGGAAGGTTTTTATTTGGCCTTCAGTTATGGAGGAGAGTTTAGCTGGGTACAGTATTCTTGGTTGATAGTTGTTTGTTTTTAGGGCATGGCATACATAATTCCAGGCTCTTCTTGCTTTGATTGTCTCTGCTGAGAAATCTGAGGTGATTCTAATTGGTTTCCCTTTATAGGTGATTAACCTTTTCTCCTTGACAGCTTTAAGCATCTTTTCCTTGGTCTGAGTTGATCCTGTGTGGATTATAATGTGACGGTGGGATGTCCTATTCTGGTCTGGTCTATTTGAGGTTCTAAAAGCTTCTTGTATCTGAATAGGCCTATCTTTTTGTATGTTTCAGAAGTTCTCTGCTAGGATCCTGTTAAACAATTTTCCTAGACCATTAACTTCTGTTTCTAGGTGCTCCTCTACACCCATTATCCTTAGATTAGGCCTTCTGATGGTGTCTTCCAGGTGTTGGATAGATCTATCATACTTCTTGGACTTGTCTTGGATGGTTGTATATTCTTTCTCTATAATATCTAGGCTGTCTTCAATCCCTTAGATTCGATCTTCTCATGGTCTAACCTGCTGTCAAGACTCTCTACTTTGATTTTTATCTCTTTTCCTTCTAATTGGTCAGCTTTGATGGCTTCAAGTTCTTTGTTGAAGCTCTGTTTAAGGTCTTGTATGAATTTCTTTACTTCCTTAATTTGGTGTTCAGTGTTTGTTCTCAAATCACTTAGTTGATTGGTTATGGTTTCTTTGGACTCCCATTCCTTCTGTTGGGTTCCATTCAGCATTCCCCTTGTGGTCTCCCTGACTTCCTTCAGCTCTTTGTTAATGGATTCCATGAATGCCTTTAGTGATCTTTGTGTGTTCTCTACCTGGTCTCTCAATTCCCGAATTACTCTTTGATTAGCTTCCTCCCGTTTGTGGGATTCCTGCAGTTCTCTTTCCTCCCGTTTGTGGGATTCCTGCAATTCTCTTTGAGTGTTCTCAGCCTTCTCTCACCATTCCTCCCTTTCTCTTTGAGTATTCTCAAGTTGTTCACGCAAATCCTGTATTAGTTTTTGAGTAGCTTCCTCACGCTTAAGATATTCCTGTATAAATTTTTGGGATGCCTCCTTTTTCTCCCTATCACGCTCATACAGAGTCCTTTGTAAGTTGTCAAACTTCTCATTTATCATGTTTGTGACCAGTTTGTAGAGCTATTTGGGAACTCTCCTCTGGATTGTTCATTATCTGATCTGACCCCTGATTATCAAGATTGGGAATTGAGATACCCGGATTTGCCATTTTTCTTGTGTTTTTCCGGCTTACTCTGCCCATTTAAGATGAAAATAGCACCAGTTTTGTGCTAGAACACTATCTTAAGGCAACCATCAACCAACGTTTGCATTTATACAGTCAATAGTCTACAGATACAATCTAGTTCAACAGATACATCTATTCAACATCAAACAACTATATGTTAATGGGCTTCGAACCGCAGAGAAGAATTTGGAAAACCAGAAATTTTTAGGGTTAGGGAGAGATGTGGGTAAAAATTAGAAATAGATTGGTGTGGGGAGGCACAGGAAGAGTTAACTAAGTCCTAATCTCAATGCAGGAAATAGGTTGGGTAGGATGCAAGTAGAGAGGGAGAGAAAAAGAAGAAAGGGAAAGGGAAATGAAAAGAGACCAGAAAAAAATTAGAAACGTAAAGATTAATATAGTTATGGAGATTAAAAGACCATCTATTTAGAGAGGAATGTGAATATAATGAGAAAACAGGAGGGAGATAGAGGAGATGTGAAAAACTTAAAAAATGCTTAAAATATTATATAGGTATAAAGAAGTAGTACTGCTATTAAGGAATTTAAGTCTCAGAGGTTTTGGATTGAGTAATAAATTTGTGGATTAAGTGTGTACACAATGGGGGATAGGGTCTACTAGTTAACTATGGGTTTATCTGAGGATGTGCAGGACAAGAGTTAAGTCACACACAGAAGAACAAAAGAAAGGAAAAGGTGAAAAGGATAAGAAAGGGAGAAAAAAAAAGATCAGATGTTCAGTAGAGCTAGACAAACAACAAAAAGATAATTAAGAAAGAAAGAAAAAGAGAGAGAAGACAAGAAAAGAAAGGAAAACGTACATTCACGTATTCCTAAAATAAAAATTATAAGAGGGAAAAAAAAGTTACTGGAAAACAATTATTTTTTCAAAAAAAGCAAAAATTAAAGATTAATAAAAGTTTTAGAAAAGGAAAAAAATTTTTTATATATATATAAGGTACCAAAAAAAAAAAAAAAAGAAAAGAAGAAAAAAAAAGTTCTTTGATTTTTTTTTTGATTTTTTTGGGAGGGGTGGGAAGAATCCTGTATCTCCCTTTTGTCTGTAACCAGCCTCTTGTTGGAGTCTCTGGTCAGCTTGAGGTCCTGTGGCTTGATTGGTTTCTTAAGTCAGTTTGTTCGAACAGGCAGAAAAATGCTCTGCTTTACCCAAGATTTTGAGATCCCCCTCCCAGGTTAATTTAATGGGAGGGTGATCTGCTTTGAGAATCACAAAAGTGGGGTGATGAGGCTAGGTTCTGGTAGAATTGAGGCCTTTCAACAAACAGTAGCTTTTCCCTGGGGCTATTTTGTGAAAAATTCACAGAGCCCTCCCTGGAGCCATTCTCAGGGTTTCTGTTTTTCAATTGATTGTGGAGGCTGCTAGAGGGAGGGGCAGCCTCTGGCTCTGGTTACCCAGTGAGGAAAGCCACTCCAATGGCTGGTGCCTGAGCTGGGTGACTTTTCCCTGGAAGGAGCTGAGTCTGGCAGGTCACTTCGCCGTTAAGTTCTTGTGACCTGTTAAATGACTCGTTTTATTCCAAGGCCTGAGTTGGAGCTAGCAGCTCCTCCGAGCTTTGTAGGTATCCAAGATGGAGATCACCGGTGCTGGGGGGGGAGGGGTGGCCTTCCCTCCTCTGCTCCCTGAGAAGGAGTGAGGACGTCGGGCTTCTACTCACGCCGAGTCTTGGATCCTGGGTCGTCTCTGGTCTGCAAACTGCAGGATGAAGATGTCCGCTCCTTGTCGGTTCTTGCTGGTGTTGAGTAGAATCCTCTCGCCCGCTGCGTCTGGCTCCTTTGTCCCGGACTCTCTGTGTGAGCGCTCAGGTATGGCCGGGGCTGCGGTCGCTGCTGCGACTCTGCGGCCGCCGCGGCGGCTGCTGGCAGGTGCTCAGATATGTCTCCTTGTCTTGGATTCCCCTCTCTTGTCTAACTCTCTGTCCTGTGATGGCACACTTGTTGTGATTCTCTGCTTAGGACTGTTCACTGGAACTCTAAAACTGCTTTCTATGCGAGAGCTTGTTCAGATTCCAGCTTCTCCTCCGCCATCTTCCTGGAATTCCCCCATTGCACCAGTTTTCAATCCTCCCTGGAGTCCTGCAGACTCCAATCTGTGTCCCACCTGGGCTGTTTCCAACTGAGCAGTGGTAGGCAAGTCCAGTGGCAGTTCGCTAGGGATCGCTGAATGCCAGTTTCTGCAACATGCTGTAGGCTGTCTAGAAGGAATAGGGAACCACTCACTTGCGAACACTTTAAGTTTGATTGGGACAAATTAAATGCCACATTTTCCAGGGTGTTTCTTTTATTTTAGTTGCCAATTTTCACTAACACTTGGGATTCTAGGTCAAATTAGATAGATGATTTCAGACGCCAAAAAATGACGTTCAGAGGTCAGTAAGATGGGGGAGGAGAAGCTGGAGGCTAAACGAGCTCTCCCATAGAAAGCAGTTTTAGTGTTCCAGTGAACACTTCTAGGACAGAGAATTACACCAAGTGTGCCATCACAGTACAGAGAGTTTGGCCAGAGAGGGAAAATCCAGGCAAATAGACAGATCTGAGCACTTGCTGGCAGCTGCGGCGGTGGTGGCAGTGGCTGTGGCTGTAGCCACCATACCATCAACACAGAGTGTCCGGGACAAAGGTGCCAGATGCAGCAGGCGAATGGATACTACTTAACACCAGCAAGAACTGACAAGGAGCAGATATCTTCACCCTGCAGATCGCAGACCAGAGATGACCCAGGAACCAAACCTCTGGCGTGAGTAGAAGCCTGACATCCTCACTCCTCAGGGAGCAGAGGAGGGAAGACAACCATCCCCTACTCCACTACCAGAGATCTCCATTTTTGATACTGACAAAGGCCGGGCTGAGCTGCCACCTCCAACTCAGGCCATGGGAGAAAACAAGGCAGTCATTTAGCAGGTCACAGGAACCTGCCCAGAACTGCAACACACAACTCCACCCAGGAAAAAGGCACCCACCCCTGGCAGAGGAAAATCTGCCCCCAGGAGTGGCTTTCTTCACTGGGTAAACAGAGCCAGAGGCTGCCACTCCCACTAGCAGCCTAGACAATCCATTGAAATCCAGTAAACATAAACCCTGAGAAAGGCTCCTGTCTGGGCTCTATGAGTGTCTCAGACGATAGCCTCTCATGGAACAGCTACTGTTTGCTGAAAGGCCTAAACTCTACCCAGAACCTAGCCTCAACCCAGCCTCTCCAAACAAGAGGAAAAAGCCATCTCCCTCTTTTGCGATACTCAAAACAGATCCCTCCCCCACTGAACTAGCCTGAGAGGAGGATCACAAAATCCTGGGTAAAGCAGAACATTTTTCTGCTTGCCCAAACAAAGTGACTTCATTAACCAGTCAAGCCACAGGAAAACCAAACACCACAAGCAAACGAGAGAATCCACCAAGAGACTGGTTACGGACACAGGAGATACAGATTCTTCCCATCACCTCCAAAAAAATAAAAATCAAAGAACTTTCTTTTTTTCATTTTTGTACCTTATTTTTAATTTTTTTTAATTTTTAAAAATTTTTACTATTATTTTTTCTTTTCTTCCTTGTATAATTTTTATTTTAGGTGTATATGTGTGTGTGCTTTTTTTTTTTTAAATCTCTAGCGACCTTTTGATCCTTTTTTTTCTTTCTTTTTTTCTCATTCTTTTCATTTCTTCTCTTTCATTCTTTTCTGCGTGACTTAATTGCTGTTCTGATCACCCTCAAATATACCCGTCGTCGATTGTTAGATCTTTTCCTCCATTGTGTACACACTTAATCCAGAAATTTATTACTGAATTAAATACCTCTTAGACTTAAATTCCTTAGTAGCAGTATTACCTCTTTATACACATATAATATTTTAAAACATTTTTATTTTTCTAGTTTTTCATGTCTCTTTCTATCCCTTCCCTCCTATCATCCTATCCCCATTCTTCTCTGAATACTACTCCCTCAAACTTACAGTTTTTAAAGGTTTCATTTTTTAATTTAAAATTTTTGTTTTTCCAATTTTTTCTGGCCTCTTTTTTTTTTCATTTTTACTTTTTTCACTCTCTCTGCTATCATTCTGTCCAATCCATTTCCCTCTTTGAGATTAGGACATGTTTAATTCCACTCTCCCTCACCTTACCAAATCCTTTTAATCCTATTTTTCCCCACATTTTCCCTAAACCTAATAATTTCTGCTTGCCAAATTCTCCTTTGCTGGTCTTAGGTCATTAAGACATAGTTGTTTGATTGAATCAATAGATTCAATAGATTGTATCTCTTAAACCAGATTGTATCTGCAGATTTTGGACTATGCAGCTACAGACTTTGGTTGATGTTTAACTTAAAATAATGTTCTAGCACAAAACTGGTGTCATTCTCATCCCAAATAGGCAGAACAAGCCTGAAAAACACAAGCAAATTGGCCAGCCCGGGGATCTCAACTCCCACTCATGACAATTAGGGAATAGAACAGATAATGAATAATCCAGAAGAGAGTTCCCAAAAAGCTCTACAAACACTACAATTAAACAGGGTAAATAAAAAGAGTGAAAACTTGCAAAAGTGTCTTTGTGAGCATGATAGGGAGAGAGAGGAGTCAAACCAAAGATCAATACAGGATTCTCATGAGTGTGAGGAAGCTACTCAAAGATTGATACAGGAATTGCGTGAGCAGATTGAGGACACTTAAAGAGAAAAAAGAAATTGCATGAGGAGGTGAGATCAGTGAGAAATAGAGAGGAACTGTGTGAGCTGGCGTAGAACAGACAAAGAGAACGCAAGAAATGGCGTGAACAGGTAAGAATACTCAAAGAGAAATACAAGAAATGCCTGAACATGAGGATGCTAATCAAAGAGAAATACAGGAACTGAGAGATCAGTATGAGAATAGACAAAGATCAAAATGGCATTCTTGGAATCCATAACCAGAGAGCTGAAAGAAATCAGGGAGACCGCAAAGGGAATGCTCAGTGGAGCTCGACAGAAGGAATGGGAGTCCAAGGAATCCATAACCAATCAACTAAGTGATTTGAGAATAAACACGGAACACCAAATTAAGGAAGTAAAGAAGTCCTTACAAGATCAAGAACAAAGTTCCAACAAAGAATTTGAAGCCATCACAACCATCCAATTAGAAGGGAATGGAATGAAATAAAACACAAAGTACAAAGTCTTGAAAGTAGGTTAGACCATGCAGAAGATCGAATCTCAGGGATTGAAGACAGCCTAGATATTATAGAGAAACAACCTACAACCATCCCAGACAAATCCAAGATATACGATAGATCTATCCAAAACTTGGAAGATACCATCAGAAGGCCTAATCTAAGGATAATGAGTGTAGAGGAGAATCTAGAGACAGAAGTTAATGATCTAGGATATTTTTTTAACAAGATCCTAGCAGAGTACTTCCCAAACATGCAAAAAATAGGCCTATTCATACACAAGAAGCTTTTAGAACTCTAAATAGACCAGACCTGAACAGGACAGACCACAGTCACATTATAACCTGTACAGGATCAATTCAGGCAAAGGAAAACATCCTTAAAGCTGTCAAGGAGAAAAGATCAATCACCTATAAAGGGAAAACAATTAGAATCACCTCAGATTTCTCAGCAGAGACAATCAAAACAAGAAGAACCTGGAATGATGTTTGGCATGCCCTAAAGACAAACAACTATCAACCAAAAGTACTGTACCCAGCTAAACTCACCTTCATAATTGAAGGTAAAATAAAAATGGTCCAAAGCAACCAAAAATTGAAACAATATATCGCCACCAAACCAGTCCTACAAAAGATATTAAAGATGTTCTACACATAAAAAAACAACAAGACCACAGTAAAGGCCAAGAAACCACACCCAAACTGAGAATCCAAGAATCATAGGAAGAACCGAGTTGCTGCAGGCCCCAAGAAGGTGGATAAAATGTCAGGAACTCCCAAATACCTCTCAATCCTATCTCTCCACATTCACGGATTCACTCTCCAATCAAACTACATAGACTCTCTAGTTGGATTAAAAAGCAAGATTCTTCCATCTGCTTGCCCGTAAAAACAAACACATTTTCAATGGGCAAGGCTGGAACAAAATCTACCAAACAAACAGCCCCCATATACAGGCGGGAGTTGCAAGCCTAATATCAGATAAAATAGACTTCAAATTAAAATTAGTGGGAACAGATAAAGAAGGTCACTCCATACTAATAAAGGGATTTCTCCTTCAGGAGGATATTACAATTCTAAATATTAGCCAAAAAAAGGAGCATGCAAATTTATCCAAGAAACACTACTTTATCTCAAATCTCATATAGATCCAAAGACATTAATTGTCAGAGACTTTAACACACCACTATCCCCACTAGATAAATCAAAATGGCAAAATCTCAACAGAGAAACCGCAGACCTAAACAACTGCATAGATCAACTAGATTTAACAGACAGCTACCGAATATTTCACCCAGCAGCATCAGAATACAGGTTCTTCTCAGCAGCACATGGACTATTTTCCAAAACAGACCACATTTTAGGTCACAAAGCAAAATTGTCCAAATTTAGAAACATTGAAGTCATACCTTGCATTCTCTCAGATCACGAGGGAATAAAATTAGAATTCAACACCAAAAGCCTCCTGTAACACACGGAGGGTGAACTACACACTATTTAACGACCAGTGGGTCATGGAAGAGATTAGAATAAAAATTCAAGTGTTCATGATATATAACAAAAATGAGCACACAAACTACCAGCTCCTCTGGGACACAGCAAGGCAGTACTCAGAGGCAAGTTTATAGCTCTGAGTTCCAACATCAACAAATTGGAGAGATCTGAAAGCAACAATTTAATGAGAAAGATGAGCATCCTTGAAAAAAAAGCAGCAAGATAACCCACAATCCAGTGGATGGAAAGATATAAAATTAAATTAAAACAGAATTAAATGTATTAGGATCCAAAATAACCACAGAAAGAATCAACAAAACAAAGAGTTGGTTCTTCGAAAAAATTAACAAAATTGACAGACCCTTAGCAAATCTTATCAGAAAAAGAAGAGAACACATCCAAATAAATAAACTCAGAGATGAGAATGGAAACATCAACACAAAAACTACCAAGATTCAGAACATTATAAGGGAACACTTCTCAAAACTTTATGCTAATAAATTTGAGAACTTAGCAGGAATGGACCTTTTCCGAGCAAATATCGACATGCCAAAACTAAACCAAGATGACTCAAACCATCTTAACAGGTCCATATCAAGCACTGAAATAGAAAAAGCAATAACACACCTCCCATCTAAGAAAAGCCCAGGACCAGATTGCTTTACAGCAGAATTCAATAAGGCCTTCAAAACAGAGCCGACACCAATACTCCTTCAACTCTTCAATGAAATTGAAAGAGAAAGTGCACTACGAAATTCATTCTATGAAGCTATAATAACCCTCATCTTAAAACCAGGCAGGGACTCATCAAATAAAGAGAACTATAGACCCATAACTTTGATGAACTTTGTCGCAAAACTTCTCAATAAAATTTTCGCAAAGCGACTTCAACAATTCATCAAAAAATCGTACATCACGATCAAACAAGATTCATTTCAGGGATGCAAAGCTGGTTCAATATACGCAAATCAATTAATGTAATTAATTACATCAAGAAGAGCAAGGATAATAATCACATGGTTATCTCAATAGATGCAGAAAAAGCATTTGACAAGAGCCAATACCCCTTTATGATGAAGGTTCTGGAAAAACTAGGAATCCATGGAACCTTCCTTAATACTATAAAGGTTGTATATGACAAACCTACAGCCAGTAATATACACAATGTTGAAAAACTAAAGCCATTTCCTCTAAACTCAGGAATGAGACAAGGATGCCCACTTTCTCCACTTCTCTTCAATCTAGTATTAGAATGCCTAGCAACAGCAATAAGACAAGATGCAAACATAAAGGGGATCCAAATAAGGAAAGAAGAAGTAAAACTCTCCCTCTTTGCAGACGACAGGATCTTGTATTTAAAGAATCCCACAGACTCCACTCCCAAATTACTCAAGGTGATTCAAAACTTTGGCAAAGTATCAGGGTATAAAATTAACCCTCAAAAATCAATGGCTTTTCTACATGCCAGTAATGAGAAAAATGTGGCTGAAATCAGGAGAGCAACTCCAATAAAATACCTAGGAATTAACTGAACCAAAAAATTGAAGGACCTCTATGATGAAAACTTTAAAAACCTGAAAAAGGAAATCAAAACAGAACTTAGAAACTGGCAAAAACTCCCATTCTCCTGGATTGAAAAGATCAACATCGTGAAAATGGCAATACTTCTCATGGCTATCTACAAATTCAATGCAATACCCATCAATATTCCAAAGTCATTCTTCAAGGAAATGGAAGAGGCAATCCAAAAATTCATATGGAACAATAAAAGACACCAAATAGAAAATGATCCTTAACAGAAAGAACAGTACTGGAAGAATATTAATACCAAATTTCAAAATCTACTACAAAGCCATAGTAGTCAAAACAGCTTGGTACTGGCACAAGAACAGAACTCAAAACCAATGTAATAGAATTGAAAACCCAGAGATGAACCTATAGACCTATAGCCATCTAATCTTCGACAAGAGACCTCAAAATATAATGGAAGAAAAACAGTCTCTTCAGTAAATGGTGCTGGCAAAATTGATTAACTACTTGTAGAAAACTAAAGCTAGATCCTTATATATCACCTTGCACCAGAATCAAACCCAAATGGATCAAAGACTTCAGAGTCAAAGCAGACACTCTGAAGACATTATAGGATTGAATAGGAGAAACCAAAAGTCTACTTGGCATATGGTGAAATTTTCTTGATAGAGACCCAGAAACACAACAAATCAAAGAATGGTTGGACAAATGGGATTGCATGAAATTGCAGAGCTTCTGCATGGCAAAGGACATAGCTAGAAAGATCTATAGAAAACGCACGGATTGAGAAAACATCTTCAATGACCATACAACAGAGAAGGTTCGCATATCTAAAATATACCTGGAACTTAAAAAATTAAATCCCACAACCATAAATCCTCAAAAAAAACAACTGCCCAATAAATCAGTGAGGTAAAGACTTAAAGTGAAACTTCTCTGGAGAGCAGAGAAGGATGGCCAATAGACACATGAAGAAATGATCAACCTCTCTAGCCATAAAAGAAATGCAAATAAAAACAACATTGAGATACCACCTCACCCCAGTTAGAATGGCTGTAATCAAGATCTCTAATAACAACAGATGCTGGAGGGGATATGGTCAGAAGGGAAACTTATTTCATTGTTGGTGGGAGTGTAAACTTTTTCAACCACTTTGGAAAGCAGTATGGATCAGGTGGGGGGTGGGGAGGAGTATGGAAAGGGATGGGAAGGGGAAACAACGAGGAGGCAACAATGCTTTATAAGAAATGTACTCGTTATCTTGTCCATGTAATTGTAACTGCTCTGTATGGTATTCTCACAATAATAATAAAAAAATTACATTCAAAGCAACACAGACAGAGGTCCCAAGCCAGATTGTCTCCTGCTTTGATTGTTGTGCCTTTACTGCCTTTCTCCACCAGCTGCTGAATCTCCTCCAGCTCTCTCTAAGGTGAGCACCACAGTGGAGGACATCATGGAGAACAGAGATTCTGAGCTCACTATCCCCAGCCTTCCAGCTGTGAGCAGAGACGATGTCCAGCACCTGTACTGGACTCTGAGAGATTCAGAGACCCCGGGCTACCTCAAGGACACCTTCTCTGCAACATGAAACTGGGGGGGGGGGGGCAGAAGGGATGGACCATCATGTCTGGCCCCATGGGGAGGAAAGAGGGCCCTTGAACCAGACACTCATCTCACAGCAACCTCGTTCACACCTGAGTGGGGAATTGAATGCCACAGGGCTGGTCAGCCGCTGGACAGAGATCTTTGAGAAGACAGGTATCCCAGAGGCCCCGGAATCCAGCGAGTACATCATGGCTCACATCCTCAGAGCCAAAACAGATAAGTGCAGTGGCACCAGAAGGCCAAGAAAAGGGAGGAGGGAGACCTGTGGAAGAGCTACATCACCCTTCATCCCCTCTCCCCCACAGAGGATATTTATCTGAATGAGATGGGACTTTTCTGTAGTATTGTCATAGACAAATGCTCATTTATTTTTCCACAAACAGTTACAGAGTGCGCCAGGCTTTGGGGGGTCATAGACAATGAAAGGTTCCAGAGAACATGAAGAAACCTTGGTTTGAGCTGGATGCTGCAGCTTCACACCTTCCATTGTAGCTACTTAGGAGGCTGATATCGGAGGATTGAGGCTTTTGGCCCAGGCAGGAAAGCTTGTAAGACTCTTGTCTCCAATTAACTACCAAAAATAAAACATCAGAAGGGGATGTGTGGCTCAAGCCATTGACTGCTAGCCTTGAGTGAAAAGGCCCAGGGACAGCACCTAGGCTCTGAAGTAGAGGCCCAGGACTTACACAAAGAAAGGAAAGAGAGAGAGAGAGAGAGGAAGGAAGGACAGAGGGAGAAAAAGAGGAAAGAAAGGAAGAAGGGAGAACATGCAAGCCTTGGTTTGGAGTCCCTGGATCAAGGGAGCCAACCATTCACAATCTCTGTGGGGACAGTTTCAGAGACTAAAGCCAGTATGTAGGACCAAGCCACTGACCGCTTAGTAACTTCATGACATTCAGGAGCTGTGTGGTCACCGACTGCTGAGGAAAGCAGCCTCGGGTAGACCCTAGGGCTCAGGGTTTGAATCAGCCCCAGCCCAAACGAGTTTATTTTCTGGTCAGATAAAAAGAAAGTGTCCAAGGGCTAGGGAGGTATTGGGGTGAGGGAGTGTCAAGAGGGGAGAGGCAAGGGATAAGCAGGAAGATGAAGAGGGAAGATGATCCCAGGTCAGGTGTATCAGAACATTGGAGTCATGATCTTGCCTGATAACCTAGACTACCAGTGATAGAGCCTTTGATCCAGCCACGCTGCTATTAAAAGTCCTGACACCTTGGGTTCACTGTTTATGACCTGGCTGTCATTCACTGCAGGATGCCTGTGCAGTACCTCCTTGGGGACTGGGACTTTCCAGGGCTCACTCTGAAGATGACACCCCTGGTGTTCATTCCTCCACCAGAGACAGAGGTAAGCATATCATTGTCACAAGACAGCCTGGGAATGAGGGCGTGAGTTGGGACCCTTGTCACCCTGACACTTCATCGAGAGGGTGCTAGGACCCCATTTCTGCCATTCTCAGAGGCAGAAGTGGGTCTCTTTGATGGCTCAGTCTTTAGTCTAGGTGGCAGAACTGGGATTCAGAGAGGGCATGCTGAAGGTGGGACAGGGCTGGGTAGAGGCTAGTGGGAAAACCAGAGGCAGTGGGCTCTGAGAAAGGTTGTATCTTTGATAATACTCACAACACAGGAAAATTCCTGGGATAGATCAGCCCTTTTCACGTTCCCAAGAGGGACCTAGAGACTCTCATTCTCCATCCCTTGACCAAGAAACCCTTTCGTTCCCGTATTATGTGTTTGGATAACTAGATCTCACCTCACTGCCCAGTGTTGAGGCAGGACAGTGAGAGATCCTGATTCTTTGATAAGGTCATTGGATCCTCAGTATGAGATTATACTTGAATGTCCTAACTTGGTGCATGGTCAGTCCCATCTAAGACTGCCATGATGTAGGACAAAGAATCTAGAGAATCAGAGCCGGATGGGGTCTGTTCTAGGAGGCTTGAGTATTAAGTGTTAGCTTTGAGCTCTGGTGTTCCCACCTGCTTCCCTTTCTTGGGTCGTCTATGCTAGAAAAAACTTGAAACTAGGGTGTGGGTCTTGTCTTTGATGCTCTGAGCTAGCACGCTACCATTTGAGCCATAGCTCCACGTCCAGCTTTTTGGGGTGTTTAATTGGAGATAAAGCGTTCTCATGAACTTTGCTGCCAAAGGTGGCATCCAACTGCAGTCCTCAGATCTCAGTCTCCTGAGGGGATAGGATGCCAAGAAGAGAAAAGTATCTTTGACTGGTGCCAGTAGCTCATGGCTGTCATCCTAGATACTCAGGAGCTGAGATCTGAGGATCATGGTTCAAAGCCAGCCTTGGCAGGAAAGACCCTGAGAGTCTTATCTCCAACAAACCACCAAAAAACCGGAAGGGGTGCTGTGGCTCGTGTAGTAGAGTGCTCTCCTTGAACTGAAAAGCTCAGGGACAGAACCCATACCCAGAGTTCAAGCCCCACAACTGAAATAAGAAAGAAAATAAAATATCTTTGCCTGCAAATATGTAGAGGTGTGTGTGTGGGTGCAGTGATTGAGAAACCAGGTGCTGACCTCACTTTACAGACATTTCTAATAACTCCCCAAGTTTGCCCCAGTTTGAAGCCACAGTAGGATGGGTGGTGCCTTACCAAGAACTCAAGAGGACGAGGCCTGTGGCAGGCAGGGAGTGGATGAATGGGTGCAGGAGTGGGATTGTTGTGTCTGTATTCTCTCCATTGAAGGATGGATTTTGATGCTGGGTGTCAAAGTTTGAAATCAAGGGTTGCAAGAAGTTTGTGGCCTGACGAATTGGGTTTCCTCTGGGTATATGAAGGTGGCTGAAGCCTAGTGCTGCCAGTGCTCACAATTGTCTTCCTAGCTACTCATAAAGCTGTAAAGACCACCGTTCAAAGCCAGCTTGTGCGGGAAAGTCTGTGATACTTGATATCCAATGAACCACCAGAAAACAGGAAGTGGTGCTGTGGCTCAAATTGTAGAGTACTCATCTTCAGCTGAAGAGCTGAAGGACAGCACCCTGGCCCAGAGTTCAAACCCCATGACCAACAATAAACAAAGAGGTGGCCTGAGTTTTCCACGTAGCAGTGTGTACAGTTGGAAATTCCATGCTTGGTTATGAGACATTACAGATATGTGAGAGGCTCAATGTTGTGTCTACAGTTAGTCTCAGTATGATAGTGCCATCTTCTCGAAGGTCAGATGTGATCCTAATGGAAGGAGTTGATGGTTCTGTTCTCAGGAACTGCTGAGGCCTTGGAATGTCCATGTGAATCTGTGTGTGTGTGTGTGTGTGTGTGTGTGTGTGTGTGTGTGTAATTTTCCCTCGTCTTTCTCTGTCCCCTTCGTGGGTGCCTGTCTGCCTTTTTCTGACCTCAGATGGTGCCCCTCCTCCACAACCACCTTGCCTTTAGCCCCCTATCAGGGTCTACAATGAGTGCTAAATTGCCAGAAGCCTGTGTTCCAACTTTTCTCTGGGGCACAAGTCTGGCTGTCCAATATTTGGCCACCTCCAGTGGATTCTGGGAACGCAGTGCCAGCTGGCATAGGGTCTCCCCTGCCTCAGAGGGAGGGCCTCAGTCATACGATGTCCTGTCCTTTTCCTCAGCTGGGCTTCTGACTGCACATCCCTCTCAGCAGGCTTGTAGTAGAGTGGGGAATGGGGAGTGCTGGTGGCTCTGGCCAACTCGAGCTTGACTTCTGACTTAAGGCCTCCCAAGCAAGGAGGATCCACGGCTACATGGGAGGTGAGGCCAAAGTGGTTTGGAAGTATCTGTCGGTGTCTAGGAAATGTAAATGTACTTTATTGCAGGAAAGTTTATCTTCCGGCACCAGGTTGGCTTCTCAGGTCCTTCTAGACAATTCTGGATGCCCAGACTACAGGAGGCACAGACTTTAGATCCAGGGCCAGGGAACTGGGGGATGAGAGACTGGTATGGCCAATACCTCAATGTTCTGGGGCATTAGTCTTGACCAGGCTATGTCCGCCCCCCTTGTGTACATTCACTTCTTAACCCAGTGTTGGCCACACACCGGCAACTTGTGTCAGTACTGTGGAAGTGGCAAGAGTGGAAGTAAGATCTAAGATGAACAAAATCAGGATTTATGGCCTGTGGGGGTGGCAAAGGGTGATTTTACAAAAAATCTTAGAGCTGGAACTCAGGGTCTAGACACTGTCCCTGAGCTTTCTTTGCTCAAAGCTAATATTCTACCACTTGAACCACAGCTTAAAATTCACCTTTTTTTTTTTTTACTAGTTTAGTGGAGATAAGAGTCTCATGGACTTTCCTGCCTGGATGACAGGCATGAGCCACAGGTGCACTGCTGATAATGGCCTTTCTCCACAGTGGACTGGAAGCTCCAGAAAGCTTTTCTTACTTTTTACTGTGCCAGTACCGGGCCTTGAACTAAGGGTTTGGGCTCTGGTCTCTTAAATTTTTCCCTCAATGCTGGCACTCTACCACTTGAGCCACGGCTCCATTTCTGGCTTTTGGTAGTTCATTGGCAAGAAGCGTCTCAATAACTTTCCTCCACTGGGCTGGCTTTGACCCACGATCTCTGATCCCATTCTCTTTAGTAGCTAGGATTTATAGGGGTTGAGCCATTGGTGGCATTGTGAAGAAAGTGTTCTTAAGCAAGAGTTCTTCCCTGCATTTGCCCTGACTCCTCCATGCAAAGGAGGCCTGAAGGTCAGGAGCTGTGAAAATTAGGCTTCTAGCCACAGGAAATGGCAGGGGTCCATGGAGAAAAGTCAAAGCTAATCTTCCCCCTGCGCCCAATTCTGAGCCCCACCCTCTGCCCTACCTGTGACTCAAGTACAAACCTTGAACCATCCTTGAATGTTCTGCTAGACTTGTCTGAGGTCAAAGAACTTCATTCCACCCACACTACCTGTTCTACACCATATCTCAGGACCTTTGCCCATGCTGTGTACCTTCTGCCTGAGACTCTCTGTCCTGTTCCACATCTTAGAACTCCTGTGGAATTTTGGCACTGGTTATATCACCTACTGGATTAAGTCTTTCCTTCCCTTCTCCAACTTTGTTTTTAATATTGAGTTGCTAGAGATGGAACTTTGCATGTTGACTGGCAAATGCTCTATATTGGTGTGTGTGTGTGTGTGTGTGTGTGTGTGTGTGTGTGCCACTCCTGGGGTTTGAATTCATGGCCTAGACGCTATCCCTGAGTTTTTATGCTCAAGGCTAGTATTCTACTACTTGAATCACAGCTCTGGCCTTTTGGGTGCTTTATTGGAGAAATGAGTCTCATATAGACTTTCCTGCATGCACTGGCTTGTGGTTATAATGCTCAGATATCATCCTCCTGAGTAGCTAAGATTACAGGGGTGAGCCACCAGCACCTGGCCTCTACCTATCACCTATAACCTCAGCCCTCCTCTGAGTCCCAGAAGAGTATGTCTCACCAAGCTCACATATTTTTTTTTGCCAGTGTTGGGGCTTGAAATCAGGGTCTGGGCATGTTACTGAGCTGCTTTTGCTCAAGGCTACATTCTATCATTTAAGCCATAGTGCCACTTGTGGCTTTTTTTGTTTATGTGGTACTGAGGAATCAAACCCATGGCTTCATGCTTGCTAGGTAAACACTCTATCACTAAGCCACATTTGCAGTCCAAGGCTCACTTCTAACAGGAGCTATGAGGGTGGGATTTATTTGAATACCCTTTTCAGCACAGAAATCGCTGGCCATTTCATATCATTGCCAGGATTAGGGACAAGCCTGAGACTTGGCAATGAGGAATGATGAATGAGTGATAGCCACCATGCCCCAGAGATCTAGGCTCATCCTACAGATGGATAGAGAATATGGAGACAGAACCTTCCACAACTCCTACAGCCTGGGAACTGTGGCCTCCCTGGAGGCAGTGGCTGGCTGCTAGATATCCCAGTGGGACACCTCAGCCAGGACATAAGGCACTCATTGCATATGCAAGCCCAGGCAACCCTTCGGGGCTTCAGTTATTAAATGGCAGAGAAGGATGCTTTGTTCAAGCTACTTGCTCAGACTTAGTACACTCTAAAGGCTTGTCCCAGCTTTCCCAGGTTGGGGTTCTGGGCATGGGCAACCTGCTGAATGCCCATCATCCATACATCATCAATCCATACACAGAGACATAGAGTTATTGCCTTCTTTTTTTTTTTCTTTGGCAGGTCTAAGGTTGAAATATGAGCCTAGGCCCTATCCCTGATCTCCTCTTTCTCAAAGGTAGTGCTCTGCCTTTGAGCCACAGCCCCAACCCATGGGGATATTTTCCTGTGATCTCTTAGAAATAAGAGTGTCGGGACTTTCCTGCCCTGGCTGAATTCAAATTGTCATTCTCTACATCTCAGCCTTCTGAGGAGCTAGGTTTACATACAGGAGCCACTGACAACCTGGCTTTCTTCTTCTTCTTCTTCTTCTTTTTTTGAGTCCGGTCATGGGGCCTAAACTCAGCCTGGGCATTGTCCCTCAGCTCTTCAACTCAAGGCTAGCGCTCTACCACTTGAGCCACAGCGCCACTTCCGGCTTTTTTCTTTTTGCTTATGTGGTGCTGAGGAATCGAACCCAGGGCCTCTGGCATGCAAGGCATGTGCTCTACCACTGAGCCACCTTCCCACCTCTTCTTCTTCTTCTTCTTCTTCTTCTTCTTTTCTTCTTCTTCTTCTTCTTCTTCTTCTTCTTCTTCTTCTTCTTCTTCTTCTTCTTCTTCTTCTTCTTCTTCTTCTTCTTCTTCTTCTTCTTCTTCTTCTTCTTCTTCTTCTTCTTCTTCTTCTTCTTCTTCTTCTTCTTCTTCTTCTTCTTCTTCTTCTCCTTCTCCTTCTCCTTCTTCCTCATCCTGACAATCTTAAATCTTCACAGTGTCATTCCAATGGTTTGCATTTGAAGTAAACTACCCGCCCTGGAGTTCGAATGCCAGCACTGCCACCCACAAATGGAGGGAGATCCTGACAAACTAGTTTCTATTTATGTGAATGCTATCAAAGTAATAATTAAATTTTCAGTTAATTAATTACTCTATTTTAGAACACAAAAATTATTGGATTCATATCTTCCATTCTAGCACCATGGTATGATTACACTAATGGAAGGATTTTGACTAATTTTTAATTAATGTTTTTATAAGTATTCAACCATGATACTTCATTCAATGGAGACATAACTTGAGAGCTTGTTTGGAGGTTCTGGCAGGGGAGCGCAGCTACTCGTATACCCTTGACCAAAGACCAGTCCTCCTCTATCGGGGATGGTCGTCCTCTTCGACCGAGCACGCAGCTTCGGAGGGACGCACATGGAGCAATGAGGGAGGAAGGGGACACCCGCCTAGCCAGCCAGATCAGCCGAATCAACCCTGGCGATCAATGGGGTGACAGATGTGACAGCCAGATTGCCCTCACATCCTCAATGGAGACATAACTTAATAACTAATAATTGGTAACTATATATATATAATTTAATGATATCCTCACATTCTCTCTCTCTGTACACACACACACACACACACACACACACACACACACACACACACATACAGCAATCTACACATATATCAATGTATATATTGGGCACTACTCTGGCTTGATCACAGGTCCTCAGAACTTCCTGGCAACTCAGTTTGCCAGAGGCTGGTGTGCTAAGACTTTGACCCCATTTATGAATTAGCAATTGTAGGCTGTGAGTTGAAGTCCCAGCATGGCCAAAAATTTATTCATGGATTAAGAAGCCACTTTTGACACCCTTTTTCCTGAAAAAAAGTCCTGGGTCTCAGTATGATGTATAATTCAGATGCATATATATCCTATGTGATAGGATGTAATAAATGAAATGTTATATGTGTTATAATACTAAATAAATAAGGGTAATAAATGTCATACTCACTAAACCTATGTATGTGAATAGATATCATATATTAATATTATTTTTTCCAGTGCTGGGGCTTCAGTTCATTCCCTGGGAACTGGTCTGAATTTCTTGTCTTCAAGGCGGTAAGCTTCCCCTTCACCCACAGTGTCACAGAGTGACCCAGACCCTGGGTTCAAATCCCAGACCTGCCAGAAAAATGGTGCAAATTCCAAGCCAGGGCCTTATTTTATTAAGTTTGACCCAGCACGGGCCTTGAATTCAGGTCTCAGCATTTCTGCCACAGCCGATCCTGGAATCCTAGGACCCGAGTTCAAATCTCAGAGTTGGCACAAAATAAATAAATAAATAAAAAGAGAAGGATAAAACTAAGAAATTCAAGAAGGTGGTTTTACATTTTTTCCCTTTTCATTGTGACCATGCCTAAATGACAAGGCCCTGAAAATGTAGATGACCTTGCATACTGATGTTTGGCTGGCTATTATAGAAGCCATAGACAAAACCTCAACTTTGGCCTGGAGGTCGAATCCCCTGGACTGCCACTAATGACTGGCGGGAGATTCTAAGAAATGCATTTCAATATACATACATACAAGTGTTATAAAAGTAACAATTAAATTAGTAGTTAGTGTATGAGTATATTATAAAATTAACAATTATACTACATTGACTAATTTTCAATTAATACTTTATTATGTATTCAACCATGATACTTAAAAATGGAAGGAATAATTTAATTGTCAATAATTGGTAGTAATATAATATTTGTAATTTCATAATATAGAGACATCTTTCTCTTGTTTATATATATGTATATATATATGCCAATGTACACATTTATCTTTTTATACACTTGTCACTCCTGGGGCTCAGTGGTATAGTGATGGTTTCAATTCATCACTACAACATGCACATAAAAATCTAGAAGTTTTGCTGTTGCTCAAGCAGTTGAGCACTAGCTTTGAGCATAAAAGTTAGACCCTTACTCAAGACCCAGGATATGCGCAAAAATGTTGTGACTGCAAGTCTATAAAGATAGGACTTCAAATACCTCATCACAGAGCAAGCCGGGTATCTGATGCTGACAGCTGCCATCTAACCTGACTTAGCCCGAAGTATACCACTACAACCAAGCTCCAATACTTGTATAATCCTTGTACAAGACAAACTAGGTACAGTGCTCATGTCCTGAGTTCAAGCTGCAGGACTAGTGTATGCACACACACACACACACACACACACACACACACACACACACACACACACACACGTGCGTGTACATGCAAACATACACACACACTCACAGAGAAAACAGAAGTGAAGCTGTGACACAGAATGATAAAGCATTAGACTTCTGCCCTGAGCACCCAGGCCCTGTGTTCAACCCCAAAACCTAACCACAGGGCCCAACTAGGAGAGGTCAAATGTTTCAAAACATGATGAGCTTCACCAGCCAGCCCTAGATGACAGGAATTTTGTGATATCCAACACATGCTTGGATTTCACAAGCTTCCAGAAACCTAGGAGAGGCATCATAGGCCCATTATCACCCTCAATGAAACATTTAATTAGGTTCTGTGCCCTAGTTGTCTGCCAGAAGGACTCCTGAATTATATTGAGCACTGTATCTGAACACCGGAATATAGTCTCACAAAGGCAGAACTTGGACTGCAATGGGACATGACACAAATGAAGGCTTCCTGTCAAATCAGAGCACTGGGAAGAGAGACAGCTTGGCGGTACAAAGAGGACTTTTTCTCCTGACCTTCAGAGCCCGTCCACACTCCTCCTCACTATTTGGCCCAGATGGAGTTGTTTGTTACACAGCTGTACAGGAGTGAGGCCTTTTGTGTGCCTGTCCAGACAATGAGAGAGACTTCTTCCAGCAGGCCTGGGATGCAGAGAAACCCTCAGGCTACACTGGGAGCAGTGAGGGGAGCCCTGGAACATGCAATGTCATAAAAGCACTCTCTGTGTTATGAACTCATTGTATTGAATACAAATTTCCTAGGTTGGTGCCATTCATCATAGCTACTCTGGAGCTTCACAAGTAGAAATACATCCATACATACACAAAGACATGGAGATACCGGTTCTTTTTGAGGGGGCAGTTCCTGGGGTTGAACCATGAGCCTGGACATTGTCCCTGAGCTCCTTTTACTCAAGGATAGTGCATTAAGCTTGAGTCAAAGCCCCAAATCTGGCTTTTTCTGTGATCTCTTAGAAATAACAGTGTCAAGGACTTTTTTACATTGGCTGGATTTAAATTCAGATTCTCTACATCTCAGCCTCCTGAGGATCTGGAATTACAGTCAGCAGTCACTGGCACCTTCTTTCTTTTCTTCTTCATTTTTTAATCTGGAAAATCTGACTTCTTAACGAGTCATTCCAATGGTTTGAACTTATAAGAGACTACCCAATGTTCTTTATAGCTGCTTTCTCTGAGAAGAATTTTCTCTCCTCATCTTCCCCTCTGGTCACAGGTTTGAAGACAAAAGTGAGAAATGAGTGTCACAGGATTGAGGAGCAAATGTCCACAGGATATGCCAGTACTCTCACTTAACATTGAGCTGCAGTGAATTTACTCTCTCAGGATGAGAGGACTGAAAGCTGGAGCCATCTTCATACTCATACTGCATTGCTCATTTTGCCTTGAAAGTGATCTAATAATTATGAGTGTTTTGTGTCTCCAACCTTAAGTATCTAGAACACACTAGAAAAATATTCATGTTTCTGTTTTCTCTAGTACCTCTCGACATTTAACTAAAAGTTTGTGTGGAGTGGCTCTTAGGGGGAATCCCTGAGGAAAGATACTTGAAGCCTCCTCAGGAGATCACCATTCAAAGCCAGTACTACCAGGAATTTCTGTGATATTCTTGTCTCTAATAAACCACCAGAAACCAGACGTGGAGCAGTGGCTTAATGAGTAGAGCTCGAGTTTTGAGAAAGAAAGCCGAACAGGAGATACAGGCCAGACAAGGCAGAAAAGCCTGGGAGTTGCTTATGTTACAGGCCTGTGTCCTTATATGATGCACATTGAAGCTCACAGCAGCCTTTATTTACATTTTATTATGAGGCCAATGCAGGAACAGTCACAAATCTTCAGGGGAAAATAAGATCAGAGTGTATAGAAATAACTGGTATTCAGGAAAGTACACTTGAGTACACAAACTGTAGCATACTTATGTAAAAACTATGATTAAGAAGAAAAGATGAGGGGGCTGGGAATGTGGATTAGTGAGAGAGTGCTTGCCTAGCATGCAAGAAGTCCTGGGTTCTATTCTTCAGTAGCACATACACAGCAAAAGCCAGAATTGGTGCTGTGGCTCAAGTAGTAGAGTGCTAGGGACGGTGCTCAAGCTTTGAGTTCAACCCAAGAAATGTCAAAGAGATTGCTAGGTAGGTAGGTAGGTAGGTAGGTAGGTAGGTAGGTAGGTAGGTAGATAGATAGACAGACAGACAGACAGACAGACAGACAGACAGACAGACAGACAGACAGACAGACAGACAGCAGACAGATAGATAGATAGATAGATAGATAGATAGATAGATAGATAGATAGATAGATAGATAGATAGATAGATAGATAGAAAAATAATACATGAATCTGGTCTTGGATGTCAGGAGGAAAGAAGGGAACAATTCCCAGTCATGAGGCCTTGTACCTTGTGCCAGGCCACCAGCATTGCCTTCACTCACCCGCAAAGTAGGAAGACTGTCTCTTTCCCATTTCTCAGGCAGCAAAGGGGCCCAGAGCCAAGAAGGCAAAGCCAGGTTCTAACTCAGGTGCTTGGAAACAGAAGAGAAATGGCCCTGCCTCTCCTTGGACTGGGGATTTGCATTAATGATGTGGAGAATGAAGGCAAGAGAAAGGACTGGCAGAGATAGAAGACCAGAGAGCAGGTTTTTTCTGGTCTCTTCCTCCCTTCTCCCCCACTAAACTGACTCTCTATTGGTACCCTTAAGATAGCCTGATACTCCCTTCACCTGAGGGAGGAAGGTTAGTCATTTTTTGAAGAGGCTGAGAAAAGCCTGACCCTGGTGTAACTCTAACAAATATTTCAGGTTTCCCCCCCCCATTGCTGGCTGTGCCTGGAATGAATGAATTAAGTGGTTTTGCAGCTCAATTCCCGGTTGAGTGTGTACATTCTGCCTCCTAATTCTACAGGCCTAGGTCTCTGCACATAGCGTGGCTTTTGAAACTGTTTTCTGTCCTTCAAATACAGTGCTACACTGGAGTTCTTTCGTTTAGCCGGGCTAGGGCTTGAATCCTGAGAACTTCATTTGAACCTTGGATGGGTTAGTGACGTTTCTTTCCTTCTATAGCACAAAAACTCTAAGAACATTTAGAGTGCAAGTAACTTCTCATCACCAATGGAAACACACGAAGCTGTTGAACATCTGACCTTTCAGAAGTGGAAGTCAGAGTGTAATAGAATTTCCTGCCCTGGTTGGCTTCACCCTGTGATCCTCAGACCTCAGCCTCCTTAGCTAGAATGATTGGTGTGAGCTACTGGTGCTCTGCTAGGTTCAGAACTGTAATGACATTGATAATACAAGTCAACTGCTTATCACAAAGGGATTGAGAAGCATATTAAGCCTTTCAACATTGGACTTTTCAGACCCTTTTAGCACACAAGGTGATAATGCTAGAGTCTGAGAGGCTGGGCATATGGATGTGCTACACTTGAGCCTTAAGCTCTGACTCCAATTCTGGTGTACATCAGCGTTCATTTTCCAGAGAATGTTCTCCTAATTAGCAAATAGGAAAAGTACTTTGATTAACCCTTACTTTTTTCCAGTTTTTGTCTTGTATCAAGCCTGGGCCCTGTCCTTGAGCAATTCAGCTCAAGGCCAACTCTCTACCACTTGAGTCACAGTGCCACATGGGGTTTTTATGGTAGTATATTGGACATAAGAGTCTAACAGGCTTTCCTTGCCTAAGCTGTCTTTAAACTATGGTCTTCAAATCTCACATCCAGAGAAGCTGGGGTTCCAGGTGTGAGCCACCGGCATCTGGCCTATTGTTTTGAGAGTCCTGGGCTTCTTTTTTTCAAGGCTAGCATTCTATCATTTGAGCCACTCCACTGCTTCTGGCTTTTTCTGAGTATGTGGCACTGAAGATTCAAACCCTGGTATTCATGCATGTTGAGCAAGCTCTTTCCACTAAGTGACATTTCTAGGCTTGCCCTTACAATCTTATCCTACAACTTACCTATACTCAAGAAAAGGCTTCTAAGTATAAATCATAAAAGAAATCCCTATAGGAAGGTGTTCAAAGATAAAAAGAAAAAGCTCATCCTTGATAGATACTCTAAACATGTGAAGACTAGGACAAATGCCTCCATTTAATTATGTATTTTGTTTCAACACAAAAAGTTTTAATGAAAAATGAGTCAATGTCCTAAAGTATTGTGTATAATTTTATAATAAGTGTGCAAAATGTAATAAATATTATGTGTATTAAATAGTAAATAAAATAAACAATAAATAAATGAATCAAATAAAAAATAAAATAAACACAAAGTCAATAATAAAAATCATAATAGGTAATAAACACACATATGTAAGTATATATCCTATATCACACATGTATAGAAATATCTTTTCCATTGCAGGGCCTTCATTCAGGCCATGGTGCAAATGAGATACCTGGATGGTGAGATCAAATCCCACAAATGGTAAAAATATTGGCCAAGTTCCAAGACAGTGACTTAATTTTTTAGTGGAAGCAGTTATTTTTATTCAGTAACATACTGAACATTCAAAAAAAGCAGTGTAGAATTTTGTACAGCTATTCAGACGTCCTTCCCTTACTTCCAAAGTGCTTCTCTGAACACTACATTGTTTCTGTTTTTATATGTTTTTTATTGTGAAAATGTTGTACGAAGGGGTCACAATTACATTAGCAGTATATTTCCTATTGAGCATTGTGGCCTCCTCTTTTGTTCTCCCCCTACCATCCCTTCCCTCCCATCTCCACAACTACTCCCCCTGCCAAGCTCAGTGACTTAATTTTTTAGTTTTGGCTTGACACGGAGTTTGAACTCAAGTAGTGGCAAATCTGCACTTTCCTCACATTGCTACAGATTTACCAAGATCTTGAGGTCAAATCCCAGGCTAGGAAAGAAAACTGTCAGAAATTCCAAACCAGGGAGCTTTATTTTTTTAAATTTAGTTAAATAATTAATTATTAGTTTTTTCTTTTTTTCTTTTTTTTGGCCAACCATGGGGCTTGAACTCAAGTCGTGGCAACTCTGCCTCAGCTTCAATACCCTAGGGTGGGGCACCCTCAGACACATAGCCAATCTAGGGATCCTAGGCCCAGAGGGGTTTCAGGAAGAAAAAAAAAATCATAGCATAGAACAAAAAGTGGCAAGCTGTAGAGGGCTGAGGGTTTTACGTTTTTTTCTTGCACAGTGAACATCCTGGGTCTGAATGAGATGGCTGCAAATTGGACCTGACCTGCCATATCTGAAAGCTGGCGTGCTATCAGGGAACTCATAGGCCAACCTGTGAACATAGGCCTCGGGTTCAAATCCAGGTCTTGACCCCTACCAATGGCAGGAGATCACAAGAGACCCATTCCTATGCTTAGGAGTACCGATTGAAAGAGAAGTTTGTGCATCTGTCAAGTCTAAAATTGGATTCAATAATCCTAGGACGCTGATAGATCTTAATAGTTCATTAAGCATGAAGAGAATACTATTCCTTTAACTGTGGTTTAACAAATACCTAAGAGTTGATAGGAATGTAGTATGTCATTCAATCATAGATAGGCGGCTATGGTGTTTTTACCAATATATATTTATTTGTATACCACTGTCTGCCTATCCTTGTATCACGATTTTGGCCAATCCTGGGGCACAATCTCAGCACCTGGGAACCACCTGACAGCTTCATTGGCTAGAGGCTGCCGTGCTCACATTCACCCATTCATGAATTTGGTCTGCATGGCCCTGAGTTCAGATACAAGCACAGCCAAAAATTTAATCTTGGATTAAGATGCCACGAGTGACACCTGTTTTCCTTTCCTGGGAGAGTCCTGGGTGTCAGGCATGATTGTGAACATATCTACAAATCTAGATGCTATGTGATAGGATGTAAACAATATAATACATAGTTAGGTATCATCACAGTCAATAAAATAAACGGTAAATGAATGAATAAAACAAAAAATACAATGAATAACTGCCACAAACATAATATAGGCTGAACATCTGTATGGAAGTTCAATCTTATCTTATAATGTATATAAGGAGTAGGTTTTTCAGGGCTGGGGCTTGAATTCACACCTAGGGAACATGCCTGACTTTCTGGTCTTCAAGCATGGTGAGCTTCCCCTTCCCCCACAGTGCAACAGAGTTACCTAGACCCCGTGTTCAAATCCCAGGCCTTGCAGACAAAAAAATGTCACACATTCCAAGCCAGGGAGCTTCATTAGCATTTTTAATGTTTTTAAGTTGACTTCGCCTTTATTTGATATATTTTGATTTTATAGCATGAGTTTTTTCAAAAATGGTGTTTAAACTTTTACATTTCAGCACAGCACATTGGAGTTTCTACTTTGACCATCTGCCATGAAGAGTGAGAATGAAAATAAGGACACCATTTGTCCTTAGATGGTCGGGAGAGTTGAATTTATTTCTATTTAGAGTTATTTCTATAATTATAAACTCTCTGCATTGGTGTCATGTTAGTTTTCCTAAGCTCCTACCACGAAATACACTAGGGGATTCTTGATAGCACAAAAGTTTGGGTTTCTGAATAAATACTCACTTCTGTGAGGACAGTAGGTAATTGTAAGTATTTTGGGAATAAACTGGATTGTAAAATGAGAAACAAAAACTTTGGGACTGGGATGTAGCTCAGTAGTGGAGTATTTGCATAAAGAGCATAAGACTCTGGCAGAAAAGTTTCATAAAGCTTAGAATGTTAGAATTTTATGATCTGTATGAACAAACTTTTTTAGTCTTGGGCCTGAACTCAGGGGTTATCCTTGTACTCTTCAGATCAATGTGAGCGATCTAATGCTTGAGTCACTTCCAGTTTTCTAGTGGTTTATTGGAGATAAGAGTCTCACGGACTTTCCTGTCCAGGCTGGCTTTGAATTGCCATCCTCAGACCTCAGCCTCCTGAGTAGCTAGAATTATAGGCATGATCCACCCGTGCCTGGAACGTGAACAAACTTCTTAAAGATTGATTCTGAGAAAAGAAACTTGGAATACAATTTTAGAATAAATAATTTAATGTAAATAATGCCATGATTAAGGCACTAATTTAGAAGTATTTATTCATTAGCTGGTTTCTTAGTTTAAAGATATATTATGTATATGCATTATTAATATATATATATAATTAAAAACATAGATTTGAAGTGCACCTAAGAGCATATGTGCTCATGTAAATTTATACAACTGCATAAGCTTCATTATTTTTTTTTTCCATTTTGGTTGGTACCATAAATTAGGTGGGATTTTTGTACTGCTGTTTCGGTCGCTGTTTTTGGAGGATTTCTCTCCCTTTTATCCCTCTGCCCCCCTTCCCTGCACTTGAACTCAGCTCTTTCTTGGCTTGGTTGTTCATAGCTGATTTTCTACCACTTCAACCGTACCTGTAGCCTGGCTTTTTGCCATTTAATTGGACATGATTACTCTCAGACTTTTCTGCCTTCATTGGCTTTGAAATTTCATCTTCCAGTTCTCAGGGTCCTGAGTAGCTAGGATACTGATGTGAGCCATTGGGGTGCCTAGGGATAAATTAGACTTTGGTTGGTGTATTCTTTCTGTTTTTATAAGCATGGGAGCATCTACTATAGAATTTCTGTGAATGTCCTGGGTCTGAAGTAAGATATATAATACATATGCAAATCTGTATATTTCTCATAAGATATAATAAATTTAATACGTGTAATAAGTGTAGTAATAATCAATAAATATAATGAATGAGTAATACAAAAATAAATACATTTAAAGCAATATGCAGTAAACATCATTATGTAGATATTCATCATTTTTTCAAATGTGGATGAATATTACTTAACAGGGGTGGGGATTGAATTCAGGCCTAGGGAACAGGCCTGAATTGCTTGTATTCAAAGAGGGTGAGTTTCTCCATCCTCCACAGTGCATTAGAGTTTCCCAGACTGAAAGTTCAAATTCCAGGCCTGACAGAAAAAAATGAGCACAAATTCCAATTCAGGGAGCTCCATTAGTATTTTTAATGTTTTTAAAATTTTAAAATTTATTTTATTTTATTTTTATATATTTTATTACAATTTTATTTTATTTTATTTATTTATTCATTTATATTGCCAAGCACGGGGCTTGAACTCAGGTTGTAGCAACTCTGTCTCAGCATCCATCATCCTAAGCTGGGAGGGTGTAGCTTCTGGGCCCACAGCCATTCTTGGGATCCTAGGCCTCAAGGGCTGACAAGAAAACAAATTGAAAACAGCACTGAAAAATTGCCGTGAATTGAAGATCATTGGCGGTTTCTCGGTATTTCTTCCTTGCATGGTGACCATCCGGGTCCAAATGACACAGCTGCAACCCGTAGGTCACCTGGCATTGCTGAATGCTGGCAGGCTGGCAGCGAAGTCATAGGCCAATCTGGACATCTAGGCCGAGTTCGAATCCTGGTCATGCCACTTACCAAGGGCTGGAGAGCCTAAGAAACTATTGCCTGTCCATAGGAACACCAGAGGAATGTGATCAATGTCATGGTTGGATGAGTAGTTTGTCAATCAGTCTAACATAAAATTAAACCCAGTATTCACAAGATGTGGATTGATTTTATTTCATAGTTTATTATGCATTAAAAGAATACGTGTGTGTGTGTGTGTGTGTGTGTGGGTGTGGGTGTGGGTGTGTTTTGTCAGTAGTGGGGCCTGAACTCTGGGCCTGGGCACGTTCTCTCAGCTTTTCAGCTCAGGGTTAATGCTGTACCATTTGAGATACAATAACATTCCCTGCTTTTTCTGGTCATGTTGTGCTGGGGAATCGAACCCGGGGTTCATGCATGCAAGACAAGCACTCTCCCACTGAGCCAACTTCCCAGCCCCTAAAAGAATAGTATTGATTAAATAGAGTTCTCACTACATACCTGTGAATCACTAGAAAGGTATTATTGTCATTGAATACTAGAAAGAAAGACATCACTAGCAGTATCTCAATTTCTAATTATATATTTATTTCTATACCACCGTCTACAAAGAAAGGTATTGCTATTTTGGCCAAACCTGTGTGTTGATCCCAGATCCTGGGATTCAACTGGCATCTGAATGTGCTAGAGGCTGTCGTGCTGACACTCACCCATTCATGAATTGGGCCTTCTAGGCCCTCAGTTCAGGCCCCAGCATTGCCAAAATGTCTTCTTGGAGTAAAATTCCAAGTGTGATACCTGTTTTCCTTTTCTGTGCAAGTGCTGGGTGTCAGGTATGTATATAATATGCCTGCAAAGCTACATGCTATGGAATAGATTTGAATGAATGTAATAAATGTTATAGATGCACTCACAGTCAGTCCATAAATAAATGGTAAATAAATAAATAAATAATAATGTATCATGAATCATACCAACAAACATGATATAAACTGAATATATGGATGTAAATATAAATCATATAATAAACATGTCTACAAATGTTATGTTCTCCAGAGATGGGGATTGAATTCAAGCCTAGGGAACAGGTTTGAATTGCTTGTCTTCAAGGCAGGAGAGCTTCCCTTTCCTTAGCCCCCCCCCACCCCATGCAGTGCATCAGAGTTACCCAGATCCCAAGGTGACATCCCTGGCCTGGCATACAACAAAATGGCATGAAATCCAAGACAGGGAGCTTCAGTAGTATTGTTAATTAATTTATTTATTTTTGCTAAGCACGGGGCTTGAATTTAGGTGGTGGAAACTCTGCCTCAGTTTCCATAACCCTAGGCTGGGATGTTGCAGCCTCTGGACCCACAGCCATCCTGGGTCCTAGTTTTAGGGGGTTGACAGGAAAACAAAATGAAAACACCACCCAAAAAACGCTGCAAACCACAGAAGTTCAGCAGTTTTTGTTTTTCTTCCTTGCACGGTTACCATCCTGGGTCTGAATGACATGGCTGCAACCTATAGGTCACTTGGCATTGCTGAAAGCTCGCAGGCTGTCAGCGAAGCCATAGGCCAACCTGGACACTAGACCCTGAGTTCAAAACCCAATCATACCACTTAAAAGGGGATGGAGAACCGAAGAAACTATTGCCTGTCCATAGGAACACCAAAGGAATGTGATCAATTCCATGGTTGGATGAGTAGTCTGGCAATGAGTCTAGCATAAAATTAGACCCAATAATCCAGGATATGAATTGATTTTAATTCATAGTTTATTATGCATTAAAAGAATGCTATTGGGGGCTGGGAAGGTGACTCAATGGTAGAGTGCTTGCCTTGCATGCCTTAGGCCCTGGGTTCGATTCCTCAGCATCACATAAGCAAAAAGAAAAAAGCCAGAAGTGGTGCTGTGGCTCAAGTCGTAGAGCACTAGCCTTGAGCTGAAGAGCTGAGAGACAGCACCCAGGCCCAGAGTTCAGGCCCCACAACCGGAGCCAAAGGAAAAAAAAATATTATTGATTAAATGGAATCTTCACTCAATACATGAGAATCGGTAGGAAGGTAGTATATGACATTGAATACTAAATAGACACCTCTGGCATTACCTAAATACCTAAATTTATATTTATTTATATACCACCATCATCATAGAAAGTTACTGCTATTTTGCCCAAACCTGGGGCTTGAATCTCGGTTCTGGGATCCACTTGACAGCTGAATGGGCTAGAGGCTGTGGTGCTGACACTCACCCATTCATGAATTGGGCCTCTCAGGCCTTCAGATCAGGTCCCATCATTGCCAAAAATTTCTTCCTGGTGTAAATTTAAGTGTGACACCTGTCTTCCTTTTCTGTGCAAGTTCATAATATGTCTACAAAGTTACATGCTATGGAATAGATGGGAATAAATGTAATAAATGTTATAGGTTCACTCACAGTTAGTAAAATAAATACTAAATAAATAAATCAATAATAAAACATAATGAATCACACCAACAAACACAATATAGACTGAATATATAGATGTAAGTATAAATTATATATTTAACATGACTATGAATGGTATGAGGTGTGGAATTCAGGCCTAGGGAAGAGTTTAGTTCATGCATGATTCTCATAGGAAATGATAGGCAAGACATATGGCACAATGATTATTTTTAATTAAGAGTTCATGAAGTGTGACAATAAGAATCACATTCAGGACTGAAGGCAATGGGAGAGATCCAAGAATCAGTATTCACTGAAAAGCTGCAATGTCATCATGTGGTTCAAATTTCCATTCTTTGGCTACATAGTGTCATTCAGTGCACATAAATGCAAATATGAGCCGGATGCTGGTGTCTCATGCCTGTAATCCTAGCTACTCAGGAGGGTGAGACAAGAGGATTGTGGTTCAAATCCAGGCAGGTCAGGAAGGTCCAAGAAACACTTATCTTCAATTAGCCACCAGAAACCTGGAAGTGAGGCTGTCGCTAAAGTCGGAGAGCACTCAAGTTGAGTTGAAGAGCTGCGAGGCAGTGCCCAAGGTTCAGTGTTCAATCCCCACAACCAACAAAAACGTGCAAATATGGCTTTAAGTTTTCCCCAAAGGAATGAGGAAGTCAATAGTAATCTTCCAAAAGGATTCAGTGCACCTACTTTTGCTGAGTTATTTAAGTTATGTCTTCTTTTCTGAACACATTCTCTTCTTTAAAAATTGTCACATATTAGCTTTATAGTAAACTTCATCTAATATTTCTTGGTTCAAAAGAGAAGTCCAGGGGCTGGGAAGGTGGCTCAGTGGTAGAGTGCTTGCCTTGCATGCCTGTGGCCCTGGGTTGATTCCTCAGCACCACATAAGCAAAAAGAAAAAAGCCAGAAGTGGCACTGTGGCTCAAGTGGTAGAGCACTAGCCTTGAGCTGAAGAGCTGAGGGTCAGGGCCCAGGCCCAGAGTTCAGGCCCCACGACCGGACCAAAAAGAAAAAAAAAAAAAAAGAGAGGTCCATGCAGTTGATGTCACTTAGCTTTCTTACTCTCTTAGTTCAAAGTCAACCCAGGCAGGAAAGTCTGTCAAACTCTTATTTGTAATTAAACACCAAAAAAGCCAGAAGTGGAGTTTTGGCTCAAGCAGTAGTATACTAGCTTTGTGGGCAGCTGGAAAAGAAAGACAACTGTTCAGGGAGAGGGTCCAGCCTCTGAGTTCCAGCCCCAGAACCAGCACAAACTAAACAAATAAGAAAACAAAACAAACCCTGGGTATTTATTTGGGACTCTCATTAAAGGAGTAGTGGTCTGAGTAGAGGCTGGTTTTTCTGATCATACTCACTGTATCCTGCTTTTTTGAAATCTTTATTGCTATGGAAAACTCAGGACCAGACTAAAGGAATTGATAACTGACTCCTGCAACAAGAGAATCATCTCAGGAGTGAAACATCCATCCATAAGACACTTCAAAACCTCCATATCTTTGTTTTTTTGCAGTAGAACACTTTTAAAACAAAGTTATTTACTTTTGTTTTATGCTGGCCTTCAAATGGCATATTGTTTCCTTTGTAATACTCTCAACCAGAAGTTTACAGACAAGTTTTACATGAGTAAAGAACACACTCAAAAATGTCAGGGAGAGATTTTCCTTCAAGCCTTGGATTCTTTTCTTGGACAGTAAAAAGGAAAGCAAAATTTAACTTGAACTTTTTCATTCCTCTATGTTCAATTTCTCTCCTGAGATCAATTTCCACATCTAGTAACAGTTACTTTCAATTACTTCTTGTAAAAATCTATGGTGCTGCTCCAGATAAAATGAATATTTTCTGGCTTCATTGAAATAGCCCAAGGACACTTTTGGACATGAGGTAACACATGGTTCAGAGACAACTTAGTAAAGAGAAAATATGAAATTTAAATTGCTTATGGATACTTTATTCTTGAGTACATTTTATTCAAACTTGTTAAGTGCTCTGTAAATTAAGGTGAATTTTAAATAGGAAGAAGGTTCTCAGATCATTTTTTGTGAGTGTATGTACTGTGCATTATTTTCCCAAGAGGACATGAGTTAACAGTAAGAGAAACAATAGCAATAATCGGAGAAAAAAGATTTCTGGGAAGATGGTGGAGGAGAAGCTGGAGGCTAAACAAGCTCTTGCATAGAAAGCAGTTTTAGAGTTGCAGTGAACAGTCCTAAGCCAGAGAATCACACCAAGTGTGCCATCACAGGACAGAGAGTTAGGCCAGAGAGGGAAAATCCAGTCAAGGAGACAGATTTGAGCACTTGCCAGCAGCCGCCGCTGCTGCCACCGCCACGGCAGCAGAGGTGGTGGTGGCTGAATCCACCATACTTGCAAAACAGAGAATCCGGGACAAAGGAGCCAGACGCGGCAGGCGAGCAGATTCTACTTAATACCAGCAAGAACTGACAAGGAGCAAACATCTTCATGCTGCAGTTAGCAGACCAGAGACAACCCAGGAACCAAGACTTGGCATGAGTAGAAGCCTAACGTCCTCACCCCTTCTCAGGGAGCAGAGGAGGGAAGGCAACCCCTCCTCCCCCCAATACCGGAGATCACCACCTTTGATACTGACAAAGTTGAGTGGAGCTTCTAGCTCCAACTCAGGCCTTGGAAGAAAACTAGAGGCATTTAGCAGGTCACAAGAACCTAACTGACCTGTCAGACTCAGCTCCACCCAGGGAAAAATCACCCAGCTCGGACGCCAGCCCCAGGAGTGGCTTTCTTCAATGGGTAATCAGAGCCAGAGGAGGTCCCTCCTTTAGCAGCCTTGACAATCAATTGTAATTCAGTAAACATAAACCCTGAGAGTGGCTCCTGGCTGGGCTCTGTGAGTTTCTGACAAACTAGCCCCTGGGAAAAGCTACTGTTTGTTGAAAAACCTCATCTCTACCCAGAACCTAGCCTCATCACATAATCTCCAAACTTGAGGAAAAAGCCATCTCCCTCTTTTGTGATACTCAAAGCAGATCTCTTTCCCACTGAACAAGCCTGGGAAGAGGATCACAAAATTCATAAAAACTGACTTAAGAAACCAACCAAGTCGCAGGAAAATCAAACACCACAAGCAGACCAGAGACTCAAACAAGAGGCTGGTTAAGGACACAAGGGAGATAATGGATTTTTCCTTTCCCTTCCGAAAAAATAAAAAAAAAAATTTCCTTTTTTTTGCACCTTTTATAAAACTTTTTTTGTAAAACATTTTTCTAATTTTTAATTTTTACTTTTTTTGAAAAAAGTTGTTTTCTAGTAACTTTTTTTTCCTCTTATAATTTTTATTTTAGGGGTATATGTGTGTGTGTGTGTTTTGTTTTCTTTCTTTTTTTTTCCTTTTTTAAAATTTTTTTTTTCTTTTTGGTTGAGCTCTACTGAACTTCTGATCTTTATTCTTTCTTTCATATCCTTTTCTCCTTTTCTTCTCTTTCGTTCTTCTTTATGTGACTTAATTATTGTTCTGCACATCCTCAGATAAACCTGTAGTCGATTATTCGAACTTATCCACCATTGTGTACACACTTAATCCACAAATTTATTACTCAATTCAAAACCTCTGAGACTTAAATTTATTAATAGCAGTACAACCTCTTTGTACCTATATAATATTTTAAGTATTTGTATTTTTAAGTTATTCACATCAGCTTTATTTCCCTCCCCTTCTCTCATTATATTCACGTTCTTCTCTGAATATTTTGTATTCGGCCCAACCCAATATTTTTAATTATTACTATTCTATTTTTTCTAGTCCCTTTTTACTCCTTTCTCTTTCTTCTTGTTTTTCTCTCTCTCTATTTTCATCCTATCCAACCTATTTCCTGCTTTGAGATTAGGATTTAAAAAGTTAAATCTCCCTGTGCCTTCCCACATCACTCTATTCCTATTTTTTACCCACACCTCTCCCTAAACCTAATAATTTCTGGTTTACCAAATTCTTCTTTGCGGTTTGTAGCCCATTAATATATAGTTGTTTGATGTTGAAGAGAGGTATCTGTTGAACTAGATTGTATCTGCAGACTATTGACAGGGAAAATACAGACTTTGGTTGATGCTTGCATTAAGTCAGTTTTCTAGAACAAAACTGGTGTTATTTTCATCCCAAATGGGCAGAGTAAGCTGGAAAAACACTAGAAAAATGGCAAGTCTGGGTATCTCAACTCCTACTCATGATAATCAGGGGACAGAACAGATAATGAGTAATCCAGAGGAGAGTTCCCAAATAACTCTACAAACACTGCTGGCAAACATGATAAATTAAAAGACTAAAAAAATACAAAGGACTCTGTATGAGCGTGATAGGGAGAGAGACGAGCAAACAAAAGGTCAATGGAGGCAAACAAAAGGTCAATATAGGAAAAGATTGAAAACCATCAAAGGACTCTGTATGAGCATGATAGGGAGAGAGAGGAGGCAATCCAAAGGTTTATACAGGAATACCATGAGCGTGAGGAAGCTAGTCAAAAACTGATAGAGGATTTGCGTGCGTAGCTTGAGAATACTCAAAGGGAAAGGCAGGAATGGTGTGAACAGGCTGAGAACACTCAAAGAAAACTACAGGAATGGCATGAACGTGAGGAAGCTAAGCAAAGAGTAATACAGGAATTGAGAGAGCAGGATGAGAACACACAAAGATTACAAAAGGCATGCATGGAATCCATGCCTGAGGGAAGTCAGGGAGACCACAAAGGGAATGCTGAATGGGAAGGAATGGGAGTCCAAGGAAACCATAACCAATCAACTAAGTGATTTGAGAATAAACATTGAACACCAAATTAAGGAAGTAAAGAAGTTCATACAAGATCTAAAACAAAGCTTCAGCAAAGAATTTGAAGCCGTGAAAGCTGACCACTTAGAGGGAAAATAAATAAAAACAAAGTAGAAAGACTTGACAGCAGGTTAGACCATGCAGAAGATCTAATCTCGGAGATTGAAGACAGCCTAGTTATTTTAGAGAAAGAACATACAACCATCCGGGACAAATCCAAGAAATATGATAGATCTATCCGAAAACTACAGGAATGGCATGAACGTGAGGAAGCTAAGCAAAGAGTAATACAGGAATTGAGAGAGCAGGATGAGAACACACAAAGATTACAAAAGGCATGCATGGAATCCATGCCTGAGGGAAGTCAGGGAGACCACAAAGGGAATGCTGAATGGAACCCAACAAAAGGAATGGGAGTCCAAGGAAACCATAACCAATCAACTAAGTGATTTGAGAATAAACATTGAACACCAAATTAAGGAAGTAAAGAAGTTCATACAAGATCTAAAACAAAGCTTCAGCAAAGAATTTGAAGCCGTGAAAGCTGACCACTTAGAGGGAAAATAAATAAAAACAAAGTAGAAAGACTTGACAGCAGGTTAGACCATGCAGAAGATCTAATCTCGGACATTGAAGACAGCCTAGTTATTTTAGAGAAAGAACATACAACCATCCGGGACAAATCCAAGAAATATGATAGATCTATCCAAAACTTGGAAGACACCATCAAAAGTCCTAATCTAAGGATAATAGGTTCTGGAGTACCTAGGTACAGAAGTTAATGGTCTAGGTAATTTGTTTCACAGGACCCTAGCAGATAACTTCCCAAACATGCAAAAAGATAGGCCTATTCAGAAATAAGATGCTTTTAGAACTCCAAATAGACCAGACCAGAATAGGACATCCCACCGTCACATTATAATCCACACAGGATCAATTCAGACCAAGAAAAAGATCCTTAAATCTGTCAATGAAAATGATTAATCACCTATAAAGGGAAACCAATTAGAATCACCTCAGATTTCTCAGCAGAAACAATCAAAGCAAGAAGAGCCTGAAATGATGTATGCCAACCCCTATAAACAAACAACTATCAATCAAGAATAATGTACCCAGCTAAACTCTCCTTCATAACTGAAGGCCAAATAAAAAACTTCCATAGCAAAGAAAAATTGAAACAATACATCTCCACAAAACTAGCCCTACAAAAGATTCTTAAAGATGTCCTACACTCAGAAAACCAACAAGACCACAATAAAGGCCAAGAAACTGCACCCAAACTGAGAATCCAAGAACCATAGAAAAATCCAGTTTTTGTAACCCCCAAGAAGGTGGATAACATGGCAGGAACTCCCTAATACCTCTCAGTCCTATCTATCAACATTACCGGACTTAAATCTCCAGTTAAGTTTCATAGACTGTCTAGTTAGATTAAAAAGCAAGATCTTTCTATCTGCTGCCTTCAGGAGTCACATCTTACCTATAAAAACAAACATTTTGAAAGTGAAATTATGGAACAAAATCTACCAAGCAAACGATCCCTATAAATGGAGGGAGTTGCTATCCTAATATCAGATAAAATAGACTTCAAATTAAAATTTGTGAGAACAGATAAAGAATGTTGCTACATACGAATTAAGGGATCTCTCCTTTAGGAGGATATTACAATTCTAAATATCTATTCACTAAACAACGGAGCACCCAAATTTATCCAAGAAACACTACTTTTCCTCAAATCCCCAAAAGATCCAAAGACATTAATTGTTGGGGATTTTAACACAACACTCTCTCCACTAGATAGATCAACTCGGCAAAAACTCAACACAGAAAAAGCTGATCTAATCAATTGCATAGATCATCTATATTTAAGAGACATCTACCAAATATTTCACCTAGCAACATCAGAATACACGTTTTTCTCAACAGCACATGGAATATTTTCTAAAATAGATCACATTTTAGGCCACAAAGCAAACTTGTCCAAATTCAGAAACATTGAAGTTATACCTTGGGTTCTCTCTGACCACAAGGGAATATAATTAGAACTCAACACCAAAAGACATCAAAGAAAGTCCGGTAACACATGGAGGCTGAACAACAAACTACTGAACCATGAGTGGGTCATGGAAGAGATTAGAAAGGAAATTCAAATGTTCATGCTATTCAAAAAAATGAACACACAAATTACCAGCTCCTCCAGGACACAGCCAAGGCAGTACTCAGAGGTAAGTTTATAGCTTTGAGTTCCAACATCAACAAATTTGAGAGTTCTGAAACCAACACTTTAATGAGACATCAGAACCTCCTTGAAAAATAACAGCAAGATAAACCCCAATCCAGTAGATGGAAAGAAATAATTAAAATTAAATCAGAATTAAATGAATTAGAATTAAAAAAAAGCTATATAAAGAATCAAGAAAACGAAGAGTTGGTTCTTCGAAAAAGTTAACAAAATTGACAGACCCTTAGCAAATCTTATCAGAAAAAGAAGAGAACACACCCAAATAAATAAACTCAGAGATAAGAATGGAAACATCACCACAGAAACAACCAAGATTCAGAACATTATAAGGCAATACTTCTGAAAACTTTATGCTAATAAGTTTGAGAACTTGGCAGAAATGACATTTTCCTAACAAATATTGACTTGCCAAAACTAAACCAAGATGAATTAAACCAGCTTAACAGGCCCATATCAAGCATTGAAATAGAAACAGCAATAAGAGGCCTCCTAGCTAAGAAAAGTCCAGGACCAGATGGTTTTACAGCGGAATTCTACAAGGCCTTCAAAGCAGAGCTCACACCAATACTTCTCCAACTCTTCAATGCAATTGAAAGAGAAAGTTCACTACCGAACACGTTCTATGAAGCCATCATAACCGTCATTCCAAAACCTGTCAGGGACTCATCAAAGAAAGAGAACTATAGACCCATTCCTTTGATGAACATTGATGTAAAACTTCTCAACAAACTTTTGGCCAATCGACTTCAACAATTCATGCAAAAAATTATACACCACGATGAAACAGGATTCTTTTCAGGATGGTAATCCTGGGTCAATATTCGCAAATCAATTAATACTAATCATCACATCAACAGGAACAAGGATAAGAAACACATGATTGTCTCAATAGATGCAGAAAAATCATTTCACAAGATCCAACACCCCTTTATGATGAAGGTTTTGGAAAAATTAGGAATCCATGGAACATTCCTCAATACACTAAAGGCTGTAAATGACAAACCTAAAGCCAGCATTATACTTAATGGTAAAAAACTAAAGCCATTTCCTCTTAACTCAAGAACAAGACAAGGATGTCCACTCTCTCCACTTCTCTTCAATCTAGTATTAGAATATCTAGCTACAGCAATAAGACCAGACGCAAACATAAAGGGGATCCAAATAGGGAAAGAAGAAATAAAACTCTCCCTCTTTGCAGACGACATGATCTTGTATTTGAAGAATCCCATAGACTCCACTCCCAAATTACTGAAGCTGATTCAAAACTTTGGCAAAGTAGCAGGATATAAAATTAACCCCCAAAATCAATGGCTTTTCAGTATGCCAACAATGAGAAAAGTTTGGCTAAAATTAGGGAAGCAACTCCATTTGTAATAGCATCACAAATAATAAAATACCTAGGAATTAACTTAACCGAAGAAGTGAAGGACCTCTATGATGAAAACTTTAAAAATTTGAAAAAGGAAATCAAAACAGAATTTAGAAAATGGCAAAAACTGCCATGCTCCTGGACTGGAAAGATTGACATTGTGAAAATGGCAATAGTTCCCAAGGCTATGTACAAATTCAATGCGATATCTATCAAAATTCCAACCTTATTCTTCAAGGAAATAGAAGAGGCAATCCAAAAATTCATTTTGAACAATAAAAGACCCTGAATAGCAAAAATGCTCCTCAACGGAAAGAACACTGCTGAAAAATATCAATACCAAATGTCAAACTCTACTATAAAGCCATAGTAATCAAAATAGCTTGGTACTGGCACAAGAACACACCTCAGGACCAATGGGATAGAATTGAAAACCCAGAAATGAACCTACAGACCTATAGCCATCTAATCTTCGATAAGGGAGCTAAAAAAATAGAATTGAAGAAAGACAGCCTCTTCAGTAAATGGTGCTGGCAAAATTGGTTAACTACTTGTAGAAAACTAAAGCTAGATCCTTATATATCACCCTGCACCAGAATCAACTCCAAATTGATCACAGACCTCGGAGTCAAGCAGACACTTTGAAAAGATTACAGGATGGAATAGGAGAAACGCTAGTTCTCCTTGGCGCCGGCCGAAATTTTCTTAATAGAGACGCGGAAACACAACAAATCAAAGAAATGTTGGACAAATGGGATTGCATGAAATTGCAGAGCTTCTGCATGGCAAAGGACATAGCTAGCAAGATCAATAGAAAGCCCAAGATTTGGGAGAAGATCTTCACTACAATGACAATGGACAATGGCCTAATACAATGGACAAAGGTCTCATATCTAAAATATACTTGGAACTCAAAAAGTTAAATCCCCCAGCAACAAATCCTCAAAGAAACAACTGCCCAATAAATAAGTGGGCTAAGGTCTTAAAGAGAAACTTCTCTGAAGAAGAAAGAAGGATGGCCAATAGACACATGAAGAAATGCTCAACCTCCTTAGCCATAAAAGAAATGCAAATCAAAACAGCATTGAAATACCACCTCATCCCAGTTAGATGGCAAAAATCAAGAACTATAATAACAACAGCTGCTGGAGGGGATGTGGACAGAAGGGAACCTTACTTCATTGTTGGTGGGGGTGTAAACTTGTTCAACCACTTTGGAAAGTAGTATGGAGGTTCCTCAAAAGACTCCACATAGAGCTCCCCTATGACCCAGCAATCCCACTTTTGTGCATTTACCCAAATGTTTACAAACAAGACCACACTAAAGCTACAAGCACAACTATGTTTATTGCAGCATTTTTTTACTATAGCTAAGATATGGAACCTATCCAGATGCCCCTCAGTAGATGAATGAATCGAGAAAATGTGGTATATATACACAATGGAATTCTATGCCTCCATCAGAAAGAATGACATTGCCCCATTTGTTAGGAAATGGAAAGATTTGGAAAAAATTATATTAAGTGAAATAAGCCAGGCCCAAAGAAACATAGGTCCCATGGTTTCCCTTATTTGCAATATCTAGTGTATGTGTGAGTCAAGAAGAAAAAGTAAGATAAGGTGATGTTAGGAAAATTAACCCTAAGATATGTATTTAAATGTTTTTTTTCCTTTCATGCCTTTGTTTCTAACGCATTTGTAAGATTATTCCTTTGTTGCATTTTATGCCCCTCCCCCACAGTATAACCCATGCTTTCACTGTATTTGATGTCGGTATAATTTGTGGAGGGGAAGGGGAGATACAAGTAATTTAAATAAGGATACAAATGGACCCGTTGCAACAATGAGAAGTAAAAGTTGTCATGTCTAAAATGAACTTTACAACTTTGGTGGGGGTGAGGATTGCATGGGGGAGCAGTGGGGGCTGGGAAGGGAGGGGAGGGGGAAACAAAGGAGGAGGCTACAATGCTTGGTAAGAAATGTACTCGTTATCTTGCCTATGTAATTGTAAGCCCTCCGTACAGTATGTTCACAATAAAAAATAAATAAATTAAAAAAAAACAATTGCTTACCCTTGAGGAATTAATTATTACAGATACTTCATAGTTTTATCCTCTACCTGAATGTGGCTATTTTTGTGTTGACTTCTCAATTTGTAACACCCCATTGGAAACGGCATCTATTGCAGAATTTCATAATATGCAAAAATGTACTGTTTTGAATCTCTCAGGTATGGAATGTTGAGAATGAAAAAAATTAGTAGTTATTAGTCATAGTAATTTTGATGAACACATATATTCTGTCCGCTTAACAACTTATTTAATTTTGAAAGTTATGGGTTTCCAAAGCATTAAACTGTTTTCTGTTTTATAATGAGAAAGTACTATTGAAAAACTTGGCAATATATTATGAATATATTGTCTAGTTGGATAAAATTCACGTTGATGACCCTCTGATAAAGAAGAGGTAATTAATTCACATTAGATGTCAAATATTATTGATTTTTAAAATGTTACTACATAAAGAATAATATTTACTGTGCCAATACAGTGAAATTACATTTTATCCAGCTTATTTTTTCAATTTTATTATCAAATTGATGTACAGTGAGGTTACAGTAATTGTAAGGTAGTGAATATAAAACATTTCAAACTTGATACCCCTCCCTCATTTTTCTCACAGTTTTCCTTCACCCCTTCACCCCTCACAAGTTGTAATGTACATTTCCAACATATTGCCTTGTGAGTGTAGCTACTGCATTGGTTTTCTCTTTGTCCTTTGTCTCACCATTTTGCTTTTCCTCTTCCATTCCTATTTAAGGTAAATGTATTCACAATACAAAATCAAATACAGCAGGAATGAACCATAGGGGAAAAACCCAAAGAAAACAAATCACATAGTTCATCAAAAACAACAACCACAAATAAAAAATCTGGTTCTATATCTTGGAATTAATTTTGCTTAGCATCAGCTTTTATGGTTATATATAGGCAATACAAAGCCACTGGAAAATAATAGCTGCATGGACACTATATCATGAAAACAGCATGTTAACTTTTTGATGGTAAAGGTGGAATTAGGATTGGTCAATTCGCGGTTCTGATAAAGGAATTTCAAGAATTTTAAAGTTTTGACAGGTAAATTTGAATTATTAAAAATTTTAACAACTTAGCCTATTAATAAAAGTTAAAATTGCCTGGGAGAATAGGTTTTCATGCAAAGAAATCCACGGAGACTTAGTAGAGAGGGAGCAATGTGGGTGAAGATGGCTCGTTTTCACACTAGACAAACAAACCTCAGAAATCTTGCTGTAAATCCTGTAGGTTCCTTTGGCATTATTCTTACCCAGGAAATATATTCTCACTGTGTAAAACAAGGTTGTATTGGAATTTAAATTCAAAGTTCTTAAAAAATAAGACATCAAAATTTGTAAATTGACCTTTCATTACCAAACAGTAATTCTCTGAAAAAGGTAATTTGGGTCAAAATATTTAGGGAGAACGTGCCCTCCAAAATGAAAGAAGGTGTTGGGTTTACAAATTTCTGTTTGTAACACTTTCCACAATGTCGTTGCATGTGAAGCAGTGAAACACAGAAAAAAATCTGATTGGATACTTCAAACTAATGATTTCACATTTCTAAGTGACTGACAAATAATAATATCCTTATTAACATGAGATAGTGAAGACTTCTCTTATTACATAAGCTAAAATGTTTTGGGTTCAGAAAATGGAAAAGGTAAGAAAACATTGTTCTTAGAAGCCCTAGCTAAGTGTATTGGCTTCAGCAGTGAAAGGAGGCCAAAATTTTATATAAATTGTGTTAATATTTTTACTACGTAAAGTGATTTTACAGAACCTATTTGGCTCACTAAAACACAGAACAGATTGAATGAAGACATGAAAATAAATTCCACATCCAAATGAGGCAAGTTAAAGAGTTTTAAAAGAGATATTACGAAGATGTAGCAGTGGTGGAGCCCGTATAGTCCTTCAGCTTCACTAGACTTGAAGCCAAGATGCTGTGATTAATTGGAAATCAGGCAAGAGCTAAGAGGAGGACATAGAAGCAGGATATAGAAGCATTGTCTTTTTGTAACAGACACTGTCTTCTTAGGTATAGGTGATTTAACTCTACTCTCCTCCATACAACTTAGTGAACAAATGCAAGACCAAGAGAAAAATGATCTATTGAAATTATTTTTCATAGAATAAGTTAATTGTTCCTGATATGGTATCTAAGGAGAGTCTTAAGAGAAAATAAAAATGCAGTATTTTTCAGTTTCTCAAACCATTTTCTTAGCAAAATATATCTTTGAGGTTAGAATTGATTGAAACAAAAGTGATGGAGTCCTTATTTTTGTGGGCACTTTAGACACAAGAAGACTTTTAATGTAAAAGAAAAAACAAAAAATACAGCCAAATATTTGTGATCACAGCTTCTTGGACTGTTTTCTGGAGACAAAGTTTTACATTAGATTTCTTCTCATTAACATAGATGTTGTTTCATGGCAACCAAATGCAAGAGGCAAGTTTAATAGACTCGCTTGGCCAATTAAACAGCGTGAAAGATGAAAATGGGAAATAATATTTAATGAATTACTTTGACCAATTACTTTGCCAGAAGAAAGAAGGAAAAATATAATTCAAAATCAATTGACTTAAAAGTATAAAGAACACGTAGTGAAGAGAGATTAGAGAAAACATAAAGGATTATTTTCTCTCCAGTGGAGTAATGGGTTCTTGATCTTGTTTCTTGCGTTCTATCTTCTCAAGGTATCAAGTGTGTCTCACCAGTGGATTATCCAGTTCAGACAGAGAACTCGTTGAAGCAAGATACTAGTTGCAGCAGATGTAGGTGATTTATATAAAATTTTAGACATTCTATTTAAACCTGTTCAAAATTCTCCTCTATCCCAAACTTCCCTCTTTGAACAGATTTCTTGGTTTTCCCAAGACTACCTTTCATTAACTGCTTAAAATTTTGAGAGGTCATATTCATACTCTCTAGAGATTGCTAGTTGGTTGTTATTTTTGTGTGTTTTTGTTTTTTGTTGTGTTTTTGAACTGAATTTCGTAAGGTTATGCAAGTGTGTTACAATTAAATATATCCATCTAATTGTCCAATGCTCTTGGATCAATATCACTCCTTCCATCATTCTCAATCAACCTTTTCTCCAAGATTTTTTTTTTCAGATTTACCACTTCCTTTATCATATGTGTAAATTGTGTATTCTAGCTGTACTTGGCCTTGTTCATTTTTCATTCATTCTATGTCTTTACTATAATTGGGTTCTGGTTTCAACTTCCTGATAGTCATCCTGTTAAACTCTCTATTAATACTTTGAAAGGTTTAGATACATTTGATGGAGTTTCCATCCTGTATATGCTTGAACTGATGTCAGCTTATATTTCCATAATTCACTCATCTGCAGTAACAATTTGCAAGACTGGAGATATGAAGCACCTAAACATGATTTTATTCTCATCCATTTGGAAGATTAACCTTTAGTAAAAAAGAAAGTTAAAAAATGGCACAGAATGTATTCCTAACTACCAATTTTTATAAATGGCTTTGTAAAAAGGTGTGATTGTTTTATTTTACATGGGATAATATTTTCTACTACCTATAAGTTATGGAAAAAGAAGATAACTAAAATTTATTCCTGTAGAGGAATATGATAGAAATAGTAGACAGATTTTATGTTTGTCACATCTCTCATGAGTACCCATATTCAAAACTTAAAGTCATATTTTTTACTATGTTAGACAGATAGGAAAAACATAATATTACACATAATAAGACAACTATTTGTGACATTTTAAAATGTACTTTATTAAATGATGACATTTACTTTATTAGCTAACGTTTTAGTTTGAAATTTGGGAGGCTGATCTACTTAACACATTTCTGGACGGCCCCTACTGAAAAACAGAAATTGTGGGTGGTACTATTTCTACACTTTAATGAATGGTTGAACGTGTTTGTTATTAGTGCTGGGTAAATAATTCAACTCCATTGTAACTTGTTCTCTACCCTTGAAAAACTTGTAATGTCACTAAGTATCACCTACTTGTCTATTGTTATTTTGGCGAATGTCATTTTAAAAATTTAATTTGAAAAGGAATAACTTTCAGGAGATTAAATGTAGATTATCATTGGTTTGAGAGTGACATTTTTATACCACAGAACCATGTTGTACTGAAGTCCCAGTGTTTTGAAGCACTAAGGATCTTCTCAATATTTTTCTGAATTATATTTGAACTCTAAGTAAAGTTTTCTGGGCCTTGGTAGACCAATTATGGATCTATCCTTCCAGGAACTATTTTTTGGCCCACTTATGCTGTACTAAAATCTTTCATTAATCAGAGGGGAGGGGTAGTAAAAATAATCTTATGACACTTTTTGAACTTGTTCACTCATATGGGCTGGTCATATGTAAGTTGAATGTTTGAATTATAGTACTTACTCTCAAATTTTGTGATCTCATCTTTCAAGTTGCATTGCATTTCTCAATTGCTTACTGCTAATTCCTGCATCTCAAGAATTGGGGTCCTGAAATATAGGAAATGAGAAATTGAGATGGATCTTCAATTACTTTGTGTTGGCATGTTGCATGAACCTTGGTGAGAAGCCTTGACCTTGTCATCTGATGATGCAGGTAACTGGGATCTGGGATCCTAGGACAGAATAGCATTTTTTAGACATCTTATCAGCAAAATTTGGGCATAATCAGTAGGAATGGTTCAGAAATATGTAGAATAACAGTTTGGAACCAGCGAGTTAAAACAATAAACAGAGAATCAAGGTAAACTCCCTTATAGATTAGAGGAAAACAACATTGTTTTTTTACCATGTGAATTCAGAAGACCACGAACATTTAGAATGTATCACAACTTTATACCAAAGACATTGCGTTGGTTCTTTATCTAATGTACATTTTAAACCTAAGTATTTATATTCCAATTCTATTTATTGGAATAAATATATATCAATTTATTTGTGAAATTATCAACTAATTCTAGTACGTTTCACAGTGTGAAATATAAAATCAGCACATATAAATATAACATATATAACTATATATAATATAAGAAAAAGACACATATTTTACATTGTTCTGTTGTGGTTACTGTATCAAAGGCAACTCTTTTTTATAGTATTATTCCATTATCTCTACCTCAGTGTTTGATAGAGTTGGACCTTAAGCCTGACCATTTGTATATTTACAGCCTGGAGGCAAGAGAAATCACTGTGATTAAAACATTACTAATTTAAGGGCTAATAATGAGGAGAAAAATATGGACTTCTCTTGCAAATATGAATATATTTGGTGATAGAAAGGCAGTAGTGTAAGTTCCTGTCTGGTTGGATGGTAGACAGGCCAGGACATTAAATAATCATACATATGAACAATTTTTTCACCTTCTTGGTTTTAGCTACTTTTGAAATGTTATATATATAATGGACAATTATATTTTGATAAAATACCTTCTAGTCTGAACAGTTCTGTCTGAACTGTTCATCTCTCTATAATCCCTTGTTACTAAGATTAGTTTTGTTCAAGTAAGACAATCTATGCTCTCAGTGTAAGATATTCTGATTGGTCTGTTCCTACATGGAAGAAGAGTAAAGGGTCAGGTAGACATTTGTGCCAGTAAGACCTCATTTGGGAAAATGTCAGCTGCAGAAGGTGAGAAGTAGCTCTTAAGCAAGGCTTACTTTGAATCCATTAGCTCCACAAAGCTAATTCAGTTGGATAAATAATACTTGAAAAAGCCAACACCTTTGTACTTCACTATAAATTATTGAAAATATGATCAAATTCCAAATGAAAAAGACTTAAAATTGTCATTGATAAAAAATGCAAATGTGAGCAATCTGCTGAACAATATAAATTTTTTCACTATTCACAGAATTTTAGGGAAATAAGATCAATAGCATTGTTAGGAACAATAAGGTTTCCTTCTTACAAGTAGGCACCCATGGATATATGCCTGTATAAAGATTGCATCATTAGGATACTACATGCTTCCGCAGCAGGTCTACCTAAATTACAACAATACAGAGATTAACATGGCACTTGCACAAGGATGATATGAAAATTTGTGAAGTATTCCGTAGTTTTCATTCTTCAGATGCAAGAAATGAAAAACAGTTATTAAAAAGTTGATTACAAAATAACAAGTGTAACAACACACGTAATTCATATTATTAAATTTAGTTTGATATCAATGTATTAAATCTTCACCTCAGAAAGGCGTTTACATAGCATAACCTTTACAAAACTTTTGAAATTAGACAACATTGTCATTTTATCCCAAAGAAAAATAATATTAGGACCTAGGAAAAAAAAGGAATCTTAAAATGTTTCTATATGGAATACAATCCGAAAGGACACATTAATGAACCTATATATTATAAAATAATATAGAATTCAAAGTATATCTAGGAGAGAATAAAATAAATTATGAACATTATACAAACATAGAATATAGAGTATTTTAAAATATTCTTTTTCAGACAAGCACCAGAAATACTTTAGTTTCTGTACTACTCATTTCAACAGATAAGTTAAAATTATTTCTGATTTAAAAATCACAAACTCTGCAGAAATCATTATACATGTATACAAAAACTCTTGAATACATTTGACACCCATTGCAGGCAATTCACTTGGAAGAATTCCACGGAATTCATGAATTTTTACAGTACGGTATTGGTGTTGCCAGGCGCTGGTGGCTCACTCCTATAAACCTAGCTATTCAGGAGGCTGAGATCTAAGGCTCACAGTTCAAAGCCAGTCTGGTAAGGAAAGTCCGTGAGACTCTTATCTCCAACAAACCACTAGAAAACTGGAAGTGAAGCTGTGGCTCAAGCAGTAGAGCACTCACTTTGAGCTGAAGAGCATAGAGATAGCACCCAGGCCCAGAGTTCAAGCCCTATGACAGACCCCCCCCCAATAAAATAAATTTGCACTTATTTGGATTGTGGAAATATTTTGTATGGACACGAAGGATGGACTTGCATTTTTGAAATTTGAGAAACTTAACCCGACCATTAGGACTTACGAGAACAATTTGTACAGCCTTCTACAATTTCATAGAGGTAGTGATGCATACTTATCCTTTGGGCAATTTCGAATGCAGTTTCTTCTAAGTTGTTCTTCAGGCCTGGTTTTATATAATGGTTGAACAGAAGGAGATCCAGCATATCTTTGCTATCTCAATTCTCAGCAGCAAGATGTAAGGGGGTCAAGAGGCCTTTAGTTTGGGCATTGGTATCTGTATCATGATGAAGTAAGAAAGATGCCATTCTGTTATTATTCTGTATATATGCACTGTGCAGGGGTGTCCAGCCCTCTACAGTTATTGCATTTGCCACTTGAGCCACCAACTCACGGACAATGTCTAAGTGTCCACTGTAGGCTTCCTGATAAAGAGGGGTATACTCATCGTCATCCCTAGTATTCACATGAGTAATCTTTTTGGAAAGTAGTCTCTGCAATTGATACCATTCCTCACTTTTTCATCATGTTCCGTGTCTTCATCAGAATTGCCTATCCAGAGACTGAGTGCAAGTGGGAATGTGGTGTCCATGTATTTCCCTAATAGTTCACGTTGGTTGAACTGTTCAGAAAAATCCAGTGAATTTATTTATGATTTATTTTTCCTTTTTCCATTTTTACTATTCTAAATTATTCTAACTGGGGAGTATGGAATTGATAGAGAGCAGAGGAAAGACCTCCATTTTCAAAGGTACAGACTGATAATATGGAGCAGTGGTGTCTTCATGTGCAACTTATTCTAGGAATGAGAAAAGATGAAATAATGCCTTCTGTATAAATGCTTTGGAAAATGGAAGAGCAGAAAGTGAAATGATGCAACCAAAAATATAAAAGCAACATAAATTAGGATATTTATGGAGCAATCATATTATCTATGAGAACCATGAAAGAGAGAGAGGAAAAGAGAGACAGATGTGCAATGACCTAGCTAGCCACAAAATGCATGCCTCTGATTAGAGGCAAGAGCAAAGATGGAAATAGAATTTATGTATTTACTTGAAATTAGTAATTGCATTTTTAGTAGCCTACATAAAGAGACATAGCTTTGACCAAATTGCAGACAAGAATCAAAATCCTTGATAATTCTAGTAACAGATCTGACTGAAATCAATTGAATCACACTTTTTCTGTATAATGAAGGAATAGGTCCAGGCTAGGAAAGCAGCTAGAGAAGGCAGGCCAATTGTATCTGTGACAAAACTTTGTGGAAAATGGTATTGAGGATTACTTACTGTTGATCCACTTGCACTGGAAGCATGATTCTCAACTATTGCTTGCAGATCCTCAACTATTGCTTTGATAATTATATTCTTCAAGAAGAAAAAGTGGGATTTAATTGTTAGCAAAGTACTACTAATACATTTTGACTTCTCATTAAGCACCTTCAATCATCAAAAACACATTAAGACAATAGACAAGCCTACTTTTTTTAGATGAAAACAAGTGTCTTTGAAAAACAAGGAATTTAAGTTGTCATGCAAAGGACTTCGATTTTACTACTGCATTATACATTTTTTCTAATGTTGGGTACCAATAAATAATGAATCTATTAGAAAGCTCTTAAACCTCATATGTCAAATCGTGGGTTCTCTTATACTATATTATGGTATTTTTTATGTATGTTCTTAAGAAGAAATTTAAATTACTAACTTGAATTTCTGACAGGACAATATCATCACTGTAAATCTTGCTTCTATACTCTCAGTTTTAAATTACTATTTAAGTATGTGCATTAGATAGGTATAGAGAAAAAAGTAGAAGCCACACTGGTGGCTCCTGTCATTAATCCTCGCTAATCAGAAAGATGAAGTCTGAGGATTGCAGTTTAAAACCAGAACAAACCAAAAAAAAAAAGTCCATTAGATTCTGATTTGAAAGAAACCAACATAAGTTAGAAATGGAGCTGTTGTACAAGCAGTAAATTGCCTTGAGAAAACTCAAACAAAAAAATAACAAATTCTGGGACAGAGCCAGGCCCTGAGTTCAAACCCTAGTATTAGCACCAGGCCACTGAATTAATTAGGTAATTAATTACTTAAAAATACATTAAGTGGTCACATGTGGAGGGGCAGGATATAACACCCGTAGTGACTGGATTGTGTATTATTTTGTAGCAAGGCAAATTATCATTTGTACTAATCACTAAGATTTTATTTGAACTTTTTTGTACAATAAACCATGAATTTTGCATGCATGTGTATGTGTGTACATGTGTGCACATATATGTATGTGTATATGTGTGCATGTGCTGTTGCAATGTTGCTTGCCAATGTGGACAGGGTGAGGCTAAAAAGAGCTAACTGTGTTGCAATGTTTTTATTATCATTGTTCTGTCATGTCATTTCAGTTGAACCACCCTTCTCTACATTTTATTTGTCAAATAATAACATCATCAAAATCAAAGCATTTACAACATTAAGTTAGATAAAAGAGATCATTTTCAGCTCTTATTATATGTTAGGTGAGAAGATACAGACAAAATTAGGTAGTAAATTATTGCTGTAAGATGACTGTCAGTACAAAAGGTGTATTTGACCTGTTAAATTGGTTATACTTTTAAGATATGCTCATTGAGTGAGTTTGGCCGACTTGACCGAACAGGTCTTATTCTCTGCTTATTCCTGGATAAAGTCTTTCCGGATTTCTTTTTTTTCTGGGGGTCCGTTCATGGGGCTTAAACGCTAGGCCTGGCTCTGTCTCTCAGCTCTTCAGCTCAAGGCTAGCGCTCTGCCCCTTGAGCCACAGCACCACTTCCGGCTTTATTCTTTTTTTTCTTATGTGGTGCAGAGGAATCGAACCCAAGGCCTCATGCATGCAAGGCAATCACTCTACCACTGAGCCACCTTCCCAGCCCTCTTTCTGGATTTCTGTTGGAAATAACTTTCTTTGAAAGATCATATCTATTCTCACTAAGAGATAATCAGCTCCATATTTATTACAGTTGAATATCCCATCAGATTGACTGAAAATCGGTACTGTGGATATGCTTATTAGATATTCATTTCAAAAGTGAACGAACAAACAAAAAACATGTGTCTTCTCCATATTGTGGATGTATTTGAATTCGTTTTGTACATGCAAAAATATCTTCAGTAATGGCTCTTTTGTGAGAGTAACTACAGCAATTTTAATAAATAAGGCTTTCTAATATATTTTTCAATAAAAATACCATCCCAAAGCGAATCTTGCAATTTCTGAAAAGCCTTTGACTATTTTAGTATTATTTCAGTTCATTGACTATAGAGCTAAAGATATTTCTGAAATAAATATTGTTAAGAGCTGAAAATGTAAGTGGGTATATAGGCATTTTATGCAACATTTTATGAAAATCCAGTTTTTATGAAACTAAATGAAATAGAAAAAAAGAATGTTCCTGAATTTGGTAAGCTAATTAATTATTAGTATAACTTTGTTTTCTATTAACACAGTCCTTTTAATGTAGCTGTTGCAATTAAATTATTTCCTTTGTTTCTCTGTACTTCAGTTGTTTTTAGAATCTTTGTAGTTATAGATTAGGATTAATCTTGTGTTTTGTGTCCTACTCCCCAGAAAATGAGTTATTTTCAAGTATTAATAGTTTATAATTGAATCTTCAGTATCATCAGAAATTTTTTAAAATGCAGTAGTTTGATGACTTTTTAAAACAATTGTATTCACAAGTTGGAGAGTCTTTAATTCATGCTTAGGTCTTGGTGTCTATGATTTTTACCCTCTCGTTCCTAACATAAATTATAGGTCAGGCTGCATTTTTGCATTTATGAAAGGTAAAATATTTATCTGGGGTCAAAGGTGATTTTTATATCAGTCTTGCTTTAATAGTATTTTAAAATAGTACATTTCTCTCAAAATTTTGGGTATAAAACGTAATCAAAATACTTGTAATGGTAAACAACTTAGGTAAGTTACAATGTGGAAATGATTGGTCCATAAGACCTTCAGTCTGTTTACATTAAGAATTGGACAGGTCATTCTTTCAGTAAGACTGTGTTAAACAGAAATGTGGTCCCCAGACAGTGCAGTGTTGAGTCATGGGATAGAATATGATTTCTCCTATTTTGAGTTAGAAATCAAGAATATTACACTTTAGCAGTTCCTTTCACCAGGGAGGTATGAATTGATTATGGACTTGGAGTTTTCATATTACAGTTACCTATTTTCTAAAAAAGATAAACTGAAGTATTATTAGAGTGTACACAATAATTCTGGGAAATTTTCCTAGAGTTAGTAGACTAAGTGCTGGTATTTTAGTCATAAAATAGAATGATACATGGGAGATGGGCTAACACTTACCATGTGTGCAATGTTGTACTAGTAACTCCACTTTAAATTATGACTTTTAAATTGTCAATGCTAGTATGTTTTTCCAAAATTATATATGATAAAATGTGATCCACCTTCTATGAAGGTTAGCAATTTTTATTATTATTTTATTGTTACTTTATTGTTATTTAGAATTTTTCCACTGTCTTTCCACTTCCATACACTTGTGTTCGTTATTGACAAAGATTTTACTTTGCTTCTTTTCTCTTTTCATTCTTTTTCCCTTAGAGTTTACCTATTCTTTCTCTTATTTCTTTGGAAATTAATTATTATATTTCTATTACTATTTCTTTCCATTGTAACAGGTTTATACAATGCTTTATTTTCTATTTTATTTTTCCCATGTTCTCTGACTCCCAGTCCAAACTATTAGGTGGATTAAAAAGTAACTTGATTCAGGACACTTTGATTATTTTCCTCATTCTCTTCTCTGAAGTTTTTCTGTTCTTTGATCCACAATACCAATGATATACAACTCCTATGTGGTCCATCATTCTATCACCTCTCACTCTGCTCTGTTGTACAGCTCAAGTCATTATCATTCAATTTTATGCTATAGAGTTTTTTAAATCTTAACTCATTCCTAAATTAATTTTATTTGCTTCAAGCATTTTCTAAAGACATTTTTCTATATATAATATCTGGGTTCTTGTGTTTTCACAAGGTGCAAAATATGAGTGACTATCAAACATCTAGATATCTCAGTAGAATATTGATACATCGGCACAATAGACTCATATGTAAATTCAAGGAACAATCCTGTAAAATGATGTAGCTTGAGCCCTCATACTATTTTTGAATCTTATTACCATGTTTAGTAATGAAGACAACATAGGTTTACTATAATATCAGATAAAAGAATGTAACAGATTTGTCAAAAATAAATTCTTATGTGTCTAGGGAAGTTGAGTATTTCTTTATATGTCTATTGGCCATCCTTCTTTCTTCTTCAGGGAAGTTTCTCTTTAAGTCTTTAGCCCACTTTTTTATTGGGATTAGAGTTGTTTCTTTGAGAATTTTTCTTGTGGGATTTGGATTCAAATGTTTTTTTTTTCTTTCTTGCGATTGTTCTTAACATATTTTAAAGATGATTTCTTTGTTGTTTGTATGTCCCTCTCCCACGGTATAATACCTGTTTTCACTGTATTTGATGTTGGTACAATTTGTGGAGGGGAAGTGAAAAAACAAATCGCTTAAGTAGGGACACAGGTGGACAAGATGATATGTCGAAAAAAGAACTTTACAACTTTGGCCTGCTGAGGGGCAGCAGGGTTGGGGGTGGGAAGATGTGAAGGGATGCGAAGGGGAAACAAAGGAGGAAGCAACAATGCTTGATAAGAAATGTACTCATTACCTTGACCATTAATTATAAACCTTCTGTATGGTATTTTCACATTAAAACAAATACTCAGTTTTATGGTCAATAGATTTTGAAAAGGATCCCATGACTTTATGAAACAAAAATAGAATCTTATGGTTATATTGGCACTATTACCTCCCTCGATTTAAAGAATGATCTTAGACTACTATCTCAATCCTTATACAAAAATTTAAAATAAAAAATGATTATCAAACTAAATGTGAGATGTAAAAACCTATAAAAGATTAATGTAAAAATTCATGACATTGGATCAGTAGAATCAGTAAAGATTTCTAAAAAATGACATGGAAAGCATTAGTGGTAAAGAAAAGCAAGAATAAACCGTATAATGTCAACTGATAGCCTTTCATAATTCAAAGGACATTATAACAGGAGTGAAAACATATCCAACAGATAGAGGGCACATATTTGTTAATGCTACCATGTTAACGTTACAATGATTATGTATTTTTATATCTTCTAATGATATATAAATTTTTCCCCGAATGGGATATTTCTTTACAGAACATATGTAAATTGATAGTCAATAGGAAGAGCATATGAAATAAGCTCTTCTTTAGTATCTAAGAATAAATAAAAAGAAAACTCACTAGTATGACCAAAATATAAAAAATGACTCAAAATATAGTACTGCATTTGTGGAGAAACTGATATACTCCACATAGCAAATCGATTTGTATAACAATGCAATCATTTTAGCAAGCAAGTTTTTAAAAGGTCGAAGAGAATTGCATAGGATCGATCCATTACACTTCTATGAATGTATATAAAGAGAAGTAAAAACTTTTTTGGACAGGGAATGTAGGTCATTGACAGTGCACTTGAGTAGTATGTTTCAGACCCTGGATATAATTCCACAAACAAATTTTGAAAAGGCATACTATAAAGGATGTATGCTGGACAAATTCCTGTAAGTGAATTTTATATCTATTTTAATGTCTGTTCTAAAATTTACAGCATTTCTAGTTGAAGAAATGCAAGTTTCTGAAAATTAGGCTTGGAAAACCTATGGTTGTACAATTCACTTCCAAAGCACTAAAATGTAAACAATAAAAGGAGATAATATATTGCAAGTGAATTACATGTCAGCAAAAAAAAAAAAAAATTGTTAAAAATACTTCACACAAAATGCAGAATACCTAAAAAGATGCTTTTGGTGTTGGCTAAAAACTTTGTAAACTACAGTTTTTAAAACAAAGATGTGATTTCTGTTTATTTTGAGGGTTTTTTCTTTTTCTTTTGACTTTATACATGTATGTGAAGGAGGAGGCTGCAATGCTTGATAAGAAATGTATTCATTATCTTGCCTATGTAATTGTAACCCCTCTGTACAGTATGTTCACAATAAAAAAAATAAAAAATATAAAAAAATGTATGTGATAACTGTAATACCTAGGAATTTGCATCACTTCTAAGTAATTGATAACCTTTTCTGGAAGAAACTTTTAGCAAATGACAGAAGACACAAATCTATGCATCTGTATTTTATGAAAGACATATATTACTTTCTCAATCCAATTGCTTTTCTCTACTTTGTTAGGGAAAAAATATTCTCAAGATAAGAGCCAATAGCAGTGAAAAGAAACAAAATACAAAATCATCTTGATTTATTTGTGAAAATAACAAATGAAATAAAACAATTCCACTTAAGAGAATCCAATATAAGTATATATAAAGATATGCCTGGATGGCAACATCCATTGAATTTTTGAAATTTTAATTTCTATGAACATATGAAAACTAGAACAAGAAAATAAATTTATTTTTTAGAGCAAACCAGACTTAGAATAAATTTCTTAATTGTTTTGAATTACAAAAGAATTGATATCTTTCCTTTGGAAACATTTAAAAATGTTTATCACTTATTATAATTCAAATACCAAGCAAGAGTACTTTTATATAATCATTACAAATATCATTTTATTACTATCATAATATAGAATAAAAGACCCGCCCCAATATACTACCTAACCTTATTCTTAATTCCTAATCATTACCTAACTATCTTAAATAAACTAAGTTGTCACATCTTTAACATAGACGTAAACATTCTGTACTTTTACTTAACATTTTTCCAGGGGCATGTATTCATTTTTCTAAGAAATGTTCACAACAGTTAAAAGATGCTTTTGTGAAATTAATGTGATACATTTTGTTGTTGTTGTTGTTGTTTGCTAGGCCTGGGCATTGTCCCTAAGCCTTTTTATGCTCAAAGACAGGACTCTACAATTTGAAGCACAGAGTTAATTCTTATTTTTAGTGGTTAATTGAAGATAATCTAACAAGTACTTTTCTGTCACTGGCACTTGGTTTGACGTATTTTTTAATTTTAATTGTTTTAAGATTTTTGTTTCACTATAATGTTCATCATTCTACACATAAATTTAGATATATGTATAAATTTCTGATGACAAATAATCTTTAAAAATGTGTCTTTCTACACATAACATATATATATATAAATGTTATGTGTAATATATATATATATATATATATATATATATATATATACATATTTCTGAAGACAGACTCCTTCTAAAATGTTATGCTACTATTTTTTACCTTTTTCATTTCAGAGATACAAATCCTATTTTTCTAAAGGTTTCCTAGAATAAAATATTATTTCAAAAGAAAGTAGAGTTTATTACTTTTAAGGGAATTTTAGATATACACATGATATTTTAGTAACATTACAGTATAATACTTGAAAAAGTTCTGTCCAAACTCTTAATTATTTGTGTAGTGAGGGGGAGAGAGGAAGTTAATTCATACTGGTAAAGAATTTTCAATACTTCCAAAAACTATTCCATAATTTGTTATAAGCACATAGTCGAGCTACCTGATATGGTTTAATTTTTTCTTTGTTTCTTTATTTGTTCTAATTTTTAATATGGACGCAAACACAGTGATAACATTAAAATTATTAATCAAAAGACAAATAATAGCAAAATCATAGACACATATCAGACTTTCAATAATTAGCACTTATGAAACTAATAATTTTGATGAAGAGGATGATGACCACAGTGTAGCATGATAACAAAAATGTTGTGATTGAAAAGGCAAAAATTTTAGACATCTTTGAATCTAGATTTCCCACATAGAATACATAGTTATAAACAGAGTTGGATTACATGCATTAATAATAATAGGAAAGTTTCAATATCAAGAATATAGGGTTTTATTGAATGACATTGCCCCATTTGTTAGGAAATGGAAATACTTGGAAAAAATTATATTAAGTGATGTAAGCCAGGCTTTTACAACTCATTGTTACAATGAGTTGTTACAATGTCATACTGTATACTTGTTTCAGCATTTTGTAATTTCCCTTCCCCTACTCACATTAGAAAAATGTATATGCATGATGCAGGTCGCCGACAACAAATATAGTGAAAACAGGAGCTATACCATGCAGGAAGAAAATAGAAGAGAAACCAAAAAATCACACACTACATGTTACATACCTTCAAAAAATATCAAGAAAGAAAAAACAAATTGTGTCCCTGTCTTGGGGTCCATTTCACTTAACATCATCTTATAAGGCCATATGTACATGGATGATGTTTTAAAAGCCATTTAAGTTCCAAATGTTCTCATTACGAATTTGTCTCTGAAACACATGTTACCTCATGTCGAAAGATGTACTTGTGCTATTTCAATGAATCCACAAAATGTTCATTTTACCTGGAGAAGCACCATAGATTGTTAATGTAAGTAAATGTGAGGAACTGTCACTGGAAGTGGAAACTGATTCCAAGAGAGGAATTGAACATAGAGAAATGACAAAGTTCAAGTTAATTTGTGCTGTCCTTTTAATGGTATAAGAAAAGAATCCAAGACTTGAAGGAAACTCTGTCCCTGACTTGTTCAAGTGTGTTCTTTACTCACAAAACTTGTCTGTAAACTTCTAGTTGAGAGTATTACAAAAGGAAACAATATGCCATTTGAAAGCCAGCATAGAACAAAAGGAAATAATTTTGTTTTAAATGTGTTCTACTAGAAAGAAACAAAGACATGGAGGTTTTAAAGTGTTTTATGCATTGATAAATCACTCCTGAGATGATTCTCCTGTTGCAGGAGACAGTGATCCATTCCTTTAGTCTGGTCCTGAGTTCTCCATAGCAATAAGGATTCCAAAAAGCAGGATCCAGTGAGTAAGATCAGCAAAAGGAGCCTTTTTTCAAACCTGTGCTTTAAGGATGGTCCCAAAGAAATATGTGGATTTTTTCATTTGCTTTTTGTTTGTGTAGTTTGTGCTGGTTCTGGGGCTTGCACCCAGAGGGTGGACCTTGTCCCTGTACAGGTGTCTTTCCTGGCCACCTGTCCCCTAAGCTAGTACTCACTGCTTGACCCAAAACTCCACATCTGGCTTTTTAATTGTTTAATTAAAGATAAGATTTTGACAGCCTCTCCTGTCTGAGTTGGCTTTGAACTGAAAGAGAAAGAATGACAATTGACATCAACTGTAAGGACTTCTCTTTTGAAACAAGAAATATTAGATGAAGTTTATTATAAAGCTAATCTTCGACAAATTTTAAAAGAGGAGAATATGTCCAACAAAGAAGCAACAACTTCAATAACTCAGCAAAAGTAGGTGCACTGAATCATTTTTCTGCTTGGGAAGATTACTATTGTCGTTGTCGTTTCTTTTGGGGAAACTTAAAGTCATATTTGCATTATTTTGTTGGTCCTGGGGCTTGAACTCTGATCCTGGGTAGTGTCCCTCAGCTCTTCAGATCAAGTTGAGCCCGCTGCCACTTTAGGTACAGCACCACTTCTGGGTTTCTGGTGGTTAATGTAAGATAAGGATCTCAGGAACTTTCCTGACAAGGCTGGCTTTGAATCACAATCCTCTGGTCTCAACTTCCTGAGTAGCTAGGATTACAGGTGTGAGCCACCAGCATCTGGCTTATATTTGCATTTATGTGCACTTAATGACACTATGTAGACAAAGAATGGACATTTGAATGAAATGATGACATTACAACTTTTCAGAAAAATTGAGGTAGCAATAAATATGTCCCCTTTTCCATGTTGTTACATTAATGACGCATGAGTTATGGACTCTTACATTAGCATCCACCCTCTGGTGTCTGCGTATGTAGACTTAGTATCAGAAATTGTTCATAGAGAAATAGAGAAAGACTGAGATTTTTAGAAAGCAAAGGAGATCAAGTATGAAAGAACAGCATAGAAGGATAGACAACTTATCACAGAGACTAAGAACTAACCTAAGTAACTAGAATGCTAAAGGCAATGAGGAATAAGCCTAGTTGATAACTAGTTCTTCAATAACCAAAAATGGTTCTCTCCAACAGTTTCTAGTATAACTTAGTTATTATTATCATTTATTCCTTCCATCTAGATTTATTCGTTCTCTTCTTTAAAAACTATTAATTAGCCTCTGCCTTTTTGATGCCATGATTTATCAAAAAGATTTCCAAATCTCACTTAGCCTACACTTCTGATTGTGATTAGCAGTGACCACTCAAAAGCCTGGAATCTTTGAATTTCCAGGATTAATCTTCACCTGATATCTAAGCACATTCTTGGCATTAAATGCCGTGATCTGTTAATACAACTTTTTTTTTTTAACACACTATTCTAATACAGGTAAAGTAAATGAATTAAGAACTATTGTTAGGTATCAGTTGGAATAAGCAATTATATATTCCAAGTATGGGGTCTTTATTTTGTATTTACTAGCTAAATGACTTTTTTGCCAGTCCTGGGGCTTGAACTCAGGGCCAAGAAACTGTTCCTGAGCTTTTTTTTTCTAAAGGCTAGAACACTACCACTTGAGGCACAGCTCCACTTCCAGTGTTTCTTTGCCTATTTATGTGGTACTGAGGAATTAAACCTAGGATGTCATGCATGCTAAGCAATAACTGTTCCATTAAGCCACATTCCCAGAGCCCTAAATGACTGTCTTTCTTAAGTTGATATGTTTTTTACTGTGAAAATAACGTACAGAGGTGTTACAATTTACATGAGCAAGGTAATGAGTACATTTATCATAAATTATTGTTGTCTCTTCCTTCCCCTTACCATCCCTGCACACCGATCCCCTCATCCCCGGCAAAAGTTTTGAAGTTCATTTTTCAACATTATGTCTTGTACATCTCATTGTTGTAATGGGACATTCTTAAGATGCCATTATTTTTCATTCTGTTACTATGTATTGTAATTTAGGCCAGGTGGTAGAAAAGGAAGTGGAATACAATACTAAGTCTAGTAAAGCTGACATTACAAACACATCACTAAGGAAGTACAGTGTTAATACCTGCCGGACTCATAGGGCTGATACATGTGACATTATTATGTAAAACACTCTTAACCGTCATCTCCGACATCCATAACATTCTGCTTCCATTTCCAAGGTCAAGAGCCAAATATCTTAGCCTTTTTATTGATAGAGTGTTTTGCCTAGGAAGGAAGAAGGAGGATATGGAAGGTGATGTTGGAAAAATATATATATTGGCTCCCTGCCCACATTTTTTGCATTTTAAAAAAGTGCTACTGATGAACTCCTACTTACATCTAATTGCTTATACTGTCTGTACAAGATTAAGATAAATGAAGACATCTGTTCTGGTGGATAACCACATTTATTAAAAAAAATCCATTTCTGGAAAAAATGATACTAGATAAGTAAGTATAAATTATTGTCTATATAATAGTTTCTTTCCCCGTGCAGAACGAAAGGTAATATTGAAATGATTACTCCAGCTTTCTTTGAGATTTTTTTTATTGTGAGAATACCATACAGAGGAGTTACAATTACATGGGCAAGATAGCGAGTACATTTCTTATCAAGCTGTCTCAGTATCAAAATGTTCTCTAATTCCTGTAATATCCAAGCATAAAAGTCATGATTTGAAGATCTCAGTAGTTTTAGAAACAAAGATACATAATAGCTTCCATCCTGCAGAGACATATGATAGTAAGTATGATTGTATTATAGCAATCTTTTTCCTATTTATCTCAAATGTTGCATATCTTGGCATATTAGTCTATGTCCTGCATCAGCTTCCTGTAGGTGAGATTTACCTCTACTCTGCAATGTTAAGATGGGTCATGTGACTTACTTCAGCTTACAAAATTGAACCAGAAGTTGTGAAAGGCTATTTCTGGGGGAAGATTTCCATCTCATTGTCTCTGTCTAACAGCTGACATGTTATTCCTTAGCTATAAAAATAGAATATTTCCAGAGGGAATCTTCTTTCAACTTATATACTAGAAGATTACAGCATGTGAAAGTGAAGCAAACTTCAAATACAGCCTCATATATGTAATACAGACAGAATTAAGCTAATATTAGAATATGATATTAAGATGTTAATTTCTTATCATTCTTGATTACCTTTATGATAGTTGACTACAGCACACCAGAATTTAATAAAAACTAAATAAGTACTAAACAAACAGGTAACATTTCTTGTTTGATCCTATTATATTTTTTTAATAAATACACATTGTCCATGTGATCACTTGTAGGTTTATCTTTTTCTATAGGTATCTTTTTTCTATAGGTTATCATTTTCTTTTTCACTCTAGAGCACTGTATCTATTATCCACATTCATTATCTAGACATTGTGATTGAGATGAGGAAGAACAAAATATCTAGATTTCTCCTTCTCTTTTCCTCTTCTCCTTTTTCTAGTGTGAATTCTCATTCTTTCTCCAAATTATCCTATTAATAAAGGAAGAATGACACACTGTGGATATCAAGCAAAAGGCTTCAAATCAAGATTTCATTCTTTCAGATACAGTTGAATAAATCAGTGTGGCTCAAGGAAGAATAGAAACATAATTTTTTTCTCTTTCTTCCTTCCACCATAGAGTCTGAACATGACTTCAAATATCTAATAAGCCATTTGGCTTGGTTTAAAAATATAGTTAGCTAAATAAATAAAAATTTTTAAATTTTAAAATAAATTTTAAATAAATAGTAATTTGTCGTTTGCTTTTGGGAGGCATGATATAAAACTGCACTAACACTGTGTGAGTTGAGAGGCTAAATTTTATCAGAATCTAAAAATAATGAAAAATAGATGATTTTAAAATAAATATCTTGGAGGTACATTTTATTGTAACATAGCCACAGAGACATATTTTCTTTTCCTCTCCACACTGATTCAACTTCAATAAACAACTCATGTAATTCAAATACCTGTGTTTCAGTCATAGTTAGAAAAAGACAACCAGTATTGGGTGGTGCATTCTTTAAAAATAGCAGTCATATAAATATTAACCATAATTCAAAAATAATAACAATCAAATGCTCTTGAAAAGAGATTGTAAGCAGAATGTATAAAGTGATAGGGCCAGAACTGCTTCAGGAGCTGCTCCCTGGCATTTAAAACATTGTCATGTACTATGTTAAAACATTGTCATGACAATGTTTTAATCATGATTAATTGCTTTCAGGGACTACTTTTTTTCTAGTTATATCTCATTGAAGAAATATATTGTTCAAAATTAATGAAAGGATAACAGGTTATAGTAGAAAGAATTCTCCACACTCATTGTGTTAGGTAGTAAAATACCTTTCTAAAATATCGTTGTCCACAAATTTTCAATCTCTCAAATGTAGATTTGCATTATATGTGTGTGTGCTTTAAAATAATCACCTTTCATTACCCAAGGAACACAAATTTGAATAATTGTCAGATGGGAGAAGTATAACTCAAAGGGGTATATAAAATCCCAGCTGTTGTTCAAAAGGGACATCATTAGATAAGAAACATCAGAAAGATGTAAAGGGTTGGGAAGGTGTCTCATTGGTAGAGTGCTTGCCTTGCATGCATGAGGCCCTGGGTTCGATTCCTCAGCACCAAAGATAAGCAAAAAGAAAAAAGCCGGAAGTGGTGCTGTAGCTCAAGTAGTAAAGTACTAGCCTTGAGCTGAAGAGCTGAGGGACAGAGCCCAGGCCCAGAGTTCAGGCCCTACCACTGGACCCCCCCCCCAAAAAAAACCAAACAAACAACAAAAAAAAAGAAAGATGTAAAGATGCTACAGTAGAAGATAAAGGAAAAGACAGCTACTCAGATTCTGAATTTCTGGAAAGTGGAAGAGGATGTAAATGCCTTTTGCACTAGAATCATCTAAAAATATTTTAGCTCTGTAGGTGGCTTGATTATAATCTTGTGAGTCTTCTTTTAGATTTTTGTTCTTTAGAACTGTAAAATGATAAATACGGATTATTCAATCCAATTAACTTGCAGAAATTTGTTACAGCATATTTGGTTTAGTAAACTAACCCAAGGGCATCACCCGTTTCCTGATGCAACTACAGAGTCACCACATATCCTAATTTCTGAGAATAAGAAAAATGTTGACACCAGATTTGTACAAATGTATGATGTACATATAACTAAGGGCCTTGCATTAATGAATTCTTGAAATTCTAAATAATATTTAAATAAGAATCTACCTATCTTTATTTTCACATTTGGGGATCACTAAGTACAAAGTTAAGTAGAAGGCTAGGATAAGAATATGGATATGATCCCTTATTTTCAATATCTAGTATATGTCAGAGTTAAGCAGAAAAGGTCAGATAAGGTAATGTTAGGGAAATGAATTCTAAGATATATATTCAAAAGTTTTTTTTTCTTTCATGCGATTGTTTCTAACACATTTATAAGATTATTTTTTTGTTGATTTGTATGTCCCTCCCCCACAGTATAACCCCTGCTTCCACTGCAATTGATGTGGGTATAATTTGTGGAGGGGAAGGGGAAAAACAAATCGTGGACCCATTGCAACAATGAGATATACAAGTCATTATGTCGAAAATGAACTTTACAACATTGGTGCTGGGGGGGGGGCGGTAAGAACAGGGTGAGGGGGTGGAGAGAGGATGGGAAGGTACGGGAAGGGTAAACAAAGGAGGAGGCTACAATGCTTGATAAGAAATGTACTCATTATCTTGCCATTGCAATTGTAACCCCTCTGTACAGTATTTTCCCAATAATAAATAAATAAATATGGAAATGAAATCTGTCTCCTCATATTATAAAGACAATTTCTGTAATTTTGTTAGTTTCTAAAGCAATAAAAAAATAAGATTAAACAGAAACAGAATCTCAATTTTCTATCTTTCCTAACTTTACAACAGAAATTAGAGAATCCAGTAAAGATACAGCAATCCCAGGATGGTACAGGATATTTATAGGATCACTACATGGTGAAAAAAAGATAACAAAAATGGGTCCCCTGGAACAATGGGAAACAAAATCTACACCTACAGAATGTGATATAGCTAGAAAATAATTTCCACTATGCCAAGTCTTTGATATTTTAGGTTTGTTAACAGAGCAACTTTCCTCTCTTAGGAAATGACTCTTTATTAATAGACAAGGTTTTGCAGCTTATAATCAAGCAACATATAATGCTTCTAAGAATAACCAAGGCCGCTTCCATCGCTATAGCTGATGAGTAAGAATGACCTTGTGGAATAGTCAATCTTGAAATTTTTCATACCTTTCCTCTTCTTCAACACGAGAAGACCTTGTCAAGATATGTAAAACTTTAATAAAGGATTTTTATATTTTTTATTGTTCACACTAAAGCAAATATACCTTTCCTCTTTACAAGCATGACTTTGAAAGAGTTAGACCCTCACAATTATTTTTTAGGAAAAAGTTTACTGCTTTGGCTTATCTGTTTTCCTGCTTTTGGGTCTTGTTTTCTATTGTTTTGGCAATTACATAGTACAACAAAGTAAATCCATTATGCTTATGTTGAATTGTTCAAAGTCAAGCTGTCTTCAAAGAAAGTTTTCTGTTTCCTTCTTCAGTGCTAACTAAAGTTTAATTATTGCTCTTTAATGAAAGCAAAAACATGATACTTTCACGTATATTTTCATTGAAACCTGTGAAACAGAAGTGTCTGTGATTGCTTTCTTGTTTTCAAGTAATTTCCTTGGCTATTTTCATTATTGCCTTTGTTCCGGTCTTCTAATCAGGAGCACAAGGTTACACAAAAAGATCTTCCTAAGATATAAGATGATAGGCAGAAAAAAATAAATATATAATTAAAGATTTTCATCTCTTAAGAGATTGAAAAGCTCAGAAGACATTTTGCTATTACTGGTATGGTTAAGATGAATTGAATGTTTTGGTTCTTAAACTAAATGAAATACATGTAATAGGTTATAGTTGTTCCAAACAATGATTATGGCTTATACTTTTCTGCTCCAATGAGATGAGACCTTTGACGAGGTTGGAGGGCATATTGATTTTAGGAGAGAAGGGTTTATTTTAGAATGTCAAGGAAGATTCCTAAAACAGCACTGCCTATCACATATCTGTTAATAATACTTATGGCATATAAGTATATAAACATACAAATATTAATTGAATGAGAAATGTGTGATTTACACAATTGATTCAATGACAAGTACATCCAGAAAACCCTTCTATATATTTCCTTAAACTAGCATATATAGTGAGATTTAAAAATTTTTAGAATATATATTTTAGCATTTATGTCCAAATATTTGTTTATTTTTAACTGTTTATTTTTAATCTTTTCAGTGGTGGGGCTTGAAATCTGGACCTGGATAGTCTCCCTCAGCTGTTCAGCTCAAATTAGTGCTCTACCACTTAAGTCATTGCCAGTTTTCTTTTGTCTCATTGGAGATAAGAGTCTCATAGACTTTCCTGCCTAGGCTGGCTTTGAACCATGATTATCAGCTCTCAGACTCCTTAGTAGCTTGGATTACAAGCATGAGCCACTGGTGCCTAACTATATAATTACGTTTTACATATTTCTGAAGTATTAAGTGTTAATCCCATTCAATAATATGTGTAATGATCAAGCTACATAATATCGATTAATTTCTGCATGTAACATTTCTTTTTAGAGTGAATGCTCAAAAACTTATCTTGGGCTGTGATGAAATATCTCTTCTTAACTATAATCACCTTGCTTCTTGTGTAACAAAATTAATATATTTACTTTTTGTCATAGAAGTCTGCTAATTAAACTTGTATTAAACATGATTGGTAAAGTGAAAGAAATTCATGTTTTTAAAAAATTATTCCTTTTGTTTTCAATTATATTTCCATGGAAATGTGTAATATTCATTCATTTAACTGTTGAAATTGATAACAATTACATTATATCAAGTTGATTCAAACTTGTATTTGAAAATTGCACACATAACACAAATGTACTTCCACTTTCCTCTATCACATAATTAAAAAAACAGTAAAGCAATGATTGATGTTAACCATTCATGTAGAGAATCCTAGAAACTCAGGGGGCTAAGACCTGAATATTTTAGTTCAATGTCAGTCCAAACAGACAAAAATGTGAAAACTTATCTCCAGTTATCCAGCAAGAAGTAGACGGTGAGAATGTGGCTCAAGGAATAGAGTGTCATCAGCCATGAGCAAAAAATTCAAGGAAGACCATTAAACATTGAGTTCCAGCCCTAAAAATGTCATATACACACAAGACAACAACAAAAAAGTACTATGAACATCAATAATGAAGACAAAATAGTAGAAAAGATCATGAGAAATGTGTAAACATCTAGAAAACAGAAATCATTTGACAATTTTGATTCATGAGATGAAAAAGTTGCAGTCTCATTTGCACAATCTCATTGTAGTCATTTGTGTTGAAACCTGGCTATTGGGTAACGTGAAAGAGGAGATTGGATTACTTGACATAGCAGACATTGCCTGTGACTATGCACCATCCCACTCTACAAAATCTAAAATCATGCTTGTTAAATTAAATAACACCTAATGTTAGAGACTGGTCCACAGAGACTGGGGTCCTTATTTTGAGGCTTCAGACCAGTGCTTCTGTTTATAACCACTCCTGTTTTAACAGGATGGGACAAAGAGAAGTAGTAGGTTTAATTATAAAAGGGAAACATTAGAAAGACTTATTTTTTGTTACTAAGGCTCTAACCACTTTAGATTATTTTTCAGGCCAAGCCACCCTTTAGCAATGATCGCTAACCTATGGCTTCCACAAACGTGAGAAAACAGGGAGATTACACTATATGTAGCTTTCTTTGTTTTTGTAGTTTCTCACATTTTTTTGTCAGAACTGGTCCTGGATATCAGTTTTCTATACTTTTGCCTTATAATTAGCAAAGCATATTTCATCTCAAGCTTGGACCCATACTATTTTTCATTGTAAACATTTAATATTGACTTCTGTTTTTTAGATGGCATTAAATACTATTGAGGTTAGTATGGATCTTTATGATGTTATAAGAAGAACACAGAGGGGCTGGGAAGGTGGCTCAGTGGTAGAGCGCTTGACTTGCATGCCTGAGACTGTGGGTTTGATTCCTCAGCACCACATAAGCAAAAAGAAAAAAAGCCGGAAGTGGCGCTATGGCTCAAGTGGTAGAGCGCTAGCCTTGAGCTGAAGAGCTGAGGGACAGCGCCCAGGCCCAGAGTTCAGGCCCCACGACCAAACCCCCCCCCCTAAAAAAAGAAGAACACAGATAAATCCCTGAATACATTTTCCAATTTATTTAAATATTTCTAGTATGACATCACAAGTAGGACATTAATATTTTACAAGTACCTTACGTAGACTTCAGTTGTTTTAATTATTTTGTGCACATATTAAGTCCAATATAATTTTATCAACTCTATATGAATGTACCATATTTACAGATACGTTTCTTTACCAAAAATAATCTGTCTCATGCTTCCCTTTTATAATTAAACCCATTATTTCTCTTTGTCCCATCCCAAACCTGTTTAATCCTGGAAACCAACACATTTTTTTCTCCAAATTCTAGTTCATGCAATAAATAAGCTTTTAGGATTGCCTTCAAATCTATGGTAGATTATTCCCTATTGTTGTAGGTCTTAATATTGTATTGTGTTCACTCGAGTTGCCTTTTGGTTCTGTTATTAGAGAATTTAGCAAAAAATATTTCCCATTCACCTGAAGAATGCCTGAATTGATTTCCATTTCTTTGACTAGAGGAAATAATGCTGCTATATGGCTCTGTGTTTTGGCCTTTGGGTGAATGTTACATTTTATTTCTATGAGACAAATCCTGAAGAGCTCAATTCCTGTGCTATGCTGTGGGTATTTGCAAGTGTCATATACTAGGAACCTGTCAAAATGTTTTCAGAAGTGGCTTTCCCATTTGACATTCCTGCCAGCATCCAGTTTCTGTTTCTTGATAGCATTTAGTATGGTCATTATTGAATTATGTGAGGTAATTCTCATACATGTTTTATGATGTCATTTTAGTTTAATGTGCATTTATTTGATGACTGATGATGCCTTTCTTGTGCTTATTTTTCACAAGATGTATTTTGCTGGTTTCTAATTGATGTTCTTTTTAACATTAGGTTTTGAGAGTTCTATGTAAAGTCTCGATTTGAAGCATTCTTCAGGTATAGGATTTGCAAATATTTTATCCTTGACTATGGGTACACTTCATCATCATTATCTTCATAATCAACATCATAATCATCATCACCATCATCATGATCATCATCATGATCATCATCATCATCATCATCACTATGAGCATTACTACTATTACTGTTGTACATGTATCTACGGTCCTGGGCTTGAACTCAGGGTCCCTGTGATTTGTTGCAATTTGTTAACAATTTACCATTTCAGTCATTCCTCACTTCTGGCTTTTTTGCTGATTAATCAGAGATAAGATTCTTAGGAACTTTATTTTGTGGGCTGCTTTCAAACAGCAATTCTCAAATCACAGCCTCCCATGTAGCTAGGATAAGATTCATGAGCCACCTGCTACCAATTTTTATTCAATACTAGTATATGAACTTTAACAGACCAAATTATTTTACACTTGTATTGAGTTCTACTATATCAAGTTTTCCTTTCCTATAATTTTAATGCCAAATTTAAGTATGCTTCATCTCCAAAATTGTCAAGACATCTTTCTTGGCTTTATACTTACATCTCTCTTTTTGTTTTATATGCCACTTTTTAATCCTGTTTGAAGTTAATATTTGCATTAATTGTTATTTTAAGTCAATGTTCATTTTTTAATTCTGCTCAATTCTGTCTAACCTATCATCACTTATTAAAGAGAATGTCATTCCACCAGTGTTTGGTTTTAACCCTTATTAAATATTCCCTGATAATATTTATGTGGAGCTAATCTGGTCCCCTATAGACCCATTGAGCTGTATAGTCTTTCCTCTACAAATATAACAATTTTACACTTTATTATTGGACAGAGAAATATATTCCAGTTTATTTTACTTTGTCAATGATTCAAAGAGTGCTGGTCAGGTGTTTTTGAAATTGTCATAAACATAAATAAAACTCTGTAGCTGTGTGCTGTTGCCTCATTCTTGTGATCCTAGCTGCATAGGAGGCTGAGATCTGAGGATTGTGGTTTAAAACCAGCTGGAACAGGAATGTCCATAAAACTCTTATGCTCAATTAACCTCAAGAAAACCAGAAGTGACACAGTTGCTCAATGAGTAGAGCACTCACTTTGAGCTGAAGAGCAGAGGGACAATGCCCAGTACCAGATCTCAAGCCCCATGAATGACCTCCCAAACAGGGGGAGGAGACAATTTATATTTTTTCTCTATTGTATCCTGCAATCCACAAAAATTATATGTCTCCATTTATTTAGATGTTTGCTTTTATATTCAGCATTGTATAATTTTAAATGATGGTGAGTGAATAGCACTTTAATACATTTTGATGATATGTGAAAATAGCACAAAGAAATTCACAGAAAACAGTTGAAAAATAAAGGGAAATGGGAATGGAGAAAGACAGACACGGGTTAATCAGGCCCTTGATCAATATGTGAGTGTGTGAAATATTTCAATGATTATTTCATACAATTAATATACACCAATTAATAAATATCTTCCAAAGGCATTGGTGTTCAAGTATGACATAAAGGATATATACAGATTCTGTGGTGAAATAAAAGAAACATAGATGAGTAAATACATACTTATAGTAATCGTGTAAAGAAACTAAGAACTTTGGTCAACATCTGAGCGCTCATGACTCATTAGACAAGAAGGCTATTGGTATCAAAGGTAATACTAAAATGTTATACTTGAGCCTATCTTTAAGACTTCTTAATGCTATTGCTTTTGATTCAGTATTCTCTTTGTTGTTGCTGTTAGTGGTGGTGGTGGTGTTAGTCGTGCTTCTTGAACTCTTGGCCTAGACGCTGTCCCTCAGCTCTTCAGCTCAAGGCTAGAGCCATAGCACCACTTTGGGTTTTCTGGTGGTTTATTGGAGATAAGAGTCTCATGGACTTTTCCTGCCCAGGCTGGCTTTGAACTGTGATCCTTAGCTCTCAGCCTCCTGCATAGCTAGGATTGTAGGTGTGAGCCCCAGGCACTGGACTTCAGTCATTATTCTTAGTACGAGGAAAAAATACAAGTGGTTTGGAACCAAGTTGTAGAAGACTAACTTTTTGGCTTCAGAAGAGAGCTGTCAGGTAACTTAAGAGTAGATAGATTTAGCAAAAATTGAACATGTAAGTCCACAAGGAATGCTACAAAACATTTTTGCAAAGTTCCAAAAATGATAAGGATATGGACTGCAATAATTACCTTGGCAATAAAGGACATGTTTGAATATTCTGTCTTTATTGTTACTGTTGTAAATGTACAATGTCATTTTATTCATCTTTGTTGTTGTTTCCTTTATATGTTCTTTCCCCTATGGCATATCCCCTGTGTCACTGTACTCGATTTTGATACCCTGCATCTTGTATATACATGTCTAGTCTGGGGAGGGGAAGGGAAATTACAAAACCCTGAAACAAGGACACAGGATGACCCATTGCAACAAAGATACCCACAAGACAGTATATTGGAAATGAACTTTACCACTTCATGCTGCGAGTGGGGGGAAATAGGATTGTGGGTGCTGGGGAAGGGAAGGGATAGTGAAACAACAACAAGGAAAGGAAGGGGTAACAATGATCAACAAGTAATGTACTCATTGCCTTACTCATGTAACTGAAACCCCTCTGTGCAACATCTTAACCATAAAATAAAATAAAGTAAAATCAAAAAAGGACATGATCGGCAAATAAAGTAAAATGATATCTTACAAACAAATGAAAATAATAATATACATATGTCTATATACATGTGTGAAACCATCTGTATATACATATGTATGTATAAATATATAGGTATTTGCATATATACACATATAAGTATGAATATTTACATAGGTACATATAGTGTGTGTATATATATATATATATATACATTTATTTAAAGAAACTTGAATCAGAAATACATTAAGAACATATTAATGCCAATGGAAAAGTTTAACCATCATGAATAAATTATCAAAAATTCCAAATATATATCTCTATAGTAATATAACAACAACCAAGGAACATATGGAAAGATCAATACATACCTAGACATTGCATACATTAGAGATTAGTGGAAATAGAAACAAAAATGAGATTGCACTACACAACCATTAAGTAGAAATTGGAATCCATATATATTGGTGCTTGGCACTTAAAATGATATGGTCAGTTTGTTAAACATACTGGCAATCTTTAAGATATTATATATAAAGTTGCTCTGTGATCCAGCATTTTGAAACATAATTTTATATTCAAAATTATTTCAACCTATGTCCAATGAGACACATGTGCAAGAATATACATAGTAAAACCTTTTACAATACCATATAATAAAATATTGAAATGCCCATTGAGGTTGTTATACAATTATACACAGGCAGACAAAATAATATTCTCCATCCATGAGAAAAATTTACATGGACTTACTTTGGAAACAGTAATATTACATGGTAGAAATATATAAAATAGACTACATTTTCTAGTTATATGAGCTTTTTAAAATTGGCACATCTGTAGAGGTAGAATATGAAATAATAACTACTCAAGAGCAGGGTAGGTTGAAATGATGACAGGAAGTGACTACTAATAAATATTGGAGTATTTTGAGAGAGTAGTGATGATAAAATGTTCTAGAACTGAAGGTGATATTGTTACTCCAACCCTTTAACATTCTGAGAATCATTGTACTTTATCAAAGAATTACAGAGTGCATTTGTATTAACATTAGGAAAAATTTTAGAATAGTATTGGGTAAATCTGAGTGATAATTTAGAGTTTAAAATCACAGTATTCTGTAATGCATAACTTTAGTATGTTGATAAATAAGACTATTAATAAAATATAATCTGTAATATATTTTCAAGTCAGTGAATATTCTACAAAATTATGTAAATTGAGGGATGAGATAGGATTGAGAAAGATGAGAGATAATGATCATCAAGAGGCATTGTATTGGCCTGGGAATGTGGCTTAGTGGTAGACTGCTTGCCTTGCATGTGTGAAGCCCTGGGTTTGATTCCTCAGTACTACATAGCAAAAAAAGCTGGAATTGGCACAATGACACAAGTTGTAAAGTGCTAGCATGAGGAAAAGTAGCTCATGGACATCCCCAAGCTCCTGATTTCAAGCCTGAGGACTAGAAAAAAAATTCATTTTATTAAGCCAGTTATTAGTGGCTCACGCCTGTAATCCTAGATAATCAGGGGTCTGAGGATTGAGGCTTGAAGCCAGCCCAGGCAAGAAAGTTTGTGAGATTCTTTTTTGTTGGGGGGGAGGGGTTCTGTCGTGGGGCTTGAACTCTGGGCCTGTGCGCTGTCCCTCAGTTCTTGAGCTCAAGGCTAGCGCTCTACCACTTGAGCCACAGTGCCACTTTTGGCTTTTTTCTTTTTTGTTTATGTGGTGCTGAGGAATCAAACCCAGGGCCTCTTGTATGCAAGGCATGCACTTTCCCAGCCCTGTGAGATTCTTATCTCCAATTAAATCTCAGAAAAATATAAAAGTGCTACTGTGCCTCAAGTGATAGAGTTCTAGTGTTCATCGAAAGAAGCTCAGGGACAGCACCCCACCCAAAGTTTAAACCTCAGGAGAGAAAAAATTTTAAAAAAACTCACTAAACACTATTCATAAACTGCTTTGTCAAACAGCAACTCCCATACAACTGCTTAAAGTTAATTAAAAATATGATTAGAATAAAATACAAGTCATTTTGGGCACCAGACATAGATAGAATACAGGGGACAAAATAAATTTTACATCACACTGTTTGAGTGGAAATTTGTTCTTCAGTCTTCTAACATCATTTTTGAAATTGACAATACTGCCAATTATAGTTCATTTTCCTTTAGGAACAGATTGAATTCTGCTGTCTTTTCATATCAACCCATAGAGGTGATTTTTTTGCTTCTTGTTGAAGTATATCTGGTATTTTAAAGTAGATTTGTCCTAATATAATTTAATTTAACCAATCATTTCATTATCGCAATGTTGGTCAGATTTTTTCCAGTAAATCTTATCCCTTATAATAAATGAGAGCATGCTGTGTCAGTCTCCTATTAATATGAGACAATACTTTATAAAATTAACTTTAAAGGGGAAAAGATTAATTTTTGGCTTCTGATTTTATACATTTCAGTTTATGTTTCTTATCCTCATTGCTTTGGGTTGGTGGTGTCACAGTACCCCATATCAGGAACATGTGATGGAGTATGTGTATTCATGGAAGCCAGGAAGTAAGAAGAGGAGGAATAGGAGTGGGAGAGGGAAAAAGAAGAGGGAGAGGGAGAAGGAAAAGGAGAAGGAGACAGAGAAGAAAAAGTAGGAAGAGGAGAAAAGTACTTGATAATAACATCCTCTTTGATCACAAGTTCTCAGTGACCAAATCTCTACAACTATGCCCACTTGAAAGGGTTCACCTCTTTATGGCAACATAGTGAAAGCTAAGTATTAATCCCAATCCTTAATGATTTCAGATTTAATTTCTAGTGTGGTGGGTAGATATTTCTATACAATTGTGATAACTTCTGTTCTTAAGTACTTACTTGAATTAATCAGAGAAGCTATTTGGCTTGGAGGTGGTTTGGTTATATCATTGCTGCAGAGATGAATGAAATATTTTGAATGAAAATACATTTTATTTAACAGCTAAGAAAGCTTCAAGAGATTTCACTTTGTTACCTTCAAAAATGACTATTTCATCTAACTCATAATGACTTGAATTTTTCATAATTTTATGGCATTTCCATTCAAGTTTTTTCATCTATAGTGAGGTTCTTTCTAGTCGAAGGCAAAATAAATATTATCACAATCATTTATTTCTTATTTTATAAAGAGTAGGTATACTTTGAATTTCCTACCATTCAAAAATGTGTTATATTCAAGTCTATAGGAATAATCAGATAAGTGATGGGATATCTTGCTTTAGTTCAGATTTAAAGTTAAATTTTCAAAGTGCCTAATTGTTCCATATTGGTAATCAAAATGAAAATCAGGCATGTTTTATCCCCAAGAATGTCATTATTTCATATGTGAAAAGGTAAAATGAATGTAATATTAATTCCATGGAAAGAAATCAAATACTTATGCAATGCATCAATTCCATAGATTATGAGATCTATTGATAAAATTAATAAAACCCATATTAAACACATTGCTTAAGACATGAAGCAAATGATAATTTTGTTTTCTAGGTGAAGTTGATACAGAAATCAGAGCCCACACATTCCAGAGATCTGTGTGCTTGAAACATGCCAATTTACACATATGCTTGGCTTATGTCAATGTTATTTGAGGATAACTGAGAATGGGACTACAATAAATATATCACGAAAATGTTTAGCTTTATTTTGTTACTAAATATGCCATTTTATATCTCCTTATTTTATTTGAAAATTCTGGTAAATTTATTTAACTCACATCAACAATAACGAGAAATAAAGAGCACCTAGCTCCTTAAAAGACAATCAATAAGAAAAAAATGACTCTTTTGTTTTCTTCCAAAGCTGAACTAAGCCAGGCCCAAAGAAACATATGTCCCATGGTTTCCCTTATTTTCAATGACTAGTATATGGTTGAGACAAGCAGAAAATGGTCATGTAAGTTGATGTTAGGCAAAATGAACTCCAAGATATGTGTTAAAAATATTTGTTTTCCTTTCATTTGATTGTTTCAGACATATTTATAAAATGATTTTTGTTGCTTTGTATGTCCCTCCCCCACGGTATAACCCCTACTTTCACTGTATTTGATGTTGGTATAGTTTGTGGAGGGTAAGGGAAAAAACACATCATTTAAATACCGATACAGGTGGACCCATTGTAACAATGAGATGTACAAGATGTTATGTCGAAAAAATAACTTTACAATTTTGACATGGGGGCTCACAGGCGGGGGAGGAATGGAAAGGGATGGGAAGGGGAAACAGAGGAGGAGGCAACAATGCTTGTTAAGAAAAGCACTCATTACCTAGCCCATGTAATCGTAACCCCTCTGTAAGGTATTTTCATAATGAAAAACGAATAAATAGAAGAAAAATAAGAAAGAAAAAATGAAACAACAAAGAAAAAATTGAACCTCATTTTGCATATGGGGTTTTTATATTGTGGTGCTTTTAGTTGTGGATTATGTGTGTATTCCATGAATCTGAGCTCTTATCACTAGGGCTACTAGAAGAAAATTTCAAAATCTAAAGCACTTAACACAGTTCTGAAGTTTTTTGTGGGTTTTACTACAGTAGCAACAGGGCATAAACTGTAAAAAGGAAATAATTCTAGTGCTTTTCAGGCAAGAATGTGATGAAAAGCATACTTTCAGCTTCCTAGATGAAATAAGAAGACCACACTTACTAAATGATCAGTCCTTAAATAACAGTGCCACTTTTAAGGCACTCTAGATAATTCAAGTCCTTCATCTCCCCACAACCACTATTGCCATTCCCAAATCATTGTCAAGGTGAATTTCCAGTTCTTTTTAATATTTCAAATGGCTTAGGCGTAACATAAACAGTAATTCAAGTTGTTGAGAAAATTTAATTTAGAATAAGCTAACAAATCAGAGTCAACTCCATAGCATAACCTTTAGGGAAAATGAACTAAGGAATACGGCATGTCCTTTGTAACTTAATAGTAGACATTAAGTCAAAATGCCAGAAACAGGGCTGGAAAGGTGGCTCAGTGGTAGAGCGCTTGCCTTGCATGCCTGAGGCCCTGGGTTCGATTCTTCAGCACCACATAAGCAAAAAGAAAAAAAGCCGGGAGTGGCGCTATGGCTCAAGTGGTAGAGTGCTAGCCTTGAGCTGAAGAGCTGAGGGACAGCGCCCAGGCCCAGAGTTCAGGCCCACGACCAGACCCCAAAATTCCAGAAACAGACTCTACAAGAAGAAAATAGATGTCTTTCATAAGACATATTAAAGATTACCTGGGGACAATTAATTTTACCTAGCTTTTCTATTATATGATAGCATATTTTTGGCTACTAATCAGAAAGACTCAAAAACATTCATAAATATGATATGAAAAATGCATTGTCATGAATGAATGAAATCAGGGAGTAGATGGTTCAAAACCTGGATGGTTCTGTTAAATATTCTCATTATTTTGAATGATCTGATATTTTCACATACATGGAATTATAAATGTATTTTATGTCTTGGCTTGAAACTTTGATTATTTGATCATTGTCTGATACCCAGTGTCAAGAACCTAACCTGAGTTAGAGTGGTAAATATGTGTGTGTTTGTGTGTGTGTGCATTTGTGTGTGTGTGTGTGTCTGCACGCATGTATGTAGAAAGAAGAATCGTCTTGCTCTCAGGGTATATACTTAATCTTAATTGTATTAGTTATACCATATTAATGACAGCAGATAATGGGAATTAACATTTTGGGCCATATGTTTATGTTCCTATGATTGCATGAACAAACTAAAAATTATGTTTGGGGTATGAGTTTTGTGGAAGGTGAGCTGAAAGTATAAACATTTGGAATCTTGAGAAGGATATCAATGGCAATGATTTTAGTGTAAATCAATTTTAGACAACACTTCGAAGGATATGTAATCCTATATGAAAATGAAATATTTACTGATTTTTCCATAGCTACACTATTCTATAAATTTGTAGGAAAACAAGTTATATTATAGAAACATAAAAGTAATGTCAATTATTGAATACAGTTTTGCACTTTAGTTGCTTCAAGTAGAAATACCATTTATTTCTACTGTATAGGAAGGAAAACCTTAAATATTGCAGTTTGTGTGATATTTCACATTGGGAAGCTTTGTCTGTATCTATGTTTTTTTCTTTTGTTTCTGCTTTCCTATTCATAATTCTGTTTCTCATAGTATTCTTCTAAGGATTTTTTCTTTCTCCCAATATGGGGTTTGAACATACCTCATGCTCTCAGTTTGTTTGCTAACAGTAGTCAGTCTACCATTTGAACCAAGACTCCAGCCCAGAAGTTTATGTAGTTAATTGGAGATAGAACCACATAAACTTTCCTACCATCCTGAAAACCATTATCCCCCAAGTCTCATCGTCCTTAGTCACTATGGTTATAGAGATGAGTCATGGACCAAAAGAGTAGATGACATTTCATGTCTTATAGATTCCACGTTTGCTAGTAATTGTAATAATAAACTATGACTGAATGAGTAGCATTAATACTGTAAATACATTACCTCTGAGTTGGTGGAACTGGAACTCCAAGATCAGAGTTGGCTTTTTCTAAGTCCTCTTTCCTTGGCATATCCAAGGCCTTCTACCTCTCTTCGAGAAGACTTCAACTTAAATGCTTCCTTTGAGATTCTGTTTCCAAATGCAGTCAATGGGTTTTTGATCTTTAATATGACTTCAGTAGGACAGTATCCAACACACAACATATTATTTAATGTATAGAAGAAAATCTCTAATAGGAAATTATTCAGTTTGGGGATGGAAGTTATGATTATACTTTTAAAAAATTAGCAAATGAGGTAAAAGCTTTATTAGAGTTTGTAAAACAAGTATGTAGTCTATACATATGCCAAATTTTTACCCTGGTACACACTTAAATTCCTAGTGGTACTGGAGGATTGAACCCAGAACCCAAACCCTATATTTATGAAACAGCATCTCTACTATTGCCATATCTGCAGATTGTAATTGGATTGCTTATTTTGAGGTAGTATCACTATGCCTGGGACTGATTGAACTGCGGTCCTCCTAATACAAGCAAAAAAACTTTGCACCCAGAAAATGGTTAGAGTTTCAGAAACTTCTTTTTTTGTCTCGGCTTCCTTGGAACTGAAATTCTCAAATCTTTGTTTCCCAAGTAGATAAGATTACAGGTTTGAGCTACTTTATCTAGTAAAGGTATAAAATTTCAAAATATCTTGATATTGCTTGTATTAGTTCTTAAAATATATACATAACCTTAATTTTCTCTCTCTTTTGTTTAGTACTTAAGTTGAAAACATTGGCTTACTTTTCTATTCTTTTCTTCTCTCTCTTTTTTTTTTTTTGCAGATGACTATCTTTGTGAAAATATTGTTCAGAAGGTTTACAATTACATGGGCAAGATAAGAGTACATTTCTTATCACGCATTCTTGCCTCCTCTTTTGTTTCCCCTTCCCATCCCTTCACAGCCTCCCGCTGCCCATCCACCCAAACGTCCACCCCCCCCACCCCCGCACCAAATTGGTAAAGTTCGTTTTCGACATGACAACTTGTACTTCTCATTGATCCAATGGGTCCACCTGTATGTTATTTAAACGACTTGTTTTTCTCCTTCCCCTCCACAAATTATAACGACATCAAATTCAGTGAAAGCAGGGGTTATACTGTGGGGGAGAGGCATACAAAGCAACAAAGAAATAATCTTATAAATGCGTTAGAAACAAATGCATGAAAGAAAAAAAAACATTTAAATACATATCTTAGGGTTCATTTTCCTAACATCACCTTATCTGACCTTTTCTGTTGACTCATACATATACAAAATATTGCAAATAAGGGAAACCATGGGACCTATGCTTCTTTTGGCTTGGCTTAATTCACTTAATACAATTTTTTTCAAGCCTTTCCATTTCCGAACAAATGGGGCAATGTCATTCTTTCTGACGGAGGCATAGAATTCCTTTGTGCATTTATACCACATTTTCTTGATCCATTCATCTACTGAGGGGCATCTGGGTTGGTTCTCTTTCTTTGAAGAGTCCCTGCCTGGTTTTGGGATGAGGGTTATGATGGCTTCATAGAATGTGTTCGGTAGTGAACATTCTCTTTCAATTGCATTGAAGAGTTGGAGGAGTATTGGTGTGAGCTCTGCTTTGAAGGCCTTTTAGAATTCTGCTGTAAAACCATCTGGTCCTTGATTTTTCTTAGCTGGGAGGTCTCTTATTGCTGTTTCTATTTCAATGCTTGATATGGGCCTGTTAAGATGGTTTCACTCACCTTGGATTAGTTTTGGCATGTCAATATTTGCTAGGAAAAGGTCCATTTCTGCCATGTTCTCAAAATTATTAGCATAAAGTTTTGAGAAGCATTCCCGTATAATGTTCTGAATTTTGATTATTCCTGTGGTGATGTTTCCATTCTCCTCTCTGAGTTTATTTATTTGGGTGTGTTCTCTTCTTTTCCTGATAAGATTTGCTAAGGGTCTGTCAATTTTGTTAATTTGTTCGAAGAACCAACTCTTCATTTTGTTGATTTTTTCTATAGTTTTTTTGGATTCTAATTCTTTTAATTCTGATTTAATTTTAATTATTTCTTTCAATCTACTGGATTGGGGTTTATTTTGCTGTTCTTTTTCAAGAAGGTTCAGATGTCTCATTAAATTGTTGGTTTCAGATCTCTCCAATTTGTTGATGTAGGAACTCAGAGCTATAAATTTGCCTCTTAATACTGCCTTTGTTGTGTCCCAGAAGAGCTGGTAATTTGTGTGCTCATTTTTGTTCAATAGCATGAATATTTGAATTTCCTTTCTAATCTCTTCCATGACCCAGTCATGATTCAGCAGAGTCTTGTTCAGCATCCATATGTTACCGGAATTTCTTTGGTGGCTTTTGGTGTTGAGTTCTAATTTTATTCCCTTGTGGTCAGAGAGAATGCAAGGTATAACTTCAATGTTTCTGAATTTGGACAAGTTTGTTTTGTGGTCTAAAATGTGGTCTATTGAGAAAATGTTCCATGTGCTGCTGAGAAAAACATGTATTCTGATTCTGCTGGGTGAAATATTCGGTAGATGTCTGTTAAATCTAGTTGATCTATGCAGCTATTTAGATCTGCGGCTTCTCTGTAGAGTTTTTGACGATTTGATCTATCTAGTGGTGATAGTGGTATGCATCTAATGTCCCCAACAATGAATGTCTTTGGATTTATGTAGGATTTGAGGGAAAGTAGTGTTTCTTGGATAAATTTGGGTGCTCCATTGTTTGGCGAATAGATATTTAGAATTGTAATATCCTCCTGAATGAGAGATCCCTTAATTAGTATGTAGCAATCTTCGTTATCTCTTCTCACGAATTTTAATTTGAAGTCTATTTTATCTGATATTGGGATTGCAACTCCCGCCAGTTTATGGGGGCCGTTTGCTTGGTAGATTTTGTTCCAGCCTTTAACATTTAAAATGTGTTTGTTTTTACGGGTAAGATTTGACTCCTGAAGGCAGCAGAAAGAAGGATCTTGTTTTTTAATCCAACTAGACAGTCTATGTCGCTTAATTGGAGAGTTCAGTCCATTAATGTTGATCGAGAGGACTGCCATGTTATCCACCTTCTTGGGGCATGCGAAAACTGGGTTCTTCCTATGGTTCTTGGATTCTCAGTTTGGGTGCAGTTTCTTAGCCTTTATTGTAGTCTTGTTGGTTTTCTATGTGTAGGACATCTTTAAGAATCTTTTGTAGGGCTGGTTTGGTGGAGATGTATTGTTTCAATTTTTCTTTGCTATGTAAGGTTTTTTATTTGGTCTTCAGTTATGAAGGAGAGTTTAGCTGGGTACAGTATTCTTGGTTGAGAGTTGTTTGTTTTTAGGGCATGGCATATATATTTCCAGGCTCTTCTTGCTTTGATGGTTTCTGCTGAGAATTCTGAGGTGATTCTAATTGGTTTCCTTTTATAGGTGATTAATCTTTTCTCCATGAAGTTTTAAGGATCTTTTCTTGGTCTGAGTTGATCCTGTGTGGATCATACTGTGACGGTGGGATGTCTTATTCTGGTCTGGTCTATTTGTAGTTACAAAAGCTTCTTGTATCTGAATAGGCCTAACTTTGCATGTTTGGGAAGTTTTCTGCTAGGATCCTGTTAAACAAATTTCCTAGACCATTAACTACTGTTTCTAGGTGCTCTTCTACACCCATTATCCTTAGATTAGGCCTTCTGATGGTGTCTTCCAAGTTTTGGATAGATCTATCATATTTCTTTTACTTGTCTTGGATGTTTGTATCTTCTTTCTCTATAATATCTAGGCTGTCTTCAATCCCCGAGTTTCAATCTTCTGCATGCTCTAAACTGCTGTCAAGACTTTCTACTGTGTTTTTTATTTCTTTTCCTTCTAATTGGTCAGCTTGATGGCTTCAAATTCTTTGGTGAAGTTTTGTTTTAGATCTTGTATGAACTTCTTTATTCCTTAATTTGGTGTTCAGTGTTTATTCTCAAATCACTTAGTTGATTGGGTATGGTTTCCTTGTACTCCCATTCCTTCTGTTGGGTTCCATTCAGCATTCCCTTTGTGGTCTCCCTGACTTCCTTCAGCTCTTCGTTAATGGATCCCATGAATGCCTTTAGTGACCTTTGTGTATTCTCATCTTGCTCTCTCAATTCCTGTATTACTCTTTGCTTAGCTTCCTCCTGCTTCCGTTCATGCCATTCCTGTAGTTCTCTTTGAGTGTTCTCAGTCTGTTCACGCCATTCCTGCCTTTCGCTTTGAGTATTCTCATGCAGCTCAGGGAAATCCTGTATCAGTTTTGAGTAGCTTCCTCATGCTCATGATATTCCTGTATAAACCTTTGGATTGCCTCCTCTCTCTCCGTATCACACTCATAAAGAGTCCTTTGTAGGTTTTCAATCCTTTCCTCCATTGACCTTTTGTTTGCTTCCTCTCTCTCCCTATCACGCTCATACAGAGTCCTTTGTATGTTTTCAATCGTTTCATTTATCATGTTTGCCAGCAGTGTTTGTAGAGCTATTTGGGAACGCTTGTCTGGATTATTCATTATCTGTTCTGTCCCTAGATTATCATGAGGGGGAGTTGAGATACCCTGACTTGCCATTTTTCTTGTGTTTTTCCGACATACTCTGCCCATTTGGGATGAAAATAACACCAGTTTTGTGCTTGAACACCAACTTAAGGCAAGCATCAACCAAAGTCTGTATTTGCACAGTCAATAGTCTGCAAGTACAATCTAGTTCAACAGATACATCTATTCAACATCAAACAACTATATATTAATGGGCTACGAACCACAAACAAGAATTTGTTAAACCAGAAATTATTAGGTTTAGGGAGAGGTGTAGGTAAAAAATAGGAATAGAGAGGGGAGTCCGGGAAGATGGCGGAGGAGGAGCTGGAGTCTAAATATGCTCTCGCATAGAAAGCAGTTATAGAGTTCCAGTGGACAGTCCTAAGTCAGAGAATTACACCAAGTGAATCATCACAGGACAGAGAGTTTGGCCAGAGAAGGAAACCCAGGCAAGGAGACACTTCTGAGCCCTTGCCAGCAGCTACCGTGTCGGCGGCAGCTGTGGCGGTGGCAGGCGAGCGCAGCCGCCATACCTGAGCAACAGAGAGTCCGGGAAGAAGGAGCTAGATGCAGCAGGCGAGCAGATTCTACTCAACATCAGCAAGAACCGACAAGAAGCAGACATCTTCATCCTGCAGTTCGCAGACCAGAGACGACCCAGGAACCAAGACTCGGCGTGAGTAGAAGCCTGACGTCCTCACTCCTTCTCAGGGAGCAGAGGAGGGGAGGCCATCCCTTCCCCCCCAGCACCAGTGATCTCCATCTTGGATACTGACAAAGCTCGGAGGAGCTGCTAGCTCCAGCTCAGGCCTTGGAATAAAACGAGTCATTTAGCAGATCACAATAACTTAATGGCGGTGTGACCTGCCAGACTCAGCTCCACTCAGGGAAAAGTCACCCAGCTCCGGTGCCAGCCCTAGGAGTGGGTTCCTTCACTGGGTAATCAGAGCCAGAGGCTGCCCCTCCCTCTAGCAGCCTGGACAATCAATTGAAATTCAGTAAACAGAAACCCTCAGAATAGCTCCAGGCTGGGCTCTATGAGGTTTTCACAAACCAGCCCTGGAAAAGCTACCAGAACCTAGCCTCATCACTGCATCCCCCTCTTTTGTGATACTCAAAGCAGATCTGTCTCCCAATGAACTAGCCTGGGAGGAGGATCGCCAAATCCTGGGTAAAGCAGAGCATTATACTGCCTGTTCGAACAGACTGACTTAAGAAACCAACCAAGCCACAGGACCACAGGCAGACCAGAGACTCCAACAAGATGCTGGTTACGGACACAAGGGAGATACAGGATTTTTCCCACTCCTCCCAAAAAATAAAAATAAAAATCAAAGAAATTTTTGGGATTTTTTTGTTTTTTTGTTTTTGTTTTTTTTTTTTTTTCTTTTTTCTCTTCTTCGTCTTCTTTTTTTTTTTTTAGTTTTTATTTTTGGTACTTTATATAAAAAAATTTTTTTTTCTTTTCTAAAACTTTTTTCAATCTTTAATCTTTGCCTTTTTGATAAAAAAAAATATTTTTCAGAAAGTTTCCTTTCCTCTTATAATTTTCATTTTGGGGATACGGGAGTGTGCGTTTTTGCTTTCTTTTTTGGTCTTCTTTCTCTTTTTTTTCTCTCTTTTTAAATTATCTTTTTGTTTTTTGTTTAGCTCTACTGAACTTCTCATATTTTTCTTCTTCTTTCTTATCTTTTTCACCTTCTCCTCTCTTTCATTCTTCTTTATGTGACTTAATTCTTGTCCTGCACATCTTCAGATAAACCTGTAGTTGACTATTAGACCCTATCCCCCATTGTGTACACACTTAATCCACAAATTTATTACACAAGTCAAAACCTCTAAGACGTAAATTCCCTAATAGCAGTACTACCTCTTTATACCTATATAATATTTTAAGCATTTTTATTTTTAAGTTTTTCACATCTACTTTATATCCCTCCCCTTCACCAATAAATTCACGTTCTTATCTAAATAGATTGTTATCGAATCTACATAATTTTAATAATTTCTACCTTTCTATTTCTTCTGGACTCTTTTCTTTCTTTTTTTTCTTTTCTCTCTCTCTCTACTTTCATCCTACCCAACCTATTTCCTGCTTTGAGATTAAGACTTAGTTAACTCCCCCAGAGCTTCCCCACATCAATCTATTCCTATCTTTTTACCCACATCTCTCCCTAACCCTAATAATTTCTGGTCTTCCAAATTCTTCTTTGCAGTCCATAGCCCATTAACGTATAGTTGTTTGATGTTGAATAGATGTAACTGTTGAACTAGATTGTATCTGTAGACTATTGACTGTGCAAATTCAGACTTGAGTTGATGCTTGCCTTAAGATAGTTTTCTAGCACAAAACTGGTGCTATTTTTATCTCAAATGGACAGAGAAAGCCGGAAAAACACAAGAAAAATGGCAAATCCGGGTATCTCTATTCCCAATCCCGATAATCAGGGGACGGAACAGATAATGAATAATCCAGAGGAGAATTCCCAAATAGCTCTACAAACACTGCTGGCAAACATGATACATCAAAAGATTGAAAGCATACAAAGGTCTCTGTATGAGCGTGATAGGGAGAGAGAGGAGGCATTTCAAAAGTTTATACAGTAATATCATAAGCATAAGGAAGCTACTCAAAAGCTGATACAGGATTTGCATGAGCAGCTTGAGAATACTCAAAGACAGAAACAGGAATGGCGTGAACAGGCTGAAAACACTCAAAGAGAACTACAGGAATCCCACGAACCAGAGGAAGCTTATCAAAGAGTAATACAGGAATTGAGAGAAGGAAGACAATACACAAAGATCACTAAAGGCATTCATGGAATCCATTAACAAAGAGCTGAAGGAAGTCAGGGAGACCACAAAATGAATGCTGAATGGAACCCAACAGAAGGAATGGGAGTCCAAGGAAACCATAACCAATCAACAAAGTGATCTGAGAATAAACACTGAACATCAAATTAAGGAAGTAAAGAAGTTCATACAAGATCTAAAACAAAGCTTCAACAAAGAACTTGAAGCCATCAAAGCTGACCAATTAGAAGGAAAAGAGATAAAAAAAACAAAGTAGAAAGTCTTGACAGCAGGTAAGACCATGCAGAGGATCGAATCTCAGGGATTGAAGACAGCCTAGATATTATAGAGAAAGAAGATACAAACATCCAAGACAAGTACAAGAAATATGATAGATCTATCCAACACTTGGAAGACACCATCAGAAGGCCTAATCTAAGGATAATGGGTGCAGAGTAGCACCTAGAAACAGAAGTTAATGGCCTAGGAACTTTGTTTAACAGGATCCCAGCAGAGAACTTCCAAAACATGCAAAAAGATAGGCTTATTCAGATACAAGAAGCTTTTAGAACTCCAAACAGACCAGACCAGAATAGGCCATCCCACCCTCACATTATAATCCACACAGGATCAACTCAGACCAAGGAAAAGATCCTTAAAGCTGTCAAGGAGAAAAGATTAATCACCTATAAAGGAAAACCAATTAGAATCACCTCAGCTTTCTCAGCAGAGACAATCAAAGCAAGAAGAGCCTGGAACGATGTATGCCATGCTCTAAAAACAAACATTTATCAACCAAGAATACTGTACCCAGCTAAACTCTCCTCCATAACTGAAGGCCAAATAAAAACCTTCCATAGCAAAGAAAAATTGAAACAATACATCTCTACAAAACCAGCCCTACAAAAGATTCTTAAAGATGTTCTTCACATAGAAAACCAACAAGACCACAATAAAGGTCAAGAAACTTCACCCAAACTGAGAATCCAAGAACCATAGGAAGAACGCAGTTTTCGCAACCCCCAAGAAGGTGGATAACATGGCAGGAACTCACAAATACCTCTCAGTCCTTTCTCTTAATGTTAACGGACTGAACTCTCCAATTAAGCGACATAGACTGTCTAGTTGGATTAAAAAACAAGACTCTTCTATCTGCTGCCGTCAGGAGTCACATCTTGCCTGCAAAAACAAACACATTTTCAATGTTAAAGGTTGGAACAAAATCTACGAAGCAAACGGCCCCCATAAACAGGCGGGAGTTGCAATCCTAATATCAGATAAAATAGACTTCAAATTAAAATTCGTGAGAAGAGATAAAGAAAGTCGCTACATACAAATTAAAAGATCTCTCTTCAGGAGGATATTACAATTCTAAATATCTACTCGCCAAACAATGGAGCACCCAAATTTATCCAAGAAACACTACTTTCCCTCAAATCCCATATAACTCCAAAGACATTAATTGTTGGGGATTTTAACACACTACTCTCACCACCAGATAGATCAACTCGGCAAAAACTCAACAGAGAAACTACAGATCTAAACATCTGCATAGATCAACTAGATTTAACAGATATCTACCGAACATTTCACCAAGCAGCATCAGAATACACGTTTTTCTCAGCAGCACATGGAACATTATCTAAAATAGACCACATTTTAGGTCACAAAGCAACCTTGTCCAAATTCAGAAACATTGAAATGATATCTTGCATTCTCTCTGACCACAAGGGAATAAAGTTAGAACTCAACACCAAAAGCCACCAAAGAAAGTCTGGTATGACATGGAGGCTGAACAACACACTTCTGAATCACGAGTGGGTGATGGAAGAGATTAGAAAGGAAATTCAAATGTTCATGCTATTCAACAAAAGTGAACACACAAATTACCAGCTCCTCTGGGACACAACAAAAGCAGTATTCAGAGGCAAGTTTATAGCTCTGAGCGCCTACATCAACAAATTGGAGAGATCTGAAACCAACAATCTAATGACACATCTAAACCTTCTTGAAAAAGAGCAGCAAGATAAACCCCAATCTAGTAGACGGAAAGAAATAATTAAAATTAAATCAGAATTAAATGAATTAGAAACCAAAAAAGCTATAGAAAGAATCAACAAAACAAAGAGTTGGTTCCTCGATAAAATTAACAAAATTGACAGACCCTTAGCAAATCTTATCAGAAAAAGAAGAGAACACACCCAAATAAAAAAACTTAGATACGAGAATGGAAACATCACCATGGAAACAACCAAGATTCAAAACATTATAAGGGAATACTTCTCAAAATATTATGCTAATAAGTTTGAGAACTTGACAGAAATGGACCTTTTCCTAGCAAATACTGACATGCCAAAACTAAACCAAGGTGAGTTAAACCAGCTTAACAGGCCCATATCAAGCATTGAAATAGAAACAGCAGTAAGAGACCTCCCAGCTAATAAAAGTCCAGGACCAGATGGTTATACAGCGGAATTAAACAAGGCCTTCAAAGCAGAGCTCACACCAATACTCCTCCAACTCTTCAATTCAATTGAAAGAGAAAGTTCACTACCGAACACATTCTATGAAGCCACCATAACAAAACAATGTTTCTTAATTTATAAATGCAATATATTTATAGTATAAGTCAGTGCCTTCTTAAGTATGAGAAGAGAAGGAAGACAGAAATGTAAAAGATGTCAGATATAATTTTGACAGCATACTAGGTCTCCATAGAAATTTTGTAGGTGTCACTTCATGTTATCTTCCTTCCTTAAATCTTGCTTTATTAAAACCCTCTGGGTGGATATTGGTTGTACTACTGGTAATGTTCTCCAGGAAATGAAGCTGATTTTTGCAAACTGATGGTGTGATAAATAAAGGAATGTTGAGAATGAGGACTGATATTGTCACATAATGAGAGACCAGGTTCAACTGCTGAACAGCAAAACAAAGCAAAGTTTCAAGTCTGATGATTCATCTTGGAAGATATATAGATAGCTACATGTACATATACATATACCTGCATGCATGAAATAGTAGAATATTGAGAAACTTGGCCTGACAATTATTAGACTATATCAAACTGGTTGCAGGAAAGGTAGAGTAAAATACCAATAGTTTAGCATAGATTTTTGGAAAGGATGAAAATTCTTCCTTGATTATATACTTTACAAATATCCTTAATATATTTTAGGTTTTTTTATATTGTAATGGGATCATCTATACAATGCTGACATTTGGAATTAACCAAAATATGCAACATGGCTGGGCACTGGAGGTTCAAGGATGTAATCTTATCAAGTTAAGAGACTGAAATCTGATTATTACAGTGTGAAACCAGCCTGCGTAGAAAAATTCATTAGATTCTTATTTCCAATTAACCACAAGGAGAAATGGAGTTCCAGTTCAAATTGTATGCAGAGCACTGGCCTTGAACACAAAATCACCATCCATGCCCTGAGTTTAAGCCCTAGGATCAACAGAAACAAAAACACAAAATACAACATGGAGTTAGATATTTTATAATGAAACACATTATTAGAAAACTAGATTTCTGTGTTAGCTTTATAACCTACAATAATCAGTGATATTGTCCATTTATTAAGCATAAATGCTTACTCAGATTTACAAGTTGGAAGGTTTCAGTGTATGTAAAGTTGGTTTTATTGTTTTGGTGGTCTGTGACAAGACAAAGTCAAGGTGGGGAATGTGTCACAGACAAATGTTTTTGACCTAGAATGATTAAAGGATAAAAGAAGAAAGTAGATATAATCTATATTCTCATGGTTTCACTCTGAAGAACTTACTCTCCAAAAGAACTATTCAGATATTCTTCACAGTATGGGAGGAAATGGAAAGTCATTTTTCTTTAACACATAGGTCTTTCTGGGCATTCTAAATTCAAATGGCTACATCTACACCAGTGATAATAACTTATCCAGGGGTGGATGCAACTCGATATTTCTATAAATTCTAATCAGATCTTAGCAGACGAAATATTTTATGGAATTCCTATTAAAATATTTTCTGCACACTGACTGAGTCTCCATACTACAGATGTGTATATCTGTGTATTTGTATGTGTGTGTTTTAATAAACTAATATAACAATGTACCTGATAAAAAGTACTCCTATGGCCATTTTTTCTTCTCAGATCATGAAAGCCTGCCAATTTCCCAATCAAATCCCATCCAAGATTCAAACGTTAATGCTGTCCCAAAAGTTTTGCATGGAAACCCAAGTACATCCACGTCATTTCAGATGGCCATGGTATAGGAAAATTTTAAGGTTTTTCAATTATGTTGTCACCAAGGATACAACATAAAATATTTCTTTTGAAAATACCTAGATTATAGAATACTTTAGCCAGAAAATTGAAGGAGTATAATTTATGGGATTTAATTTAAATATTTAGTCACTTAAATGGATATTCTATATCCACATTTCAGAGCCTTACTAAACTACATAATTGCAAAACTAATCTATTACCATATTCCATGAAGACAGGCCTTGCTGAAAACAAACCAAATGTGGTAAACAAATTAACATGTATGCCATTTACAAATGTTGCTCTTCTAAAGGATAGAAGTGACAGAGCAATTAATGCCTGTGAGCAGCTGTTTCTAAGGAGTATGGAAAGTGATTACCTTGCACCATAAGTGGAAAAATCCACAGATATTTCAGGTTGTGTTTCATTGTTGGCATTTGTGAGATATATTTTGGAAAGCACAATGAATGAAAGCATGCTGTTTTGTAAAACTTTGCTGGCTGACACAACAGGGAAAAAATTTATTGAAATGCTTCAAATGAGAAGACAGAATAGGGTGGGTTACGATGTGGTATGAAGCTTTAAATACAGACTGAAGCAAACCAAAGAATGGGAAAAATAGTTTTTCCTTAACAAATGTTTTCTGAGTATATCGTGCTATACATTATAACGATTAAATGATCATTTCTTTGGAAAGTAAGGAAAAATACTATCACTTGTTGAATTTCTTTTTAAAGTGAATCTTAGATGACAAGGATGAAGAAACTTAAATGGTTGAATCAAATATTATCATGTATTACTTTAATTTTTGTTTAAAATTTAAAACAAACTGATAGACTATTAGTCCATCAAATTTATAGAGTGAATTGTCTGGAATATACTTTCTTTTGTTCCTATTTTGTGGGAGGTGATATAAATATTTTTTTCTCAGAAAGAGCACATGGTTTTAACCATTACCCACAAAATTTATGCTGTAATAGAATCAGAGACAATTTTTTTTACTAAATTAAAGACAATTGTAGGCTAATTTTATGCCAACACAAAATTAAACACCAATGACATTTTTCACGGAAAAATCACTCATAAAAAATCATGAAATAATAATATATAAATCCATGTCAATTTCTTTTGTCGGTCGTGAGATTTCAACTCTGGGCCTGGGCACTGTCCCTCAGTTCTTCAACTCAAGGCTACCACTGTATCACTTGAGCCAAATTGCTGTTTCTGGTTTTTAGGTGGTTTATTGGAGACAAAGTTCTCACAGACTTTTCTGCCCATGCTGGCTTTCACCCACAATCCTCAGATCTCAGACTCCTGATTAGCTAGGATTACAGTTATGAGCCACCAGTGCCGGCAATATTTATATCTGAAATTTGTCAGTGGAACAAAAGGTACAGAAACTGTTATTCTTATTACTAAAGGACTTCACATTGACAGGTGTAATGACAAGAAGAAAAACGATAAATATTCACAGAGGCACAAAAATTCCTTAGGTGCCTCGTTAGACAACACTTTTTTTGAGAGACTGCATGTTGTGTGAGTGGTTTTCAACCAAATCGACTGTAGAAGGTATTGGACCCTAAACAACACTGACAATTGCCCACTGACAAAAACCCACTCCTCTATGACAGATTTAGCAAGGACTATCATGGAGATTCCTGTTAGGGACATGATGAAAAATTTATATGTTAGTTGTGATTACAGAACTTTTTTACACCTGTCACTCAGCCATTAACTGTATTTAATGTAGATCCTTTGCTCTAACTTATATTTTCTTGGCTCAGGAAATTGTTGTTATTTGTGAAAACTTGGCTGTTCACAACATAGACATGAGTTTTTAATCCTTTTGAAATTACTGTCTGCACAGAGTTCTATGAGATGAACTTCTCTTAACCACTGGAATAAACTTACTCTGATTCAAACTTAGACATCAGCTAGCTTGTTCTTGCTCCCAGAAAACCATCTGTATAGACGTCTTTACATGTAAAACAGATCCTCACTTACTTGCAAAAGTCTGTCAGTGAGTCAATCCTAACTCACCCAAGTGAGGTTAATTCCTCTCCCATGCTTCCTTTACATTAAAAATGGTAAGAACTGTTCCACAATGCACATACTTTTTAATGTGAAGTGTGACTCCTATTTTCCATAATGTGAATCAAGCAGAGGAATCAGTTTATGATGCGAAAGAGCCTTTCAAAGAGTCTTAGACCTTGAAAATTATCCTGAGTATAATTTTTGGAGAAATATCTCTTTTCAAAATAGAGGACTCAATTATCTTTTATATTGTGATGGTACTGGGGTTGGAACTGCTGGTCTTGAGCTCTATCTGGGCTTTAATTCTCAATGTTTGCTCTATACCACTTAAGCCACACCTGCACTTCTTCCTTTTACCACAACTGGAGAAAAGAATCTCTTAGGTTTATCTACTTGGAATAGCTTCATATTGCAATTGTCAAATTTGAACCTACCAAGTATCTAGATGTAAGCCACTGGTGCTCTCCTACAACTCAATTCTAAATAATAAATAATTACAAAAATCTGAGAAAAATATTTGTTTAATTATTTATGTGTTGTCTTATAAACCAAATCACTTGCTACTGGAAGAGAAAAAGAAGATAGAGATGAATATGGAGGAGCAAGACCCAAAGAAAGAAGAAGGAAAGGGAGGATAAAAGAGGGAAGGAGAAGGGAAGGGAGTGTAGGAGAGGAGGGGGCTGAGTAGAATTGTCTTCTCCTCACTAAGGTATTGTTGGACAATCAGTGCTTTTGCATTTATGTAGCCAAAGCTTTCTATTTTTGGTAGTAGTAAGCTGAGACATAAAATACCAATTTACAGGTAATAACTTGCTACTGTGCTTCCTCCTGCACCAAGGAAGCCACAGTTAGATTACTGTTAGAGAGAAGGCAAGAGTAATCAGTTTAATTGATTCTGAGAAACAATAATTGACATGCAAGGAATGCTCCCTTGTATGGTGAAATCAAGCATCACTCTTGTTCCCTGCTCCAGTCTTCCTCTCAACAAGAACAGCAAAAACAGAAGAGGAAGGAGATATCTGAGTAATGATCATCTCTATTTTTCCTCATCCCTTGGCCACTCAAACAATAAAGCCAACGGAGAATTAACCTGAGCTAGTGGGAGAAATAGGGGGAAAAGTTCAGTCTAACAATGTGACAGTTGTCAAGTAATTGGGATGGCATTTCAAATACTGAAATAAACTTTTTAAAATTATTAATAAAAAGTAACTCGAAATTTATTGAACATTTAGAAGAATACAGGTCTCACTACATAGTGGAATGTGCATTATTAAAACTGACTCCTGCTTCTATCATCAGAAATTAAAGATCTTCCCTAATATTCCAATACTAGGCAAATTACCCTTGATATTCACTTATACTGTGTGGATATAATGCAGAAAACATGACTTTAAATTTAGACCGGTGAAGTGGTAGGTAATGGAAATTCATGATGGATAGCATAATGCTGAAAGCATGGAAATTTTTTTCCTTCTGTTTTCCATGTGTAGAGAAGAAAAAAGCTCTCTTGGATGTCCCTGAAAATCCATTTCTAAATGTAGGACAGAAGGTGAATAGTAAAGGAGACCTATCTCAGCCATTCAGAGATTAGAAATGTGGAGAACTATCCTCATTTTTGTAGGTCAAACATGGAAGAGAAGATGTGGCAAGTCCAAAGCCAAATTTCAAAGGCATGAAGTTAAAACAAGTCTTAATAGGGAATCTGGGTTTAAAGAGAGTAGGGAGGAATAATGGAGAGGGAAATGGTGGACTAATACATTCATAGTACTCAATGTACTTGTGTGAGGATATAAGTAGTAAACTTGAAGGGATAGGTGGGGTTGGGGTAAGGGAAGGAAGAAAAATGGAAAGTTTGACAATGATCCAGATGTATTGCACATTGAAATGCACATACACTCTATTCAACATTGAAATGATGAAGCGAAATCCATTTGCACAACTAGCTAAAGATTAAAAATTTTTTGAAGTTTTAATATTGAGAGACCAGAAGCCTAAACCTTTAGAGATAAACAAGAGGATAGCATTGACATATTGTTGAGGCTTGTGCTCCTTTCAATATGCAAAATTTAATAAGTGTTGTCTGGGCAAATGTAAATTTTATTTTACCAATTCCTTTTTCAAATTGCTTAAAATATAGAGAATCAAATTCCAATATTACTTCACTTCTAATAAAAAAAAATTTATAGACCTTTAGTTTTCTCAGTTGTTTCTAAATATCTTAGTGTAATGCATTGGAAATAATTTCATTCTCATTTAATTTTAAATTTGAAATCACTAAATTCTTTTAAAATCCTCTCACTCGGGCACAGGTATGGATAGATAACTGACGTGGGCAGAATCAGGATTATTCAGAAGGCTGTAAATGGATCCTTACCTAGTTTTCTCTCTGCTAGATCACAGAGTACAGACTGCCCTAATTGGAAAAAGTTAGCCTTCCCAAGTTTTCTTCGTATAAACACTCTATCAACATTTTGTTGTTAGAGAATTATTCAAGAATAGCTATATGTTATTGATAATGACTGAACATTACAGAAAGGTTAGGGAAAACCCTCTACACTTCAGTGAGGTTGTGAATTGTGCTTCATAAAGTGTTATGAAATGGCTCCATGAGAAATCTAGCAACCTCATTTCTAAAAAGTCCTTGCATGGTTACTCTTTCTAATAATGTCTCAATTCAAGTAATTCTCCTTGGAGTTCCATACTACTCAATGATGCTGTATTAGCTCCTTGTTATATTTTGCAGACCGGTGTTGGTAATGAAATTTGTGCTTTCCGAAATTGCTCTCCCAATTCCATCCACAAAATGCAGACAAATATTCTGAAAGAGTCAGAGGAAGATGGCGGAGGAGAAGCTGCAGGCTAAACAAGCTCTGGCATAGAAAGCAGCTTTAGTGTTCCAGTGAATAATCCTAGACTAGAGAATCACAAGAAGTGTGCCTTCACTGTACAGAGAGTTTGGCAAAAGAGGGAAAATCCAGGAAGGTAACAGATCTGAGCACTTGCCCTTGGCCGCAGATCTGGCCAGGGGTGGCGCCAGCAGCAGCTGCCTTTGCTGCCATACCAGAGAGAGTCTGGAACAAAGGCACCAGATGCAGCGGGTAGGTGGATTCTACTCAAAACCAGCAAGAACTGACAAGGAGCAGATATGTTCATCCTGCAGATCACAGACCAGAGACTATGCAAAAACCAAGATTCTGGCATGCAGGAACCAAGACTCTGGCGTGAGTAGAACCGTGACATCTTCACTCCTTCGCTGGGAACATAAGAGGGAAGGCTGCCCCCTTACCTCCCGCCCCCCCCCCCGCCCCGCCATCACCAGAGATCTCCATCTTTGATTCTGACAAAGTCCCGGCTGAGCAACTAGCTCCAACTCAGGCCTTGGAAGAAAACAAAAAAGTCATTTAGCAGGTTAGAAGAACCTGATCTGACCTGCCAAGTTCAGCTCCACCCAGGGGAAAGTCATCCAGCTTAGGCAGGGTATCCTCTGCCCCTGGAGGAGTGACTTTCTTCATTGGGTAAACAGAGCCAGTAGCTGCCCCTCCCTATAGCAGCCTAGACAAACAATTGAAATTCAGTAAACATAAACCCTGAAAATGGCTCCAGGCTGGACTCTGTGAGTCTCTCACCAGCTAGCCCCTCAGGGAAAAGCTATTGTTTGCTGAAAGGCTTCAACCATACCCAAAACCTCGCCTCATCACAGCATTTCCAAACTAAAGAAAACAGCCATCTAACTGTTTTGTGATACTCAAAGCAGATGTCCCTCCCACTGTACTAGACTGGGAGAAGGATCACAAAATCCTGAGTAATGCAGAGCATTTTTCTGCCTTCTCTAACAAACTGACTTAAGAAACCAATCAACCCACAGGAAAACCAAACACCACAGACTAGATACTCCACCAAGAAACTGGTTACAGACACAGGGGAGATAGAGGATCTTCCCATTTTTGCACCCCCCCTCCAAAAAAAAAATCAAAGACCTCTTTTTTTGTGCCTTCTTAAATTTAAATTTTAATTTTTTTCTATTAATATTTTTCTCTCATAATTTTTTTAATTTTATTTTTATTTTTTGTGAACATGCTGTACAGAGGGGTTACAATTACAAGGGCAAGATAATGAGTACATTTCTTATCAAGCATTGCAGCCTCCTCCTTTGTTTACCCATCACATCCCTTCTCAGCCTTCGCCCATCCGCCCACCCAACCACCCCCCACCCCCCGCACCAAAGTTGTAAAATTCGTTTTTGACATGACAACTTGTACTTCTCATAGTTGCATCGAGTCCACCTGTATCCTTAAACGACTTGTTTTTCCCCATCTCCTCCACAAATTATACCGACATCAAATAGAGTGAAAGCAGGGGTTATAATGTGGGGGAGGGACATACAAAGCTACAAAGAAATAATCTCATAAATGAGCTAGAAACAAATGCATGAAAGAAAAAAACATTAAAATACATATCTAAGGGTTCATTTTCCTAACATCACATTATCTGATCTTTCCTGCTTGACTCATACATATACTAGATATTGCAAATAAGGGAAACCATGGGACCTAAGTTTCTTTGGGCCTGGCTTAGTTCACTTAATGTAATTTTTCCCAAGCCTTTCCATTTCCTAACAAATGGGGCAAGGTCATTCTTTCTGATGGAGGCTTAGAATTCCATTGTGTATATATACCACATTTTCATGATCCATTCATCTACTGAGGGGCATCTGGGTTGGTTCCATATCTTAGCTATGGTAAATAATGCTACAATAAACATAGTTGTGCTGGTAGCTTTAGTGTGGTCTTGTTTGTAAACATTTGGAAAACTGAACAACACAAAAAGACTAGAGACTCCACCAAGAAACTGGTTACAAACACAGGGGAGATACAGGATCTTCCCATTTTTGCACCCCCTCCCCAAAAAAATTCAAAGACCTCTTTTTTTGTACCATTTTGAATTTGAATTTTAATTTTTTCTATTAATCTTTTTTTCTCTCATAATTTTTATTGTGTGTGTTTGTGTGTGTGTGTGTGTGTGTGTGTGTGTGTGTGTGTGTGTGTTTGTGTGTGTGATTTTTAAAATCTTTTTTGACCTTTTGGTCCTTTTTAAAAATTCTTTTCAATTTTTTGTGTTTTTTTTCTTTTTTGCATGACTTAATTGCTGTTCTGCTCATCTTCAGATAAATACCTGACATTGATTATTAGACCTTATCCCCCATTATGTACATACTTAATCCAGAAATTTATTATTGAAATCACAACCACTTAGGCTTAACTTCTTTAATAGCAGCATTATATCTTTATACCTATATAATTTTCAAGTAACTAATTTTAAGTATTTTTATTTTTTAGTTTTTCATGGCTCCTTTCTATCCCTCCCCTCATCTCATCTTATCCTTTTCTTCTATAAATATCACTTATTTAAACTTACATGGTTTTTAAGTGTATCACTTTTTAAATTTAAATTTTTCCATTTTTCCTTTTTTTGTTGGTTTGTTTTAATCTCTCTCCTATCATTCTGTCCAATCATTTTCACTCTCAGAGATTAGGACTTGGTTAAATTCACTTTCCTTTTACTTCTTCACATCCCTCTAAGCCTATTTTACCCATATTTCTCCTTAAAACGAATAATTTCTGGTTTGCCAAATTCTTCTTTGCTGTTTTTAGCCCATTAATCCATAGTTTTTTGGTGCAGAATAGATTATATCTGTTGAACTACATTGTATCTATAGCCTTTTGACTGTGTAACTACAGAAATTTGGCTGATGCTTGCCTTAAAATAGTGTTCTAGCACAAAATTGGTGTTTCTTTCATACCAAATGGGCAGAAAAAGCTGGAAAAACACAAGAAAAATCCAAGTCCGTGTCTCTAAACTCCCAGACACGACAATCCAGTAATAGAAAAGTTAAGGAATAATACAGAGGAGATTTCCCAAAAAGCTCTACAAATACTACTGGAAACATGATAAAAAAAAAAAAAGAATCGATTGAACACTTGCAAAGGACTCGTGTTTGCGAGATAGGTAGAGAGAGGTGGCAACCCAAAGGTTAGTACAGGTATTCCCTGAGCATGAGGAAGCTACTCAAAAATTGATACAAGACTTGCGAGAACAGGCTGAGAACAGTCAGAGAGAAAGACAGGTATTAAGTGAGCAAGCTGAGAACAGTTAAAGAGAAAGACAGGAATTGTGTGAATAGGCTGAGAACAGTCAAAGAGAACTATTAGAATTGCATGAACATGAAGAAGCTAATAAAAGTAATAAAGAAACTGCAAGAGCAGGATGAGACTAGACAGAGATCAATTGAGGAATACATGGAATCCATAAACAGATAGCTGAAAGAATTCAGGGAGACTACCAATGGAATGCTGAATAGAACCAGACAGAAGGAATGGGAGTCCAAGGAAACCATAACCATTCAACTAAGTGATTTGAGAATAAATATTGAACATCAAATTAAGGAACTAAATAAGTTCATAAACATCTAAAACAAAGGTCCATCAAAGAATTTGAAGCCATCAAAGTTGACAAATTAGAAGGAAAAGAAAAAAAAAATGAGAAAGTCTTGACAGTAGGTTAGACCAGGGAAAACTCAATTCTCGGGGATTGAAGACAGCCTAGATTTTACAGAGAAAGAACTTACAACTATCCAAGACAAATTCAAGAATATGAAAGATCTATCCATCATTTGGAAGACAATATCAGAAGGCCTAATCTGAGGATAATGGGAGTAGAGGAGCACCTAGAGACAGAAGTTAATGGTCTAGGAAATTTATTTAACAGAATCTTAACATACAATAAGATAGGTCTATTCAGATACAAGAAGCTTTTTGAACCCCAAATAGACCAAACCAGAATAGGACTTCCCTCTGTCACTTTATAATCTTAACAGGATCAATTCAGACAAAGGAAAAGATCCTTAAAGCTGTCAAGGAGAAAAGATCAATCAATTATAACAGGAAACCAATTAGAATCACCTCAGATTTCTCAGTAGAGACAATTAAAGCAAGAAGACCTTGGAATGATGTAGGCCATGACCTAAAGACAAACAGCTATTAATAAAGAATAATGTACCCAGCTAAACTCCCCTCATAAACGAAGGTCAAATAAAAGCCTTTCATAGCAAAGAAAAACTGAACAATTTATCTCCACCAAACCAGCCCTAAAAGATAGTTAAGGATGTCCTACACATAGAAAACCAAGAAGACCCCAATAAAGGCAAAGAAAACGAACTTAAACTGCTACTCCAAGAACCGTAGGAAGAACCCAGTTGCCGCAGCCCCCAAGAAAGTGGATAGCATGGCAGGAACTCCCAAACACCTCCTAGACCTAACTCTCAACATTAACAGACTTTATTCTCCAATTAAGCGACATAGACTCTCTAGTTGGATTAAAAAGGAAGATCCTTCTATTTGCTGCCTTCAGGAGTCACACCTTCACCATAAAATAAAAATTTTGAAAGTGAAAGACTGAAACAAAATCTACCAAGCAAACAGCCCCCATAAACAGGCAGGAGTTTCAATCCAAATATCAGATAAATTGGACTTCAAATTAAAAATAGTGAGAAGAACTAAAGAAAGTTGCTACATACTTATTAAAGGATCTCTCCTTCAGGAGGATATCATAATTCCAAAGATCTATTCACCAAACAACGGAGCACACAAATTCATCCAATAAACACTACATTATCTCAAATTTCACATAGATCCAATGACACTAATTGTTGTGGACTTTAACACATCACTATTCCCACTAGATAGATCAAGTGAGCAAAGACTCAAAAGAGAAACTGAAAATCTAAACAACTAGACATAAAAAACCCTTAGGAAATCTGATCAGAAAAAGAAGAGAACACACCCAAATAAATAAACTCAGAGATGAGAATGGAAACATCACCACGGAAACCACCAAGATTCATAATATTATAAGGGAATAATTCTCAAAACTTTATGCTAATAAGTTTGAGAACTTGACAGAAATGGACCTTTTCCTAGCAAATATTGACATGCAAAAAATAAACCAAGATGAGTTAAACCATCTTAACAGGCACATATCAATCATTGAAATAGAAACAGCAATAAGAGACCTTCCAGCTAAAAAAAGTCCAGGACCAGATGGTTTTACAGCGGAATTCTACAAGGCCTTCAAAGCAGAGCTCACACCAATACTCCTCCAACTCTTCAATGAAATTGAAAGAGAAAGTTCATTACCGAACTCATTCTATGAAGCCATCATAACCCTCATCCCAAAACCAGGCAGGGACTCATCAAAGAAAGAGAACTATAGACCCATTTCTTTGAAGAACATTGATGCAAATCCTCTCAATAAAATTTTGGCCAATTGACTTCAACAATTCATCCAAAAAATCATACACCACGATCAAACAGGATTCATTTCAGGGATGAAAAGCTTGTTCAATATACGCAAATCAATTAATATTGTTCATCACATCAACAGGAGCAAGAATAAGAACCACATGGTTATCTCATTAGATGCAGAAAAAGCATTTGACAAGATCCAACACCCCTTTATGATGAAGGTTTTGGAAAAATTAGGAATCCATTGAACATTCCTCAATACAATAAAGGTTGTATATGACAAACCTACAGCCAGCATTATATTTAATGGTGAAAAACTGAAGGCATTTCCTCTTCACTCAGGAACAAGACAAGGATGTCCACTCTCTCCACTTCTCTTCAATCTAGTATTAGAATGCCTAGCTACAGCAATAAGAAAAGATTTGAACATAAAGGGGATCCAAATAGCAAAAGAAGAAATAAAACTTTCCCACTTTGCAGATGACATGATCTTTTTTTAAAGAATCCTATAGACTCCACTCCTAAGTTACTCAAGCTGATTCAAAACTTTGGCAAAGTAGCAGCATATAAAATTAACCCCCAAAAATCAATGGCTTTTCTGTATGCCAACAATGAGAAAAGGGTGGCTGAAATTAGGAAAGCAACTCCATTTTTAATAGCCCCACAAAAAATAAAATACTTAGGAATTAACTTAACCAAAGAAGTAAAGGACCTCTATGATGAAAACTTTAAAATGTTGAAAAAGGAAATCAAAACAGAACTTAGAAAATGGCAAAATCTCCTATGATCCTGAATTGGAAAGATTAACATCGTGAAACATGCATTACTTCCCAAGACTATATACAAATTCAACGCGATACCTATCAAAATTCCAATCTTATTCTTCAAGTAAATAGAAGAGGCAATCCAAAAATTCATATGAAACAATAAAAGACCCTGAATAGCAAAAACGCTCCTCAACGGAATGAACCCTGCTGGAGGAATATCAATACCAATTTCCAAACTTTACTATAAATCCATAGTAATCAAATCAGTTTAGTATTGGCATAAGAACAGACCTCAGGACCAATGGAATAGAATTGAAATAACAGAAATGAACCTATAGAACTATGGCCATCTAATCTTCGATAAGGGAACTAAAACAATAGAATGGAAGAAAGCCAGCCTCTTCAATCAATGGTGTTGGCAAAATTGGTTAACTACTTGTAGAAAATTAAAGCTAGATCCTAATATATCACCCTGCACCAGAATCAACTCCAAATGGATCAAAGACCTCGGAGTCAAAGCAGACACTCTGAAAACATTACAGGATGGAATAGGAGAAACCCTAGGTCTCCTTGGCTCAGGCCGAAACTTTCTGAATAGAGACCCGGAAACACAACAAATCAAAGAATGGTTGGACAAATGGGATTGCAGGAAGTTACAGAGCTTCTGCATGGCAAAAGATATAGCTAGCAAGATCAATAGAAACCCCACGGATTGGGAGAAGATCTTCACTAGCCATACAACGGACAAGGGTCTCATATCTAAAATATACTTGGAACTCAAAAAATTGAATCCCCCAACAACAAATCCTCAAAGAAACAACTGCCCAATAAACAAGTGGGCAAAAGATTTAAAGATAAACTTCTCTGAAGAAGAAAGAAGGATGGCCAATAGACACATGAAGAAATGTTCAACCTCCCTAGCCATAAAAGAAATGCAAATCAAAACAACATTGAGATACCACCTCACTCCAGTTAGAATGGCAAAAATCAAGAACTCTAACAACAACAGATGCTGGAGGATATGTGGACAGAAGGGAACCTTACTTCATTGTTGGTGGGAATGTATACATGTTCAAGCACTTTGGAAAGCAGTATGGAGGTTCCTCAAAAAACTTCACATAAAGCTTCCCTATGACCCAGCATTTACCCAAATGTTTACAAACAAGCTACCAGCACAACTATGTTTATTGCAGCATTATTTACCATAGCTAATATATGGAACCAACCCAGATGCCCTTCAGTAAATGAATGGATAAAGAAAATGTGGTATATATACACAATGGAATTCTATGCCTCCATCAGAAAGAATCACCCTGCCCCATTTGTTAGGAAATGGATAAACTTGGAAAAAATTATATTAAGTGAAGTAAGCCAGGCCCAAATAAACGTAGGTTCCATGGTTTCCCTTATTTGCAATATCTAGTATATGTATGAGTAAAGTGGAAAAGGTCAGATAATGTGATGTTAGGAAAATTAACCCATAGATATGTATTTTAATTTTTTCTCTTTCATGCATTTGTTTCTAATGCAGTTATAAGATTATATCTTTGTTGCTTTGTATGTCCCTCCCTTACACTATAACCCCTGCTTTCACTATATTTGATGTCAGTATAACTTGTGGAGGAGATGGGGAAAAACAAGTCATTTAAGGATACAGGTGGACCTGTTGCAACAATGAGAAGTACAAGTTGTCTTGTCAAAATCGAGCTTTACAACGTTGGTGCGGGGGGGGGGGGGGGGTGGAGAGAGGAAGGAGTGGGTGCGGAGGTGGGGGGGATGCTAGGAAGGGATGTGAAGGGTAAACAAAGGAGGAGGCTGGAATGCTTGATAAGAAATGTACGCATTATCCTGTCCATGTAATTGTAACCCCTCTGTACAGTATGTTCACACACAAAAAATAAAATTTTAAAAAAGACATCTACTGAAATTTTCACCCTGCAGCATCAGAATACAAGTTTTTCTCAGCAGTACATAAAACATTTTCCAAAATAGACTTCATTTTAGGTCACAAAGCAAACTTGTCCAAATTTAGAAGCATTCAAGTTATACCTTGCATTCTCTCAGACCACAAGAGAGTAAAATTAGAACTCAATACCAAAAGCCACCAAAGAATGTTCTGTAACACAAGGAGGCTGAACAAGACAGACTTGAATCACCAGTGGGTCATGGAAGAGATTAGAAAGGAAATTCAAATGTTCATGATATTCAACAAAAATGAAAACACAAACCATCAGCTCCTCTGGGACACAGCAAAGGCAATACTCAAAGGCAAGTTTATAGCTCTGAGTTCCTACATCAACAAATTTGGAGAGATCTGCAACCAATGATTTAATGAGACAGCTGAACTACCTTGAAAAAGAGCAGCAAGATAAACCCCAATCCAATATACGGAAAAAAAATCATAAAAATGACATTAGAATTAACGGAATTCGAATCCATTAAAAAACATAGAAAGAATCAACAAAACAAAGAGTTCGTTCTTCAAAAAAAATTAACAAAATTGGGCTGGGAAGGTAGCTCAGTGGTAGAGTGCTTGCTTGCATGCCTGAGGCCCTGGGTTCGACTCCTCAGCACCACATAAGTAAAAAGAAAAAAGCCAGAAGTGGCGCTGTGGCTCAAGTGGTAGAACACTAGCCTTGAGCAGAAGAGCTCAGGGACAGCGCCCAGGCCCAGAGTTCAGGCCCCATGACAGGACTCAAAAAAAAAATTAACGAAATTGACAGACCCTTAGCAAATTTATCAAGAAAGAAGATAACAGACCAAAATAAATAAACTCAGAGATGAGAATGGAAACCACCACAGAGAGGGGGAAAAAAGATTCAGAATATTATAAAGGAACATTTCTCAAACCTTTATGCTAATAAGTTTGAGAACTTGGCACAAATGGACCTTTTCCTAGCAAATATCGACATGCCGAAACTAAACCAAGATGAGTTAAACCATCTTAACAGGCCCATACCAAGCATTGAAATAGAAACAGCAATAAGAAAAGTCCCATCTAAGAAAAGCCCAGGACCAGATGGATTTACAGACGAATTCTCCAAGGCTTTCAAAGCAGAGCACCCACCAATACTCTTTCAACTCTTCAATGAAATTGAAAGAGAAAGTTCACTACCGAACTCAATCTGTGAAGTCATGATAACCCTCTTCCCAAGCCAGGCAGGGACTCATCAAAGAAAGAGAACTATAGATAGACCCATTGTTGCGAAGAAATTTGATGCAAAACTTCTCAACAAAGTTTTGGCCAATCGGCTTCAAGAATTCATCCAATAAATCATATACCACGGTCAAACAGGATTCATTTCAGAGATGCAAAAATGGTTCAATATAAGCAAATCAATTCATAGAATTCATCATATCAACAAGCGTAAAGAAGCGAATCACATGGTTATCTCAATAGATACAGATAAATCATTTGACAAGATCCAACACCCATATATGATGAAGGCTCTGGAAAAATTAGGAATCTGGACATTCATCAATACAATAAAGGCTGTGTATGACCAAATTACAGCCAGTATTATACTTAATGGTAAAAAAGTAAAGCCATTTCCTCTTAACTCAGGAAGGAGACAAGGATGTCCACTCTCTCCACTTCTCTTCAACCTAGTATTAGAAAGCCTAGCTACAGCAATAAGACAAATTACAAACGTAAAGGCAATCCAAATACAGAAAGATGAAGTAAAACTCTCCCTCTTTGCAGATGACATGATCTTGTATTAAAAGAATCCCTCGGACTCCACTCCCAAATTACTCAACATGAATGAAAACTTTGGCAAAGTAGCTGGGTATAAAATTCACCATCAAAAATCAATAGCTTTTCTGTATGCCAACAATGAGAAATGCATGGCTGAAATTAGGAAAGCAACTCCATTCATAATAGTTGCACAAAAAATAAAAGACCTGTCAGGGAAAGGATGTGAAGAGTAAACAAAGGAGGAGGCTGCAATGCTTGATGAGAAATGTACTCATTATCTTGCCCATGTAATTGTAACCCCTCTGTTCAGTATGTTCACAAAAAAATTAAAATTAAAATTAAAAAAAACTAGGAATTAACTAAACCAAATAAGTGAAGGACCTCTATGACGAAAACTTTAAAACCTGAAAAAGGAAATCAAATCAGAACTTAGAAAGTGGAAAAACCTCCCATTCTCCTGGATTGGAAGGATCAACATCCTGAAAATAGCAATGTTTCCCAAGGCTATCTACAAAGTCAGTGCGATACCTATCAATATTCCAACCTCATTCATCAAGGAAATAGAAGAGGCAATCCAAAATTTCATATGGAACAAGGAAAGACCCCGAATAGCAAATGCAAAGCTTGATAGAAAGAACAGTGCTGTAGGAATATCAATACCAAATTTAAAACTCTACTACAAGCCTTAGTAATCAAAACAGCTTGGTACTGGCATAAGAACAGACCTTAGGACCAATCAAATAGAATTGAAAACCCAGAAATGAACCTACAGACCTATAGCCATCTAATGATCAATAAAAGAGATAAAAAATAGAATGGAAGACAGCCTCTTCAGTAAATCGTGTTGGCAAAATTGGTTAACTACTTGTAGAAAACTAAGTTTAGATCCTTATATGTCACCTTGCACCAGAATCAACTCGAAATGAATCACAACTTCGGATACAAAGCACACACTCTGAAAACATTACAGGATGGAATAGGAGAAACCCTAAGTCTCCCTGGCACAGGCTGAAATTTACTTACTAGAGACCCAGAAATATAATACATGAAAGAAAGGCTGGACAAATGGGATTGCATGAAATTGCAGAGCTTCTGCATGGCAAAGGACATAGCTAACAAACTCAATAGGTAGCCCACGGATTGGGAGAAGTCTTCAAAGGACACGAGTCTCATATCTAAAATATACCTGGAACTCAAAAAATTAAATCCCCCAACATCAAATACTTAAAGAAACAACTGCCGAATAAATAAATTTGCTGGATTTACAGAGAAACTCCTCTGAAGAGCAAAGAAGGATGGCCAATAGACCCATTAAAAATGCTTAACCTCTCCAGCCATAAAATAAATGGAAATCAAACAACATTGAGATACAACCTCACCCCAGTTAGAATGGCTATAATCAAGAACTCTAATAACAACAGATGCTGGAGGGGATGTGGACAGAAGGGAAACTTACTGCATTGTTCTTGGGATTGTAAACTTGTTCAACCAATTTGGAAAACACTATGAAGGTTCCTCGAAAGACTCCACATAGAGCTCCCCTATGACCCAGCCATCCCCCTTTTGGGCAATTACCCAAATGATCACAAACAAGACCATCCTAAAGCTACCAACACAGCTATGTTTATTGTAGCACCATTTACCATACCTAAGATGTGGAACCAACCCAGATGCCCCTCAGTGGATGAATGGATCAAGAATATATGTATAGATATAGATATAGATATTATATATAATATATTTATACTATATTATATAATATAATATATAGTATAGCTAATATATAATATATATAATAATAATATATGTATATATATTATATAACATATAAAAATATATTATATATAATATCTATATCTATATATATCTAACTATCTCTCTCTCGCTCTCTCTCTCTCTCTCTATATATATATATATACAATGGAATTCTATGTCTCCATCAGAAAGAATGACATTGCACCATTTGATAGGAAATGGAAAGAATTGGAAAAAATTAAGTTATATGTTGAAAGCCAGGCCCAAATAAATAGAGGTCCCATGTTTTCCCTTATTTGCAACTTGTATATGTCTGAGACAAGTAGAAAAGTTCAGATAAGTTGATGTTATGTGAAATGAACCCCAAGATAACTATTCAAATGTCTTTGCTGTCATGCGATTGTTTCTAACATATTTATAATATGATTTCTGTGTTGTTTTATTTGTCCCTCCCCCACAGTATAACCCCTGCTTTCACTGTATTTGATGTTGGTAGAATTTATGGAGGGGAAGGAAAAATGAATTCGTTTAAGAAGGGATAAAGGTTGACCCATTGTAACAATGAGATATAAAAGTCGTTATGCCGAAAAATGAACTTTATAACTTTTGCCGAAGGAGGGGGGTCGGAGTGACGGGGGGGGGGGTTATATAGGAAGGGATGAGAAGGGGAAACAAATGAGGAGCCAACAATGCTTGATAAGAAATGTACTTATTATATTGCCCATACCTCTGTATGGTATTTTCACAATAAAATAAATATATAAATAAATAAAAAGCTAAGTGCATCTTAAAACTTGGGTTTAAGTGTAAGTTTGTGAACATGCTCAATATAATCTCATCATAATACATAAAAACCGTAAAGATTTATCTTCTTTATTTCTTGATAGTGATATTTCTTATCAAATGTGCTGTTTGTTAAAAGAAAACAATTTTATCAAGGGTAGTAGTAAAAGGAATAAGTCCCAGCTCAGCTCCTAGCCAGCTGTGATTAAAAAAAACATGTAATGAGATAAGAATTGTTTTGAAATGTTTTTTTCACATATCTGTTCTTGTCCTCAGAAAGTTCGAGTATGTAGAAGTTATGAGTATGCCTTAAAATACAGCTTATGAGTAAAGTTGGTATGTAATTGTTGGCTGTGATTTAACATTAAAACTAGCATGTCATTCTGTATGTCCTTCTAAAGTCAAGTGTCTTTAACCAGTCTATGTATAATGTTGTAAGCAACTAACCAGGAGATTTGACACTTCATCTGAGGGACGCAGTCTAGCCCATATCCTGCCTGAACCATCCTACCTCCACCATAGTATACTGCACTCCTGCTTGACTACATCACACACAGCTGATTCTTGGTAAAAGACTGCTTTAGGTTTACAAAAACTAACGCTCTTGTGGGATACTCTCTGTAAACCTTACCAAGCCTGACCTGAAAAAGCTAGCTATGTTGTTATGCTAGCTGGCTATGTTGTTATGCTATTGAAACATGTACAGGCCAGGAGAGCCTCTTATACACTTTGGTTATCTGGTTTTCCAGGCAGCCAAACTATGCTCAAACTCTCATCCCATCTATTGAGTTTTGTGTTTACAGAGTTTTGTTAAGTATTTGTTGATCAATTCTTGACAGGGTGCACATAAGCTCTACTTATTCCCACTGATCTCTTTGTTGCTTTAATTGGAAGTAATAAAGGATTTTTTGTGGCAAAGATTGCAGTTCAAAGCCATCCCAGGCAGAAAAATCCCTTCACACTCTCCCAACTAACCAGCAAAGTGCCAAGCTGAATGCTGCCTCAAAAATTAACCAGCAAAATGCTACATGTGGCCTTTTGACTCAAAATGAAAGGATGTTCTTCCTGAGCAGACGTGCTCAGGGAAAGTGCTAAGGCTTTGAGTTCGAAGACCATGTCCCAGCCATAAGCACCTAGATCCCAGGACAATGTGGAAAAGAATAAGAGGAGATAATGTCACATCAGCCACTTTGTGCCTGCCCTTTCAAAATTAACCAAAGCCAGGAGGTCATTAGAAAAAAGATGAGAAGCTTGTCCATCTAATGTCCATATCAGAAAAACTTCTTACTGGACAGGAATTTACATTCTTGCCTTTGTTACCTGCTATTTATAGGAAATTATCAAGATATTTTATCAGACCCTTCAATACTCCAATCAGTTTCTGACTGGTTATGGGCTGATGATCCAAATGGAACTTTTCTGGCTTTTTCCCAGGATGTGTTTTCCTATGTCACTCGTATGCCACCTTATCAGCCTTTTCCTTGGTCTCAGCATTTTCAAGTTTTTTTTTGTTTGTTTGTTTGTTTAAATTAATTTTATTTTATTTTATTTGAGAACATACTGTACAGAGGGGTTACAATTACTTGGGCAGGATAATGCACACATATCTTACCAAGGATTGCAGCCTCCTCCTTTGTTTACCTTTCACCTCCCTTCCCAGCCTCCCCCCTCCCCCCACCCAATCCTTCCTCCCTTCCCCCCCCCCACACCGACATTGTAAAGCTCGTTTTTGACATGACATTTTGTACTTCTCATTGTTGCAACAGGTCCACCTGAATCCTTAAACGACTTGTTTGTCCCAATCTCCTCCACAAGTTATACTGACATCAAATATAGTGAAAGCGGGGGTTACACTGTGGGGGAGGGACATACAAAGCAACAAAGAAATAATCTTATAAATGCGTTAGAAACACATGCATGAAAGAAAAAAAAACATTAAAATACATATTTAAGGGATCGTTTTCCTAACATCACATTATCTGACCTTTTCCGCTTGACTCATACATATACTAGATATTGCATATAAGGGAAACCATGGGACCTATGTTTCTTTGGGCCTGGCTTACTTCACTTCATATAATTTTTTCCAAGCCTTTCCATTTCCTAACAAATGTGGAAATGTCATTCTTTCTGATGGAGGCATAGAATTCCATTGTGTATATATACCACATTTTCTTGATCCATTCATCTACTGAGGGGCATCTGGGATGGTTCCATATCTTAGATATGGTAAATAATGCTACAATAAACATTGTTGTGCTGGTAGCTTTACTGTGGTCTTGTTTGTAAACATTTGGGTAAATGCCCAAAAGTGGGATTGCTGGTTCATAGGGAGTTCTATGTGTAGTCTTTTGAGGAACCTCCATACTGCTTTCCAAAGTGGTTGAACAAGTTTACATTCCCAACAACAATGAAGTAAGGTTCCTTTCTGTCCACATCCCCTCCAGCATCTGTTGTTGTTAGAGTTCTTGATTTTTGCGTTCTAACTGGAGTGAGGTGATATCTCAATGTTGTTTTGATTTGCATTTCTTCTATGGCTAGGGATGTTGAACATTTTTTCATGTGTCTATTGGCCATCCTTCTTTCTTCTTCAGAGAAGTTTCTCTTTAAGTCTTTCACCCACTTATTTATTGGGCAGTTGTTTCTTTGAGGATTTGTTATGCAAAACTTCTCAACAAAATTTTGGCCAATCGACTTCAACAATTCATCCAAAAAATCATACACCACGATCAATCAGGATTCATTTCAGGGATGCAAAGCTGGTTCAATATACGCAAATCAATTAACATTATTCATCACATCAACAGGGGCAAGAATAAGAACCACATGGTTATCTCAATAGATGCAGAAAAAGCATTCGACAAGATCCAACACCCCTTTATGATGAAGATTTTGGAAAAATTAGGAATCCATGGAACATTCCTCAATACAATAAAGGCTGTATATGACAAACCTACAGCCAGCATTATACTCAATGGCGAAAAACTAAAGCCATTTCCTCTTAACTCAGGAACAAGACAAGGATGCCCACTCTCTCCACTTCTCTTCAATCTAGTATTAGAATGCCTAGCTACAGCAATAAGACAAGATGCAGACATAAAGGGGATCTAAATAGGGAAAGAAGAAATAAAACTCTCCCTCTTTGCAGATGACATGATCTTGTATTTAAAGAATCCCATAGACTCCACTCCCAAATTACTCAAGCTGTTTCAAAACTTTGGCAAAGTAGTAGGTTATAAAATTAACCCCCCAAAATCAATGGCTTTTCTGTATGCCAACAATGAGAAAAGTGTGGCTGAAATTAGGAAAGCAACCCCATTGGTAATAGCCCCACAAAAAATAAAATACCTAGGAATTAACTTAACTAAAGAAGTGAAGGACCTCTATGATGAAAACTTTAAAATCTTGGAAAAGGAAATCAACACAGAACTTAAAAAATGGCAAAACCTCCCATGCTCCTGGATTGGAAAGATTAACATCATGAAAATGGCAATACTTCCCAAGGCTATCTACAAATTCAACACAATACCTATCCAAATTCCACCCTCGTTCTTCAAGGAAATAGAAGAGGCAATCCAAAAATTCATATGGAACAATAAAAGACCCCGAATAGCAAAAACGGTCCTCAACGGAAAGAACACTGCTGGAGGAATATCAATACCAAATTTCAAACTCTACTATAAAGCCATAGTAATCAAAACAGCGTGGTTTTGGCATAAGAACAGACCTCAGGACCAATGGAATAGAATTGAAAACCCAGAAATGATCCTACAGACCTATAGCCATCTAATCTTCGATAAGGGAGCTAAAACAATACAATGGAAGAAAGACAGCCTCTTCAGTAAATGGTGCTGGCAAAATTGGTTAACTACATATAGAAAACTAAAGCTAGATCCTTATATATCACCCTGCACCAGAACCAACTCCAAATGGATCAAAGACCTTGAACTCAAAACAGACACTCTGAAAACATTACAGGATGGAATAGGAGAAACCCTAGGTCTCCTTGGCTCAGGCCGAAATTTTCTGAATAGAGACCCAGAAACACAACAAATCAAACAAAGTTTGGACGAATGGGATTGCATAAGGTTGCAGAGCTTCTGCATGGCAAATGACATAGCTAGCAAGATCAATAGAAAGTCCACGGATTGGGAGAAGATCTTTACTAGCCATACAACGGACAAGGGTCTCATATCTAAAATATACTTGGAACTCAAGTTTCTCTCTAACAGGATAACAACCCTCACTCAAAACTTGGGACCAAATCAAGGCCATCCTATTACTGCTGGCAACCAGAGGCTTTACTTACACTGCCCTGGACTGAGCACAGACCTGGACCCGAAGATCCCAGCCCCAGTCACTCCTCCGCACCCCCATGCCAGCTGGAAGTAGCCAGAAAACACCACAATGCCCCTCCACCTTTTATACTCCAGGGTTCAAAATGATGGGAATCTGCTTTGTTCTCATAACTGCATGATAGTCCTCTCTCAGCCCAATTCTTTTTCTGTATCCAAAGATCCTAAATGAAGATCTTGCCTCTCCCCACTTGGCCCTATCATGTTATGTATCTAACGATAGAATATGAAGGATTAACCCCCACCCTACTGTTCCAGGCCCAGGCAAAATCCCAGATATGTGTGAACTCCTTTGAAGTGCAGGCAGGACAATACACCTAATCCCAGCTGTGACTTAAGGGCTATTCATTAACCTCTACCACCTTGCTCAGACCACCTATAAAAACCCAGATCCTGTCCCAGACCCTCACACAACCTCCAAACCTGCTGGCAGGACTGTGCCCCTCGCTGTTCGTCAATAAACAGTCCTCGCCTGTTGATGATCGAGTCCAGCCTATTCCTTTTCCATTCTCCTCCATTTTCCTAACAAGGACAGTCTGTATTTTATGATCCAGAAGAGAGAAACTTAGGTAAGCATTTATTTACAGCCTTCTGAATAATTCTGATTCTGCCCACAACAGCTATCTATCCATACCTGTGCCTACGTGAGAGGATTTTAAAAGAATTTAGTGTTTTAAAATTTAAACTTAAATGTAGAATGAAATTGATTTCAATGCATTATATTAAAATATTTAGAAACAACTGAGAAAGCTAAAGGTTTATAAAAATTTTTTACTGGAAGTGAAGTGATGGAATTTGGTTCTCTATATTTTAAGCAATTTGCAAAAAGAATTCGCAAAATAAAATTTACTTTTGCAGCAGACTTGACACATTAATTTTTGTATATTGATAGGAGCACAAGCCTCCAAATATGTCAATGCCATCCTCTTATTTATCTCTAAAGGTTTATGATTCTGGTCTCTTAATAGTAAAATTTCAAAATTTTTGAAATCTTTAGGAAGTTGTGCAATGTGGTTTCACTTCATCATGTCAGTGATGAATAGAGTGTATGTACATTTCAATGTACAATACATTTGGATCATTGTCAATCTTCCACTTTTCCTTACCCCAACCCTCCTAACCCTTTAAGTTTCTTACTTATATTCTCACATATGTACATTGAGTATTTTGACTGTATTCATCCATTTCCCTCTCCATTCTTCTGCCCTACTCCCCTTAAGCCCAGCTCTCCCTTTGAAGACTTGTTTCAACTTCATGGTATTTTGTTAAATTTCTCTGCCTTTGACATTTGGCTTAGGGCTTGCCACATTCTCTCAACCATGTTTGACCTACATAAATGAGGATATTTCTCCACATTTCTAATCTCTGAATGGCTGAGATAGGTCTCCTTTACTATTCACCTTCTGTCCTAAACTCAGAATTGGACCTTCAGATCCATCCAATGAAGCTTTTTTCTTCTCTACACACTGAAGATGAAAGGAAAATAATTTCCATGCTCTTAGCATGACACTATCCATCATGAATTTCCATCACTTATCAGTTCAGCAATCTAATTTTTTAATTTTTATCCATTTTTATTGTAAAAATCGTGTAGAGTGGGGTTACAGTTACCTGAGTAATGTTTTCTGCATCATATTCACAGACTTTAAGTGAATATTGAGGGTAATTTACCTAATATTGGAAGTTTAGGAACGTTCTTCAATTTCTGATGATGGAAGCAGGAGTCATTTTATTTATTCAGATTCCACTATGGAGTGAGCCTTTTAGTTTTCTAAATTTTCAATAAATTTAGAGTTACTTTTATATTAATAATCACCAACGATTTATTTCAGTATTTAAAACGCTGCCCAAAATATTTTAAAACTTTCACATCAAGCTAGACTGAAATTTTTCCTCCCATTTTCCCCACTAGTTCAGGTTAAGTCTACTTTGGCTTTATTGTTTGAGAGGCCAAAGGATGAGAGTAAACAGAGAGATGATCATCACTCAGTTATATCCTTCATCTTCTTTTTCTGCTATTCCTGTTGAGAGGAAGAGTAGATCGGAGAACAAGAGTGATGCTTGACTTCACTATACAAGGGGGCATTCCTTGCATGTCAATTATTGTTTCTCAGAATCACTTAAACTGATTATTCTAGCCTTCTCTGAAACAGTAACCACACTGTGGCACCCTTGGTGCAGAAAGAAACACACTAACAAGTTATTACCTGTAAATTGTTATTGTATATCTCAACTTACTACTACCAAAAATATAACCCTTTGGCTACATAAATGCAAAGGCACTGATTGGCCAATACTACTTTATAGACAATTCTACTCAGCTCGCCCCTCCTCTTCTATGCTCCCTTCCCCTCCCCTCATTTACCCTCCCTTTCCTTCTTCTTTCTTTGGGTCTCTATCCTCCATATTCATCTCTAAATTCTCTCTTTCTATCTTCCACTAGCAAGTTATTTGGTTTATCAGACAACATAAATAATTGAACAAATATATTTTCTCTTTTTTTTGTGATTATCTTTTTTTAAGAAGTGAGTTCTAGCAGAGCACCGGTGGATTACACCTATCTACTAGGTAATTTCAAATTTGACCATTGCAATTCGAAGCTATTCTAAATGAATAAAATTAAGTCATTCTTGTCTCAACTTGTGGTAAAAGGAAGAAGTGCAGGTGTGGCTCAGGTGGTATAAAGCAAGCATTGAGAATTAAAGCCCAGATAGTGCTCAAGACCAGGAGTGCTCAAACCCCAGTACCAGCACAATATAAAAAAATGCATCATTCCAACTTCCTGAACAGAGTCCCAGGGTCACAACGAATTGGAGAGAGACTCCACAAATGGGACTACTTAAAATAAAAAGCTTCTGCACAGCTAAATCTATCACAACCAAGCTACAAAGACAACCAAATAATTGGGAAAAATATTTACCAGCAATATATCAGACAAGGGGTTAACATCCAGTATATACAGGGAACTCAAGAAATTAATCCCTCCCAAACCTAAGAAACCAGTTACTGAATGGGCAAGGGAACTAAAGAGGGACTTCCCAGATGAAGAAATAAAAATGGCAAAGAAACACATGAGGAAATGTTCATCATCCCTTGTTGTGAAAGAAATGCAAGTATAGACAACCCTGAGATACCACCTTACCCCAGTCAGAATGTCCCACATCCACAAGTCAGCCAACCACAAATGCTGGAGGGGATGTGGAGAAAGAGGAACACTATTACACTATTACACTGCTGGTGGGAATGTACACTTATACAACCACATTGGAAAGCAGTCTAGAGGATCCTCAGAAAGCTAAAGATTGACCTCCCTTACGAACCAGTCATACTACTTCTAGGCATCTACCCTGAACAACAGGAACCAATATACAAGGACACGTGCACCTCCGTGTTTATTGCAGCACTGTTCACAATAGCTAGGATATGGAAACAACCCAGATGTCCCACCAGAGATGAATGGATCCAAAAATTGTGGCATCTATACACAATGGAATATTATGCAGCCATTAGAAAAAACAAAATAATGGCATTTACAGGGAAATGGATTGAGCTAAAGAAATCATTTTGAGCAAGGTAAGCCAAGAGCAAAGAGACAAACGGTACATAGTCCCCTTGATAAATGGATGTTAAATCCAAAATGTTAGGTGATAAGACAAAATTAACAGGACTTAAGAAACAAAGAACTTCCACTCAGCTGGTCGAACCACGCCTAAATATCCCCATGGTGTTGATCACATGTATGGTGTATATGTGTACACTCTCATATGTTATAGACTGTGATAGACAACTTGCTCCAGGAAAGTTAGAATGAACTTGTGACTTTAAATGAGCATCTTTATTCCACAATCCTGTGAAATTTGGGAAATTACGCAATCACTTAATCTCAATTAGAAAAAAAAAAAAAAAGAACCTCGGGGAAGGTAGGAAGGAAAGGGTTGGTAGGGGGAAAGCAATGGAGGGGGTAACAATGCTCAATAGGAAGTGTACTTCATTACCTTGCTCATGTAACTGTAACCCTCAGTAGAGTATCTTTACAATAAAAAAATTTATTGGGGATATTTCTCCAAAAATTCATACTCAGGACAATTTTCAAGGTCAAAGACACTTTCAAAGTCTCTTTCATATCTCAAAGTTTTATTTGAATCCTGTATCTCACATACATTCAGCTTCCTTACAAACATGCATGAATATTCATGTTCACATACATCCCCATACTCACATGACATACTAAACGTTACACTGTAAAAAAAATAACATAGATACTGAAAAAGAACACCTTTGCCAATGTAATTAAATTTCTTTTTTAAAATATAATGCATTATTGAAATACTGATGAAAGAGCAGGTGGGAGGATGTTTCAAATACTAGAGTGCCAACTTAAAGATCACGTTTCTCAATCCAAACATCATTATTTCCATCCTTCCTTCTCCCATTAAAAAAATGAATAACAACAGAATTCACGTACATGTTCCTTAATTGCTGATTGAATAAAGAATATATACGTATATGCATAAATACACAATGATATATTATGTACCCACACATAATAATGAAATCACTTCATCTTCAGGAAAATAGATAGAACTGGATACCTTCATATTAAAGCAATAAGTCATACTGTGAAAAACCAATACTAGATTTCTCATGCAGACTCTGAATGACCCAAGTGTAAAAGATGGAACTGATTAAGTTTGGAAAAAAGTGAATGAGTAGATAAAGAGAAATAGTGTGGAGTAATATTCAAATACTTTATAAGTTAGTATGATCACATAATAAAATTTAAGTATAAAAATAGAATAATGAAATTAAAAAAGGAATAAAATATAACAAGCTACATTATGTAGACATATGTGTATATCCCAATAAAATTACTTTGTGAAATTAATATTTGCTACCAAACAGACAAAAATTCATTCCAGTTGTTATAGATTCATATAGTAAATTCCTTTTTTTTCAGTTATTTCCCAGACAAATTAAAAGGAGAAATAGGTTTTGCTAATTCATAAGAACAATCATGTCCAATTAGCATTAAAATATTCTAGTTAATTACTGTCAATGTGAAATTGTTCAATCAACTTAATTATTATATTAGAATATTTCCAATGCATTTGTCAAAATATTATCTCTACAGGTATATATTTTTTGCTATTTATTGTATATGTTTTCTTTACTTAATTGCTATATACCATTTTCTGAATATAGTTTGGTATGTGGAACTAGGATATATTATACCTGACCTGAAAATCAATTATTCAAACAGTTTTATCAAAAATACTTATAGTGAAATGAAGAGATAAATCCAAATTATGTATATTTGAAGACAATGCTTAGTTAGTCTTCTTCTCACATTCCCCATTCCCTTCTCAAGAATAATACACAGTGTAAGGAAATACTTAGAATGTTTTGGAGAAATAGCTTGACTTTAAACCAGTGAGTTACTTTATGCTGCATTTTGTTTACTTTATATCCAGAAAAGCTAAATTCTTACTTTATCATTTTCCTTAAGCTTTATACTCAAGTTTAATCTCTGATGAGTGACAGATAAAGATATAAACATTTTTAACAGTGGCTTAATTTAGTCTGAGGAATCTAGTTACAACTATAGATAGGCCTTATCAGTCATGAGACTATGATATCGAAATGTTAACCTATGCGTAATGAAATCTTGCTTATGAAATTTTGTGTATTATAAACAGTGGTTATTAGGTTTTTTTTATAATCAACATCATTTCATGAGTTAGGAACTCAAGTGAGACATTATACTCAGAAAAAATTTAAGGATGCATCCAAAATTAGTTACCAAGATATACATCATTTAACAGAATGTTTTAAAATGCAAGCTAAAAGAAATCATTTATGGAAAAATTTATTTAAATAAATCAGTGTGATTGACTTTCTTTTACGCTAGTTTTCAATATGGCTTGTATAATGATTTTTCTGTTTATATGTTTACTTATGTCTTGATATTTAGTTGAAGTTATGTTATTTCATATATTCATTTTTTTCAGATCAAAGAGGAAATGAATTCCATGCCGGAGTCAACATCCATAATAATGTTAGAGTTGTATCTTACTACTTTGCCAAAGTTTCAAATCAGCTCGAGTAACATGGGTCTTTTTTGGAACTAGCTAAATTGCTATGCAATTTTGTCAGTACTAGAAAGATTTTGACCACCACTTATTAAAATAGTATTTTCCAGAAATTACTATTCTCCTTCTCATGAGATTTTTAATTTCATTTATATAATGTGCTGATGTTTTCCTTTAGATAACCCACATTGAGTCTTCTACAAACTGTGATTTAGAATAGTTTTAAATTACGTACAGTCATGTACACTGCTCAGATTCTATTATTTGTATATTTGGTTATTGTTAAATAAGTGGTTTTTAGTTCTCAATATGGATACTATTGGACTTATTCATTGGATTTCTGAATTTGTTAATTATGTCATGATTTTTGTGATTTAATTCTATAGCATTTTTTCTTTTAAATATGTGCAGATCTTAATTCATATACAGTAAAAAAAAATTTTTAAACAATTTGATCCATTCAACAGATTTGCTCTATTAGGGTCATCCAGATGAATTTAATTACAAATTAACACAATCTTGTTTCTGAGACAGTTATCCTTATAGCTGTACTCAAATTAACCTGTATTTGAGGTTTTTGTACTGAAAAAAAACTGGGCACAACATGTTTTTGCTCCTGGGGAAGTTACACTTTGTTGGATGTTTTTCCAGCTATGGTGACATCAACATATGTGTGCATTTTATTTCGATTGGTTTGTGTCTATATTTTGTTTCATATAACAAAAAGTACAAAGAATCAGTGATTTAGAACTTTTACAACTAGAATTCTAAGAGAGACACTTGAATTTTTATGACAACTGGGAATGGGCAGGTCTTGGTGGAGGGGCTAGCAAAATAGCAGAGATATTGTTTGGTGTGAGTTGAATTCTGCCTCCTTTTGCCTCACTAGTCCAATGGTATTATTTCAAAGTCTTTAGTGAAAAGAAAATAATTTTGTCTGTATGAACTCAGAATTTTTGGTTTAATTGGGACACACTACATATTCATATTTGATTTTAAATCTAAAATATTTTTTGCTTAGTTTAAAACCACAGATGTGAATTTAAATGCTAAAATAGCATCTAGTAAAAAATTTATATGAAATGGTTCAAACTATATTTACTTCACACTATATGAAATATAGAATGGAATAATAATAGTGTTGAAGATAGTATGTAATAATTGACTTTGTGCAAAGTCAATAATAGTGGATTTTAGTGAGATACTGAATAATAGTAAAAATTATATTTGAATCTACTAAAAAATCCCAGTTACATCTAAAAATAACTCAGAGTTATAAAATAGTGCTGAAAAAATAAGTTTATTGGAAAAAGCCAGAAATTTCAATAAGATTGTTTTTTTTATTGAATTGGATCTGGGTTTGGTGGCTCATGCCTGTAATCTTCGCTAATCAGGAGTCTGAGATCTGAGGATAGTGATTGAAAACCAGCCTGGGCAGAAAAGTCTGTAAGACTCTTATCTCCAATAAACCACCTATAAACGAGAAACGGCACTGTGGCTCAAGTGGTTCATTGGTAGCCTTGAGCTGAGGAGCTAAGGGACAGTGCCTGGACCCAGAGTTTGAGACCCATGACCAACAAAAATAAATTGACATGGAGATTTACTTTATTATTTCATGATTTTTTATGAGTGGTTGTTCCGTGAAAATATCATTGGTTTTTATATTTTGTGTTGGCATAAAATGAGCCTACTATTGTCTTAAATTAATCACAAAAACTCTCTGATTCTATGACAACATACATTTTGTGTGTAATTATTAAGACCAAGTTGCCCTTTCGAAAAAAAATATTTATATCACCCTCTAAAAAGGAGGAAGAAAAAAATATATGCCAGAAACTTACTCTGTAAATCTTAATGTAAATCTTAATAGTCTGTCAGTTTGTTTTAACTTTTAATAAAAAATTGAAGTAATCCTAGGTAATATGAACCAATTTAAATTTCTTCATTCTTGTCATTTAAGAATCACTTCGAAAATAAATTCAACAGATGACAGTGTTTTTTCTTACTTTTCCAAAGAAATGATCATTTCATCATTATAATGTATAGCACAATATACCCAGAAAACATTTGTTAAGGAAAAACTTTTTTCCCATTCTTTGGTTTGATTCAGTCTGTATTTAAAGCTTCATACCACATGGTAACCCACCCTATTCTCTGTCTTCTCATTTGAAACATTTCAATAAGTTTTACTTCCCTGAAGTGTCAGCCAGCAAAGTTTTACAAAACAGCATGCTTTCTTTCATTGTTCTTTCCAAAATATATCTCACAAATGCCAACAATGAAGCACAACCTGAAACATCTGTGGATTTTTCCACTTATGGTGCAAAGTAATCACTTTCCATACTCCTTAGAAATTGCTGCTCATAGGCATTAATTGCTCTGTCACTTCCCTGCTTTAGAAGAGCAACATTTGTAAATGGCATACATGTTAATTTGTTTACCACATCTGGTTTGTTTTCAGCAAGGCCTGTCTTCATGGAATATGGTAATAGATTAGTTTTGCAATTATGTAGTTTAATAGGGCTCTGAATTGTGGATATAGAATATCCATTTAAATGACTAAATTTTTAAATCCCATAAAATATATTCCTTAAATTTTCTGGCAAAATGTTCTACAATCTAGATATTTTTAAAAGAAATATTGTATGTGGTTTTCTTGGTGGCAATGTAGTTGGAAGACATAAAAATTTCCTATACCATGGTCATCTTAAACAAGATAGATGGATTTGGGCTGGTAGGCAAAACTTTTGGGACAACATTAATGTTTGAATGTTGGATAGGATTTGATTGGGAATTGTGGCAAAATTTCATGGTATGAAAAGAAAAACGAAAGGCCATAATACTTTTATCTGCTACATTGTTATATTAGTTTATTCAAACACACACATACACACATACAAACACACAGATATACACATTTGTAATATAAAGGCCCACTCCGTCTGCAAGAAAATATTTTAATAGGAATTCCATAAAATATTTAGTCTTCTGAGATCTAATGAGAATTTACAGAAATATCTAGTTTCTTCCACCCCTGAAGTCATTATTATTGGTGAAGATGTTGCCATTTGAATTTAGTATGCCCCAGAAAGATCTATGTGTTAAAGAAAGATGATTTTCTATTTCCTCCCATACTATGGAGAATACCCGAAAAGTTATTCTGGAGATTAAGTACTTCAGTGTGAAACTTATGAGAATATAGACTCTTATCTACTTTCTTCCTTTCTCTTTTAATCATTCTAGGTCAAAACCATTTCTCTTTGACATACTCCCCACGTTGACATTGTCTTTTAACAGGCCCCCAAAGCAACAAAACCAACTGAACATACACTGAAACCTTCAAACTTGTAAATTTGTGTAAGCCTTTCTGTTTAATAAATGGACAGTGTCACTTATTATGGTAGGTTATAAAGCTAACACAGAAGTCTAGTCTTTCTAACAATGTAGAGTATATTAAATTGGGCTTCATTCTAAAATATCTAACTCCATGTTTTATTTTATGTTTTACTTTCTGTTGATGCCAGCGTGTAACCTCAGGGCCTGGATGGTGTTTTTGTGTTCTAGGCCAGTCTCCACATACATTCTGAACTGAAACTCCATTTGCCCTAGTAGTTAATTGGAGATAAGAATCTAATGAACTTTCCTACTCAGGCTGGCTTTGAACTGTGATCTGCAGATCTCAGCCTCTTAACTAGCTCAGATTATATCCTTGAACCACCAGTGCCTAGCCATGTTGCATATTTCGTGTAATTCCTTTTTTCAGCATTGTGCAGATTCTCCTACTACAATATCAAAAAACTTAATCTTATTTTCACTGTATTTGATGTTGGTATAATTTGTGGAGGGGAAGGGAAAAACCAAATTGTTTAGATAGGGATACAGGTGGACCCATTGCAACAATGAGATGTACAAAATGTTAAGTAGGAAAACGAAAATTTACAACTTTGGCTCCGGTTGCGGGGGAGGGTCAGGAAGGGGAGATGGGAAGGGATGTTAAGTGGAAATAAAGGAGAAGGTAACAATGCTTGATAAGAAATGTACTCATTACCTGGCCCATGTAATTGTAATCCCTCTGTATGGTATTTTCACAAAATAAAAAACTTAAAACATACTAAGGATATTTGTAAAGTATATAATGAAGGAAGAAATTTCATCTTTACAAAATCTATGTAAATTCTATGCTAAACTCTTGATATTTTACTGTACCTTTCCTGCAACCAGTTTGATAGACTTTAATACTTGTCATTCAAGTTTCTCTATATTCTACTGGAGATTTAATTTTTCATGTATATGTATATTTATATACATATGTATTTGTATCTATCTATATATGTTCCAATGTGGATCATCAGACTTGAAACTTTGCTTTGCTTTGCTGTTCAGCAGTTAACTTGGTCGGTTCATTTTGTGACAATATCTGTGCTCATTCTCATCATTCCTTTATTTACCACACCATCAGCCTTCTAAAATCACCTTCATTTCCTGGAGAAGATTACCAATTAGTCCAACCAATATACACCCGGGGGGGGGGGGGTAATAAAACAAGTTTTAAGAAAGGAAGATAACATGAAGTGACAAGTACAGAATTTCTACAGACCTGACATCTTTCACGTTTCTGCCTTCCTCCTCATACTTAAGAAAGCATTGATTAACAGTATAAATATACTTCATTTATATCTTAAGGATCAGTGTTTTTTTCCAACCTGAAGCCTTCTTTTCCATGATTTTTTTTATTGTGAAAATACTGTACAGAGGGGTTACAATTACATGGGTAAGATAAGGAGCACATTTCTTATCAAGCATTGTAGCCTCCCCCATTGTTTCCCCTTCCCATCCCTTCGTATTCTCCCCACCTCCCCGTTCCCCAAACCAAAGTTGTAAAGTTTGCTTTTCGTCATAATGACTTGTACATCTCATTGTTGCAATGTGTCCTCCTGTATCCCTGTTTTAACAATTTGTTTTTCCCTTCCCCTCCACATATACCAGAATCATATATAGTGAAAGCAGGGGATATACCATGGGTGAGTACATACAAGGCAACAAAGACATAATTTTATAAATATGTTAGCAACAATCACATTAAAGATCTCTCTCTCTCTCTCTCTCTTTTGTCAGTCGTGGGACTTGAGCTATAGGCCTGGGAGATGTCCCCGAACAATTCAGCTCAAGGCTCATGCTCTACCATTTGAGACATAGAGCCATTAGTTTTCTGGTGGTTTCTTTTTTAAAATTGTGATTAAGTGATTACATAATTTCCCAAATTTCACAGTATTGTGGGATAATGATGCTCATTTAAAGTCATAAACTCATTCTAACTTTCCTGGAGCAAATTGTCTATCATGGTCTATAACATATAATGGTGTACACATATACACCTTTCATGTGATCAGCAGCATGGGCTTATTTAGTAGTGGTTCGACCAGATGAGTGGAAGTTCTTTGTTTCTTAAGTCCTGTTAATTTTGTCTTATCACCTAACATTTTGGATTTAACATCCACTTATCCGGGAGACCATGTACCGTTTGTCTCTTTGCTCTTGGCTTACCTCACTCAACATGATTTCTTTTAGCTCCATCCATTTCCCTGCAAATGCCATTATTTTGTCATTTCTAATGGCTGCATAATATTCCATTGTGTATAGATGCCACAATTTTTGGATCCATTCATCTCTGGTGGGGCATATCCTAGCTATTTTGAACAGTGCTGCAATAAACATGGAGGTGCACGTGTCCTTGTATATTGGTTCCTATTGTTCAGGATAGATGCCTAGAAGTGGTATGACTGGCTCATAAGGGAGGTCAATCTTTAGCTTTCTGAGGACCCTCCAGACTGCTTTCCAAAGTGGTTGTATAAGTGTATATTCCCACCAGCAGTGTAATAGTGTAATAGTGTTCCTCTTTCTCCACATCCCCTCCAGCATTTGTGGTTGGCTGACTTGTGGATGTGGGACATTCTGACTGGGGTAAGGTGGTATCTCAGGGTTGTCTTTATTTGCATTTCTTTCACAACCAGGGATGATGAACATTTCCTCATGTGTTTCTTTGCCATTTCTAGTTCTTTATCTGAGAAGTCCCTCTTTAGTTCCCTTGCCCATTTAGTAATTGGTTTCTTAGGTTTGGGAGGGATTAGTTTCTTGAGTTCCCTGTATATAGTGGAGGTTATCCGCTTGTCTGATATATTGCTGGTAAATATTTTCCCAATTATTTGGTTGTCTTTGTAGCTTGGTTGCGATAGATTTAGCTGTGCAGAAGCTTTTTATTTTAAGTAGTCCCATTTGTCGGGTCTCTCTCCAATTTGTTGTGATCCTGTGACTCTGTTCAGGAAGTTCCTTCCTGTGCCTATTAGTACAAGTGTCTCTCCTACTCTGTCCTGCAGTAGTTTCAGAGATTCAGGTTTAATATTAAGGTCTTTAATCCATTTTGAGTTGATGTTGGTGCATGGTGATAGGCTGGGGTCCACTTTTATTTTTCTGCATGTGGCCGTCTAGTTTTCCAAGTGTTTGAAGAGGCTGTGTTTCTTCCATTGTATGTCTTTGGCTCTTTTGTCAAATATCATCTGATTGTAGGCCAGTGAATTTATTTCTGGATCTTCTATTCTATTCCATTGGACTTCAGGTCTGTTTTTGTGCCAGTACCATGCTGTCTTTGTTATTATAGCTCTATAGTAGAGTTTGGAGTTTGGCATGGATATCCCTCCCATGTTGTCTTTATTCCTTACAATTGTTTTGGCTATTCTAGCTCTTTTGTTGTTCCATATGAATTTTTAGACTGTTTTCTGTATTTCAGTGATGTACGTCACTGGGATTTTAGTAGGAACTGCATCGAATTTGTATATTGATTTTGGCATTATTACCATTTGCACTATTTTAAGTATTGCCTATCCAATAGCATGGGAGGTCTTTCCATTTCCTAGTGTCTTCTGCAATTTCTTTCTTTAACTTTTTATAGTTTTCATTAAATAGTTCTTTTACATCTTTTCTTAGGTTAATTCTTATTATTTTATTTTTTGGGAGGTTATTGTGAATGGGGTTGCTCCCTTTATTTCCCTCTCTTCTTGTACATTGTCAGTGTACAGGAAGGCAACTGTTTTTTGTGGGTTGATTTTGTATCCTGCTACATTGCCGAAGTGATTTATGATTTCTAAGAGTTTGAGGATGGAGTTTTTAGGATCATGAATATATAGTATCATGTCATCTGCAAAAAGGGATAGTTTAACTTCTTCTTTCCCTATTAGGATCCGTTTCATGTCTTTTTCTTGCCTTATTGCCCTGGCTAAGGGTTTCAGGACTATATTAAAGAGGAGTGGATACAGTGGGCATCCTTGCCTTGTTCCTGATTTTAGGAGAATTGGTTGTAGCTTTTCCCCATTAAGTATAATATTTGTTATTTGTCTGTCATAAATGGCTTTTATTGTTTTAAGAAATGTTTCTTCTATTCCTAATTTCTCCAGAGCTTTTAGCATGAATGAATGTTGAATTTTATCAAAGGCCTTTTCTGCATCTGTGGCGATAATCATGTATTCTTGACCTTGGCTCTGTTGATGTGTTGGATTACATTTATTGACTTACGTATGTTAAAACATCCCTGCATCTCTGGGATGAAGCCTACCTGGTCATTGTGTATGATTTTTTTCATGTCTTTCTGGATTCTATTAGCTAGAATCTTGTTAAGGATCTTTGCATCTGTGTTCATCAAGGAAATAGGACTGCAATTCTCTTTTATTGGTTGGGTCTTTGCCTGTTTGGAGATGAGTGTGATATTGGCTTTGTAGAATGAGTTTGGGATAGGTCCCTCCTTTTCTGTTTCTCTGAAGAGCTTGAGGAGTATGGGTATTAGTTCTTCTTTAAAGGTCTTATAGAATTCTGCTGTGAATCAATCTGGTCCTGGTCTTTTTTTTTTGTTGGAGGACTTTTTATAGCTTCCTGTATCCATTGTAGGATATTGGCTTATTTAATTGGTTTATTTCTTCTTTACTTAGTTTGGGCAACTTGTATTTCTCTATAAATGCATCCATTTCTGTCAGGTTTTCTTCCTTAGAGAGTATAACTTTTGAAAGTAGTCCGTTAAGATTGTTTGGATATCTTGGGTACGTGTTTTGATGTTTCCCGTGGCATCCCTAATACTGTTAATATGGGGTTCCTCTCTTCTTTTTTTAATTAATCTTGCCAACGGTCCATCAATTTTATTTATTTTTTCAAAGAACCATATTTTTGTTTGGTTAATTTTGGCTATAGTTTTCTGATTTTCTAATTGATTAAACTCTGCTCTTAATTTAGTTATCTGGCTCCATCTAGTAACTTTAGTTTCAATTTTTTCATGTTTTTCTAGCTGTTTTAATTGCAACCTGAGATTATTTACTTGGTCTGTCTCTATTTTCTTGATATGGGCACTGAGGGCAATAAATTTGCCCCTCAGGACTGCTTTTGCTGTGTCCCACAAATTTCTTTATGAGGTGTTTTCATTTTCATTGAGTTGTAGGAAATTTTTTTTATTTCATCTTTGATCTCTTCCATTACCCAGGCATTGCTAAGAAGTGTGCTGTTCAATTTCCATGTATTAGAGAAATTTCTGTGATATGCTTTGTTATTGAGAACTGGTTTGATTCCACTGTGGTCAGATAGGATACAGGGGATTATGTCGATCCCTTTGTATTTGCTTAAGTTCCTTGCATGAACTATGATATGGTCTATTTTGGAGGAAGTTCCATGAGCTGCTGAGAAGAATGTGTACTGTGTTGTTTTAGGGTGACATACTCGGTAGATGTCAGTTAAATCTGCTTGAAGCATGGCCTCACTTAATTCGGTAGCTTCTTTGTCAATCCTCTGGTTGGTAGACCTGTCCTTTGGTGAGAGTGGGGTGTTAAAGTCTCCTAGTATTATCATATTGGGATATTCTGTAAGTTTGAAAGTATTTGCTTAACATATCTTGGTGCACCAATGTTTGGGGAATATAAGTTGCTGATGGTAATATCCTCCTCTTGGATTGTTCCCTGTATTAATATGTAGTGTCCGTCCTTGTCTTTCTGTGTTGATTTTAATGAAAAGTTTATTTTGTCAGATATCAGGATAGCTACATCTGCTTTCTTACTGGGGGCATTTGATTGGTAGATCCTCTTCCAACCCTTTACTCTGTTCGTTTGTATGTTTGGCTGAGAGGTGAGTCTCCTGAAGGCAACAGATGGATGGGTCATGTTTTCTGATCCAATCTTCAGTTCTTTTTCTTTTGATTGGTGAATTAAGCCCATTAATATTAAGTCCCTGTCATTTCCTGTTTTCCTCACTTTTTCTTCTTTCCTTTCCTCCTGTGCTTTCTCAGTTAGACTTCAATTAATGCCTGTCTTGGTGCAGGTCCCAGTTCCTGGTTGCTTTCTTCAGGTTGTGTCCCCCCTCTTACTATTCTTTCCAATGGTAGCTAATGCTTATGTATTCATTTAGTTTTTCTGCTATTAAAAATTTTCAGCTCTCCATCGAATGTGAATGCTAGCTTTGCTGGGTATATCAGTCTGGGTTGGCAGTTATTGGCTCTCAGTGCTCATATGGTACTTTTCCAAGCCTTTCTTGCATTCAGTGTTTGTGTAGACAGATCTGCAATGATTCTAATTTTTTTCTCATTGTAGTATAGTTCCTTCTTCATGTTTGCTGCATGCAAGATTGTTTCCTTATTATTCAGATCAATTATTTTTACTATAATGTGTATAGAAGTGTTTCTACTGGGATTTTGCTTGTTAGGTGTTCTATATGCTTCTGTTATGTAGGTAAGATGTTCTTTTTTGAGATGGAGAAAATTTTCACTGATTATCTTGTTGAATACGTGTTGCATTCCGTTGCTTTGATATTCCTCACCTTATATGAAGGTTAAATTTCTTGGCACTAAGTGCTTTCTCTTCCATTTCCCTTTGGCATAATTTGAGTGATTTTTCTGTCATTTTTTGGTCCAGTTGGTGTATTCTGGCTTCTGTATCTGACACTATATTCCATTTTGTTCACTCTGTTAACTGTGGCTTCCACTGTGGTTTGCATGGAGGAAATGGACTACTTTATGGATTCGATGTTGGTTCTCAAAGTATTGATCTCACCTCTTAATGAGGTATGTACTGCCTCTATTTTGGCATTTATCTCACTTCTTAGTGACGTGTGTGCTGCCTCTATTTTTGCATGCATTTCCTATTTGGTATCGTGATTCTCTTTTGATAGTTCATCCTTGTGCTCTTTCAATTTCTGGTATGTTTCTTGCTTTATTTCTTGAGTCATTGCCTCCAGCATCCCTTGGATGTAGCTTTTGCCTTCCATTCCTGCTTTGCTCCCACTGGGGCTCTCCCCTGCATGACTTCTGGCTATTGGGTTTAGCTTGCTATCCTGGGTGTTGATAAACCTTGTAATTTTTCACTGTGATTTTCCCATGGGGGTTCAGGGATTATTGTAGACTAATCTGAAATGTTGTTTTGGTGTGTCTGTCTTTGCTTGGTTGCTGTTTATGTATTGGTAGAAAGAGTCTGTACCTGATCTGGGTTCTGTTGGAGGCCTACTTCCAGCTGCTAGTCTATCCTACATAGGATTCCCGGCTCTCTGCTGTAGATCACTGGCAATTCCCATATTTGGAAGGGTTGAGCAGCGTAGACTGCTCCTGTTTGCTTCTATGGGTGCTCTTGGCAAGATTGGATGTTCTGGATGCACTCTCCCAGATGCTGGAGTCTGCTATAGGCCCTGAATTTTTTTTTGGCTGATTTTGGGCTTGAACTCTGGGCTTGGGTGTTGTTCCTCAGGCCTTCAACTCAAGGCTGGTACCCAACCATTTGAGTCAAAGCAGCACTTCTGGCCCTCTCTGCTTATGTGGTGCTGAGGAATCAGATCCAGGTACTCATGCACCCAAGACTAGCACTCTACTTCTCAGCCACCTTACCAGCCTGAGCTCCTGCCTATTATCAGGTGCTGGTGGCCTGTGTTGTCCAATTCCAAGCCTAGAATATATGAGTAGGATTCCGGTGGGCTTCTCTTGTCCTGGGCTCCCAGGTCTTTTGTTGTCACAGGCGTGCTTCCCAGGGGGTGCAGTTCCCTGTTTTTCTCCCCTATGCTGAGGCATATGCTCAGCTTTTGACTTCAGTTGGGAGGAGTTGGTTGTGTTGCTCAGACACCAGATCCCCAGACTTGGTCCTGGTCCCCCTACTGGGAGGCCCAACCCTAGTTGGGCCTGTGCTGCTGTGTATATCACCTAGGTTATGCAGCCTCGGGTACACAGTTCAAATTTCTTCTACTGTTGGGTGCCTTGACCCAGGGGTGCTGTTCCTCGCTTGGGCGTTTAAACTCCCTTCCAGGGTCACTCTTGCTTTAGCCTGGCCAGTGGAGTGTGCTCCGCCAGTTTTAGTGGTTCCTGTGGTCCAGGTGTTGGGGTAGGGTGTCTGGGTCAGAGTCGGGATTTCCACCAGCTCTGGTCTCCATTGAGGGACACACTGTCCCCTGTGGGGTACTCACCCTGGAGCTAGTTATATTTGTGTGATGTAGGTCATCAGTTGTTGTTGCAATCTGAATTCAGTTGGGGTGGTTGTGGGCTGGGCTGGGTACTGGTGGCTCTGTGTGATTCTCTTCTGTCTCTGCCTCCATCTATGCTGTCGGGTCCACGCCGTGGGATGGGCCTTTTTCCTCTGCCCGAGGGGTGGGGGCAGGGCCTACATACAGGTTCTGAGCTCTGGGGTTGTCTCTGTTTGCACTCTCCGGATCAGTACCAGTTCCTTTAAGGTCTTCTGCTCTGGTGTTCTGTGGGCGTCCCGTGTAGCACTGGAGCTCCCATCGTGGGGCGAAGTTCCGGGCGCAGGGGTTTCTCCATTTGTCGTAATCTGGGTCTGACACCAGTACCTCAGGCGGCTTCTGTGCTGGTTATCTTCAGACACGCCCCTGTGCCTCTGGGATTCTGGCAGCCCCCGCCAAGCTGGCTGATGGGGGCTTGGCGTGCTGCCGCATGGCCAGTAAAGATTGGGGGTGTAGCTCTGTGTTTCCCGCCCTGGGGTTGAGCAGCTTTGGCGGGATGGAGCCTCTCTGCTCGGATGGAGAGTGAGGGGTGGGGAAGGGATCATTGTACAGACTCCCGGCTGGTAGGTTTCTCTGTTCATGGTGATCAGCAGGTCTGCAGAATGGTACCTCAGGCGGCTTCTGTGTGGGTGATCTGCATTCTGGGACTCCGGCAGCCCCCATGGGGCTGGCTGGCCACTGCTTGGTGCCCTACCTCGTGGCCAGTAAAGGCTGGGGGAGGGGTCTTTGCTCTTCTCTGTTCTGAAATTCTTCTTTTTCTCTCTTTCTTTTTTGTTATTTTCCACCTCCTGTTTATCTCTGAGTGTTCATCATTTTGTCATTGTCAGTCTCTTGGGGAGATTAAGTGTTGGATGTTGAACTCTCCTTTTGGTTGGGGAGAGCTGTGACGTTTCTCTACTACCTTGTTGCCATCTTGGTCCCCCTTCCTTCCATGATTTTTGACATAAACTTTCGGTAGATTTTTTTGATTGTGATGGGATTCCATCCAAAACATAGCCATGTATATCAAGAAAGCCAATGTTTTCAACTCAGTACTAAACAAAAGAGGGAGAAAATTAAGGTTAGCTATATATGTTAAACACAAATATAGACAATATTAAACACAAATATAGACAATATCAAGATATTTTGAAATTGTATACTTATACTGAATAAAGTGACTCAAACTTATGATATTATCTAATTGGAAAACAGAGATTAGAGAATTCCAGTTCCAGGCAAGCCCAGACACAAAAAAGAAGTTTCAGAAACTAATCATTTGTTGCATGCACTGTTTTTTTGCTTGTGTTAGGAGGACCGCAGTCCAAGCAGGCCCAGGCATAGTTATACTACCTCAAAATAAGCAATCTTATTATAATCTGTAGGTATGGTAGTAGTAGAGATACTGTTTTACAAGTATAGGGTTTTGGGTTCAATACTCAAGTATCGCTAGGAATTTACGTATGCACCAGGGTAAGAAATTTGGCATGTCTAAGGTCAAGACTTCATATTCGTTTTACAAGCTCAAATAAAATCTTTACCTATTTTGCTATTTTTTAAAGTATAACCATAAACTCCATGCCCAAAACAAATAATTTCCTATTAAAGATTTTCTTCTATCCATTAAGTAATATGTTATGTGTTGGATACTGTCCCACTGAAATAATACTAAAGATCAAAATCCCATTGTCTTAGACAGTGACTGCATAAGGAAACAGAATCTCAAAGGTAGCATTTAAGTTGGTCTCCTCCAAGAGAAACAGAAGTGTTGGGTCTTCGTCTGTCCTGTGGAAGACGGACAGTGTGTAAGGAAAGGTAAGTGCACTGCTCACCCATTCCTCAGCCTCCCTTAGCCTTGGAGACAGTCAAATGCAGCGGGGAGTCAAGTCAAATAGGAACTCATTCATTACCACACAGCAAGTACTTTTTATAGCAAAAATACCCCATGCACCATTAAAGGGGAGGAAAAGGAACCAACCACTCCCTGTAGAGGTCACCCTATCATGCGCCTAAGCTCTCTATACTTTCCCTGCTGTCCACGAGCTGTTCACTCGCTGATGTCACTTTGCGTGATTGTGGGATCCAGTCAGATTTTAACATAAACACCTCGGGCTCTGCCCACTCAACTTCTTCTCAGCGCCATTTTTGCTGCCCACCTCCAAGTTAGTTATCCTTTTTCCTTCCTCTATAAAGGTTATTTTAACAGGATTACATTGGTAAGAAGAACATAGGCCATGCAGAGGTTTTGAGGCCAGTCTGGGCGGTGAGATTCGCCAGACAAGGTTAGGGTCTTTGTCCATGATTCAAGAGACTGTCCCAGTTACCTCACATCCCCATCTAGCACAGTAATAAACGTCAGCCCCACCACAGTTAGAAATGTCCAAAGCAGTTTGATTACTTCCAGGGGATATATAAAGGTCAGTATCTCGTAAGGTTAAGCTCTTTAAAACATGAGAGCAGCCTGGGTATTGGGGTCCCATACTTGGGACATGGTGTATCCTCGTGGGCCACCACACTCAGGCCATTCTTGGTGAAGGGGAGTCCAATCTCCAACATCCCAGTATCCACTAGCCAGGTCACAGAGGTCAAAATGAAGGTCAGGCCCTCAGGTCAAAGGGACAGCTTTTCTCGTGGTGCTATTCATGATTTCTCCATTGCCTGCACTGATCACTCCCCAGGTTACCCATTGAGGTATGTGGATTCCTTAGGGCTATTGCCAGGACTTGGCGAGTCAGGACAGCCAACAGTTGGAGTATCACCATCTGCAATTGTTAGGGAACATAAGAGCTTCTCAAGCGATTTTTGTCCTTGCGGATGATTAGTAGTTATCTTTTTAGCTTTTCCTCTTTTAAACACAAGCTGTGACCACGATAGCCTTTTTTTCATTGTTAGTAAGTTTATACTTGGGCATCCTCTTGAATAGAGGAAATGATGAAAACTTAAGGTTCCTGGCAGGGATCCAAATCAGGGCTATCTCTCCAATGGGAAAAACACATCCAAATCCCCTTCCCATGGTAACTAGGGGGTCAGGTCCTCTCCAATGTTGTGTCAGAGGGTCCTTCCACCTGACTTTCACTTGGGGCTTAGGGTTTAATTGTCCCCAGTGCTTCTGAAATCTGGATTCAGATGCCTCTTTTGAAAAATTTAAAATGTTAATGGTAAATAAACCTATCTGTAACTGTATGTGGGGGTTAACTCTCACTTTTTGTTTTGATAATTATTCCTTAAGACATTGGTGATTTCTTTCTATACTTGCGTGGCCTTGGTGATTATAGGGAATTCCTGTAGTATGATTAACATGCCATCTGCCAAAAAAGTCTGACATTGCTTTACTAGCAAAACAGTGTCCATTATCGATTTTAACTTGTGCTGGTAGACTCAAGGTGGCAAAGCATTGAAGAAAGTGTGTTGTGAATGTTTAGCTTTATCTTCTGTGTTCAAGATGCTCTTGAATATAGAATCTATAGAATCTATAGAACCAAAAATATATTTAAGCTTACCAAAGGCTGGGAAATGAGTAACATCAGTTTGCCAGAGGATGTTGGGTTTGAGGCCTCTGGGATTTACCCCTAGTGGTTGTAATGGGGGTACTTTTAAGAAGGGCTGGCATGTTTTAGAGATATGTACTATCTTTTTGAGGTCCTTTACAGGAATCTGAGGGAATTTATGTTGAAGTTCCCTCCAATTGATGTGGGTTAAATCATATAAATGGATGGCCTTCTGTAATGTTAATGCTTGTGGGCCAGTAGCTAACTGACCCACCGAATTATTGCCCATGGATAAAAACCCAGGAAGTTTTGAATGCTGTCTCAAATGTTGAATATGAATAGGGGCTCCCCATCCTTCTAATAGGCCCTTAACGGTAACAGTAAGGTGGGAAATAGGGTTCCATCCAGACTGGGGAATATGAGGGATCAAGTTAATCATATATAAGCTACCACAAAACAAATTAAACTGTTTTTGAATGTCCTGAAGGGTCATAATTACTGCAAGCATTTCTTTATACTGTACTGACCCTTGACAAGGTTGAAATATTTGTTTGCTCGGCTCTTTTGTTGCTCTTCAAAGGCTGTATATGGAGAGCCTGCTTTACCTCCATCAGTAAAAACATGGAGGGCACCAGGAATAGGTGTAGAAGAAAATAGAGAAGGCATTTTGAGGGGAAGTCACCATAACATGACTGTCCATTTGGATGGCCCATAATGGCAGTCAGTATGGCCTAGAAACCCCTCTAGGGAGAGAGCAAGATGAGCATTTGTTTGAGTGAGCCACTCAACGTCTGTCATCCGAAAAGGAAAAACAATTGGGTGAGGGTTGAGGCCATACTTCCTTTGGGCTTGGGTCCTTCCCTTGATGATAGCATTGGCAAGTTGGTCTGCCTGAGAGTACAACAGAAGTGTGCCATCTAGAGGACTGTGAACCCACTGTAATGGCTCCTTCTTTTGAGTTAAAAATGCAGAAATCAAGTGACACCTGCAACCAACCCAAGGGAAATGAGATCAAGAACAGAATACCACTTCAGGGAAACTTCATCCAGGGCTTTTTGGAACTGAAAAAATATTGTCCTTAATTGTCTGCAATTGTAATAACTTCTTGGGCTTCCTGTCTTTTAGTAGGGCAAATAAGGGCACAAGATTATCATTAGGGACAAGAGCCCATGGCAACAGCTAATTGATTTCCCCTAAAAGACTTTGGAGTTAGGCTAGGGTCAGAGAGCCTGGAATATCCAACATAGGATTAAGGGGACTGCCAGAGTCAAGGTAAGGTGGGATCCGAGCTACATAAAAGGAGGTACTTTTGAATTTTATTGAGGGCTATGGTAAAAACCCCCTTTTCTAGTATGGCGAGAACCTGGGCCAGAAGGCCCTCAAGGTGGCCCGGGTCTTGGTGGTCCAGAATTATACCATTCATGTCGGCATAGGCAAGGGAGGTATCTAAACCCAGCACAAGCCCTAAGTGTGGCCAAGTATTGTTGGAAAAAGGCGTGGCTATTGGCCATTCCCTGTGGCAGCACTGACCATTTGAACCTCTGATCAGGCTGGGAAAAATTAAGAGAAGGGATGGCGAAGACAAACTTCTCACAGTCATCTAGATGCAGTGGGATATAGAAAAAGCAAACTTTAATATCAATCACAACCCCATGGAACATTCCTCAATACAATAAAGGCTGTATATGACAAACCTGCAGCCAACATTATGCTTAATGGTGAAAAACTGAAGCCATTTCCTCGTAACTCAGGAAAGAGACAAGAATATCCACTCTCTCCACTTCTCTTCAATCTAGTATTAGAAAGCCTAGCTACAGCAATAAGAAAAAATGCAAACATAAAGGGAATCCAAATAGGGAAAGAAGAAGTAAAACTCTCCCTCTTTGCAGATGACATGATCTCGTATTTAAAGAATCCCACAGAATCCACTCCCAAATTATTCAAGCTGATTCAAAACTTTGGCGAAGTGGCAAGGTATAAAATTAACCCTAAAAATTCAATGGCTTTTCTGTATGCCAACAATGAGAATAGTGTTGTTGAAATTAGGAAAGCAACTCCATTCATAATAGCCCATAAATAATGAAATACCTAGGAATTAACTTAACCAAAGAAGTGAAGGACCTCTCTGATGAAAACTTTAAAAACTTGAAAAAGAATATCAAAACAAAACTTAGAAAGTGGCAAAAAAATGCCCATGCTCCTGAATTGGAAAGATCAACATCATGAAAATGGCAATACTTCCCAAGGTTATCGACAAATTCAATGTGATACCTATCAATATTCCAACTTCATTCTTCAACAAAATAGAAGAGTCAATCCAAAAATTCATATGGAACAATAAAAGACCCCGAATAGCAAAAACGATCCTCATCAGAAAGAACAGTGCTGGAGGACTATCAATACCAAATTTCAAACGCTACTATAAAGCCACAATAATCAAAACAGCTTGGTACTGGCACAGGAACAGACCTCAGGACCAATGGAATACAATTGAAAATCCAGAAATGAACCTACAGACCTATAGCCATCTAATCTTCGATAAGGAACTAAAAAATAGAATGGAAGAAAGACAGCCTCTTCAGTAAATGATGCTGGCAAAATTGTTTGAGTACTTGTAGAAAACTAAAGCTAGATCATTATATATCACCCTGCACCAAAATCAAATCCAAATGGATCAAAGACCTCGGAGTCAAAGCAGACACTCTGAAAACATTACAGGATGGAATAAGAGAAACCCTAAGTCTCTTTGGCACAGGCCAAAATTTTCTTAATAGTTACCCAAAAACACAGCAGATCAAAAAGGGTTGGACAAATGGGATTGCCTGAAATTGTAGAGCTTCTGCATGGCAAAAGACATAGCTAGCAAGATCAATACAAAACCCACAGATTGGGAGAAGACCTTCACTAGCCATACAATGGACAAGAGTCTCATATCTAAAATATATACCTGGAAATCAAAAAATTAAATCCCCTAACAACAAATCTTCAAAGAAACAACTGCCCAATAAATAAGTGGGCTAAAGTCTCAACGAGAAACTTCTCTGAAGAGGAAAGAAGGATGGTCAATAGACACATGAAGAAATGTTCAATCTCCCTCGCAATAAAAGAAATGCAAATCAACACAACATTGAGATACCACCTCACCCCAGTTAGAATGGCTATAATCAAAACTCTAATAACAACACATGCTGGAGGGGATGTGGACAGAAAGGAACCTTGCTGCATTGTTGCTGGGAGTGTAAACTTGTTCAACCACTTTGGAAAGCAGTACGGAGATTCCTCAAAAGACTCCATATAGAGCTCCCCTGCGACCCCGCAATCTCACTTTTGGGCCTTTACCCAAATGTTCACAAACAAGACCACACTAAGTCTACCAGCAAATCTATGTTTATTACAGCATTATTTACCATAGCTAAGATATAGAACCAACCCAGATGGCCCTCAGTATATGAATGGATCAAGAAAATGTGGTCTATATACAGAATGGAATTCTGTGCCTCCCCATTTGTTAGGAAAGAGTTGGAAAAATTATATTAAGTGAATTAAGCCAGGCCCAAAGAAGCACAGATCCCCTGGTTTCCATTATTTGCAATAACGACTCTATGTCTGAGTCAAGCAGAAAAGGTCAGAAAAGTTGATGTTAGGAAAATGAAGTCTAAGATATGTATTCAAGTGTTTTTTGTTCTTTCATGTGATTGTTTCTAGCACATTTATAAGATTATTTCTTTGTTGCTTTGTATGTCCTTCCCACGGTATAACCCATGTTTCACTGTATTTGATGTCGCTATAATTTGTGGAAGGGAAGGGGAAAAACAAATCGTTTAAATAGGGATACAGGTGGACCCATCGCAACAATGAGTAGTACAAGTTGTTATGTTGAAAACGAACTTCACAACTTTGGTGCGGGGGGTAGGGGGACATTGTGGGGAAGGAGGATTGGGTGCGGGTTGGGGGAGTATGGGAAAGGATGGGAAGGGGAAACAAATGAGGAGTCAACAATGCTTGTTTAGGAATGTAGTCATTATCTTGCCCATGTGATTGTAACCCCTCTGTACTGTTCATAATAAAAAAAGAAAGTATTGTACTCATTACCTTGCTCATGTAACTGTAACCCCTCTGTACAGTATTTTTACAATAAAGAACTTATTAAAAGATACCAATCACAACCAAGGTATATTCTGAAAGTATAGAGGGAGTCCAGGGCATAACTCTTAGGGGCATTCCTACTAGCTCCATCTGTTTATTTACCTTATGTATATCTTGGAGCATGAGTCAGGCCCCGGATGCTTTTTGGATAACAAATACGGGTGTGTTCCAAGGACTCCTAGAAGGGCCTATGTGCCCAAGATTTATCTGTTCCTCCACCAAAAGGTGGAGATCTACAAGTGTAGGTTTGGTCAATGCCCACTGCTCCACCCAAATAGGGCTTCCTGGTTTCCACCTGATGGGAGATACTTGGGGGAGTGGCCTTAAGGATTGGGGGTGCACCTGCGTGGGTCCCTTATATTCTTCTCTGTAATTATGAAAGTTAAAAAAATCCTTTTCCTTAACTCCTTCCAGATCCCATTTAAGCCTTTGTCCTTCTCCATCCAGAATATCATCAAAGAATGCTTGATTGTTCGTAGTGACCACAGCATCCATTTGTCCTAGCATGTCTTGCCCTAGTAAATTGGCGGTGTAGTTTTTTGCCAGTAGTGAGCATATCTTTCCCTGCTCTACATCTGGTTAGTCCATTTCATAAGGGCGACCATCTCTTTGGACTGGGAGTTGTCCCCTACCCACAATATCAGGGCCCCGGTGCATACTTCCATTCCAAGGGCACTTCCTCCTCCCTGAGTACAGGTTGATCTGCCCCCGGGTCAATCAGGGAGTGAAACCACTTCCTAACTATAAAAATACTCATTTTAGGGCACAGTCCTTTTACCAGGGGGATGGTTCAATGGGCCTTGGTCGTCCTGCCATGAGGCTGCCTGGGCCTTACAGCAGAGCGGTTCCTCCTTGAGTTAATGGGGCTGGAGGATGCACCTCCTCTTCTTTAAAGACTTTCCATCTAAATCAACAGTCTTTTTTCTGGATCAACAATCTTTTTTCCAGTGGTACCCCTTCCTGCACCTGGGGCAGGTTGTAGGGGGTGGTTTGGACCCCCCAGGCTGGTTGGCGGGGAGATGGGGATTGATATGAACAGTCCCTCTTAAAGTGCCCCTCCTGCCCACATTTCAATCAAGTCCCTCTCCCCAATTGTCTTAGGGTTCCTTGGTCCTGGGCTGCCAGTGCCTCGGTGATAGTCTCACTCATTGCAGATGTCTGTGCTTGTAAAACTAAAGCTTTTGATTGGGACTGGTACTGTTGCATTACCACATTCTGCAAGGGCACCACCCATCTGCTCAGGGAACTCTCTCTAAATCCAGCACAGGCCATGCAGTAGTCTGCATTTATTCTTCCCAAACCAGTAGCTTTTCAAATTGATCCCAGAAGCCCCTGCTAGCAGCTTAGGATGAACACTCTGTTGGACCCAGTCCATAAAATCAGGTAGAGGCTCACCAAGCTTTTGTCTCACTCCTGCTATGGGGGATTCAGTGGGCCCTTCATCCAGTTTGTACCATGCGGTAATTCCTGCCTGCCACATCTGGTCACGGTATGGGCCAGGTATTGCAGCCTGTTGGACACCAGTGGAGTACACTTTCCCTGTCCCTGTTGACATGTCATAAGTAATAAGTATTGCAGGTTGAGCCTGCCGGTTATTTTCTGCCCACACTCTGCATTCCTCCTTAAAGAAGGCGGACCACTTGATAAACTGAGAGCTGATGAGGATGGCTTTGGCCACATCCAGCCAGGCCTTAGGGATGCATGGGTCATAAGCAATGTCCTGTAATAGGGTCTGGGTCCAAGGAGAGTTAGGGCCATCCTCCACCACTGCCTTGTGGAGCACTTTAAAATCCTTAGCTTCCTATGGATACCATTCCATAGGGAATTACATAACCATAGAGTCTGTTACCTTCTGGTGCCAAATTGACCGGACATGTTTGGGTAAGTGAATCCTGTGGCCCATGGTCCATGCTCCCGGGTGGTCCTGCCTTTACAGGGTAGGCCTCCACTTAGGTTACTTCCCCGGTACTCGGTCCCTCCATGAAAGGTTGGTCATAGGGATCCAGGTCTCTCAAGACCCTCTGTAGGGCACCATACCTTCCCCCGCTTTGAGGGCCTAGGGTGGGTGACTAGGACCGTCAGGGGCACCTGAGTTGGGGGCAGGTAACCTTCACCCTTGTTTTGACTTCCACTGTGCATGCTTCTGTTTGATCAGTGGGTTCTTGGTCAAATTTGACTCATTCCTTTTCCTCCTCACTTCCCAAGTCCTCCTTCTGTGAGCTAGAATTACCCATACTAAATGTTTCACTTACACTGAGAGTCCACTTAGCCTCAGCTAAGCGTCATGCCCCACGTTGGGCACTAGATTTTGAGTCTTTGACTATCCTGTGGAAGACGGACAGGGTGCAAAGAAAAGTAAGTGCTCCACTCACCCATTCGCCAGCCTCCTTTAGCCTCAGTGACAGTCAGATGCAGCGGGGAGTCAAGTCAAGCAGGAACTCATTTATTAAAACAGAGCAAGCACTTTTTAAACAAAAAAAAAATAAACCCACACAGCATGGAAGGGGAGGAAAAGGAACCAACCAATCACTGTAGAGGTCACCCTATTATGCGCCTAAACGTTCTACACTTATCCTGCTGTCTGAGAGCTGTTCATGCACTGAGAGTCACTTCGCATGATTGTGGTATCCACTCAGATTTTAACATAAACAACTTGGGCTCTGCCCACTCAACTTCCTCTCAGCACAATCTTTGCTGCCCATTGTACCCCACAGAAGGCGAATTTGTGAGCTACTAGTAGATAAAAGTCAATTATGATGGTATGTTTTTGTGAGACTCTGAATCATTTATTTCTTTAATCTAAGTTGTATTATTTCTGTCTACCAGTTTTTGGTTTGGCTTGTTCCTGTTTTTCAACGACCTAGTGGTGCATCATTAGTGTTGATTCTATATTGTTCTAATTTGCTGATATACCTGCTCGAAGCTATAAATTTTCCTCTGAGTATTGCCTGTGCTGTTGTGTCCCAGAAGTGGTAGTATGTTGTGTTCACTTCCACTGAATTCCATAAATGCTGGAACTTCCCTCCATATCTCTTCAGTGACTCACTGACTATTTAGCAATATGTTATTCAGTCTGTGAGTTTCAGAATTTTCTGTGATGCCTTTTGGTGTCGAGATCTAATTTAGTCCCATCATGATCTGACAGGATACAAAGAGTAATTTCATTTTAATATTGAATTTTGACAGATTTTCTTTGTGATCTAATATATGATCTATTTTGGAGAATGTTCCATGGGCTGCTGAGAGGAATATATATTGTGACACTGCTAGGTGAAATATTCTGTAGATATCTGTTAGGTATAGCTTGTCAATGCATTTATTTAGCTCTGAAGTATTTTTGCTAAATTTTTACCTGGATGGCCTGTCCAGAGGTAAGAATGATGTGTTCAAGCAACCAACAATGTATTTGGATGTATGCATGTTTTTAGGTTTAGTAGTATTTGTCTGATGAATTTGGGAGCTCTAGGATTCAGGGCATTTATATTTAGAATTGTTATATCCCTCTGATGGAGAGTTTTCTTTATCAATATTTAATATCATTCTTTGTCTGTTTTTATTTTCATACAACTTATAATGTAAAGTCCATTTTATCTTATATTAGTATAGCTACTCTGGCCTGTTTATGGGGTCCATTTTTAATTTGTAAAGATGATGTACAGAAGGGTTAAAATTACATAAGTCAGTAATGACCACATTTCTTTTTGAACAGTATCACTTCTTCCCTCATGTTGTACCATTTTTTCCCTTTCAACCTCCCTCCCCTATAAGTTGTATAGTTCATTTACAATGTAGTGTCTATTGAGTAACACTGCTGCATTTGTTAACCCTTTGTCCCACCATTTCTCTGTTCCCCCTTGCCCTTTCCAAAGTTACATATAATATAAGACCAAAGGTGCACAAATTTTAAAAGAAAAGCATCAGAACACAGAAGGAAAAAGCAAAATAAATAAAAAAAAAACTATCACTTCTTGGAGATCATTTTAATGAACATTATTTTTATGACAATATTCATATAGCTATTGAGCCTTTGAGACCCTCTCCAAAGGGCATTCTCCTTTTATCTCACTGTATAAGTATTTAGAATCTCATATAATTTATCATTTCCAAGTGTAATGTATTCTCTTTTACCATCCAAGTGTCTTTACTTGTGGAATTAGAGGCACATTCTAATGTAACAAATGAGGGAATTCAGGCAACTAATATTTCTTTCTTCACTTAATATAAGATTGTTCGAAGTCTTTCCTTTTCCTTATGAAGGGTGTAATATCATTCTTTCTGGATCAATAGACTTGCATCATACTGAAGAGTTTCTTCATGACCAAGGAAAAAGTTAGCAGGATATATGGAAAGAAAACAGAATGGAAAAAGATTTTTTACTAGCTAAGCATCAGACAAGGGTTTTCATAACTAACCCATATTTAGAGATCAATATGTTAAACCCAACAAAAAAAAAACCCTCAAATAAACAAGAACCCAATTTATATATGGGATAAAGACTTAAAGATAACTTCTTAGAAGAAGAAGTAAGAATGACAAATACACACATCTCTCTCCATAAAAGAAATGCAAATTCAAACAATACTGAGATTCATCTAACTCCTGTTGCAATGTCATTGTGAAAAAATGAACAATCACAGATACTGATAGTGATGTGGCCCAAAGGAAACTTTATAACACTGTTGGTGGGAATGTAATCTTGTTCAACCAATTTGGAAAACATTATGGAAACTGCTCACAGAGATACCTACTTATGATGCAGAAATTCCACTTATGGGCATTTATCCAATAGAGCAGAAACATGGCCAAACTGAAGCCACCAGCACAATCATGTTCATTATTGCATTATTTTCTGCATCCAACATATGGAATCAGCCCAGATGTCTTTCATTGTAAAAGGAGATCAAGGATTATATATGTATATGCAAATTATATATATATATATATATAAATTACATATATATTTATTGAACTCAATTTACAAGTATATACATATGTATATATGTATATATGCATACATATATACATATATATATATACATCCATATATAATGGAATTCTTTTCATCCATCAGAAAGAATATTGCACCACTCTTAAGGAAAATGAAACACTTAGAAATAATATTAAGTGATATAAAGCCTGCCCAGAGAAACTTAGCTTGCATGATTTTCTTCATTTGTGGTAGATAGAAAGAGCCTATAAATGTGAAAGTAAACACACTGGATGGTATGCAATGAGGTACAAATGAATTATCTGAAGTGTCAGAGTCCATGGAAAGTGAAAATAGTATAATTCTCTTAAAAGACTAAGTCAAATCCCAGCAAAATAAATACCAGTAAATGTGTCCTGCAAGAGAGGACAGTGGGGAGCAATGTGAGAGTGGTAGAAAATTGAAGGGGAAAAGGATTGAATACAAGCAAGAATCTATTTTATACTTCCCCGAATTGAAATGTACAAAGCAAAGGGTAGTGTGAAACGGAAGTGAAGATGTTGAAGTGGTAACACAATTCCAGGTGCATTGTACACATAAACTACTTTGTTAAATGGCAAGTAATTCCATAACATAATATTGAGATACATAAGGATACGGGTTGATTGGGAGGGGTGGATAAGAATGTTGAAAGGGGTAATCTTGATCAAGATGCAATGTATCCATACACTGTTTCATTGAATAACAACTCTTTTTTATAACTAAAGACAATAAAAATATTAAAAAAATAATTATGATAGTTGAATAGAGAGTTGAACCTCAATTCAATTCCCATTTAAAAAATTTTTAACCTGGAGACTTGGAGAACAAAATTCAAATAATAAAAATGTATGAATCTTTTTATCAGAATCTGTGAAATTTAAATCAAAACTACTTTGCTTTTTGTCAGCCATTGGGCTGTTATAATAGAATATTTCTAAGTAAGTGGCTTCAGAACATTAGGAGTATATTATCCATACTCTAGAAGCTTAAACATTGATTACAAAAATGGAAATTCAAAGGAATTCTTCGTCTCATGTGGGTCCATTTTCTGGTTCATTATAATCTATTTGCTGGACGTTAACATGGCAGAGTAGTTATATTGGGATTCTTTTATCAGGATCATTATTGAAGGGTCATCTCTGAAAGGTTCATTCTAATGTCACCAGGCAGGGGAATAGAATTTCACATGTGTATCTGGAAGGCATTACATCATCCAATACACTTTGCAACTTTTTTTTTAACTCAATGTGGTGTATCATTTGAATATTATTTCATAGAAGGTAATAACGTAAGGACAAGCTTATATCATGTGAATTATGTGAATGATTCGCTAATACCTTTGATATAATACATGATAAAATTGTTACAATTAATATAACATGAAGACTATAATATTAATAGTACTATAATTACTTGTATTCACATTATATAATATATTGACATCCTTAGGTTACATCAATTTTTAGAATATTTATAACTAAATATAAATCGTTTGCAAATAATTATTTGATGATGTATAGAAAATGAGAAAAAGATTTGCATAGATATTTACTACAGATCCAAACAGATACACCTGGTTATTTCTGATCTTTCATTTGTTGGTTTCATTCATGCATGGGAAACATTCAGAGAAATGAAAATTGCAAACTTGCATTTACTAAAGGGTTAATTACATGAAGTTTATGTTGGGCTAAATAGTAGATTTTATAAATTAAATTGTTTTTTCCCTTCATTCCTCCCTCCCATCCTTCGTTTATTTGTTCCTTCATTCCTTCCTTTTTTCATTCCTTCCTTCTTTTCTTCTTTCCTTCCTCCCTCCTTCCCTCCATCCCTACCTCTCTCTCTTTCTTTCTTTCTTTCTCTCTCTCCTTCCTTTCTTTCTCTCCTTCCCTCCTTCCTTCCTCCCTTCCTTACTTCCTTCCTTCCTTCCTTCTTTCCTTCCTTCCTTCCTTCCTTCCGTCCTTTCTTACTTACTTACTTTCTTTCTTTCTTTCTTTCTTTTTCTTCCATTCTTCCTTTTTTTCTTTTACTCAGAATATTTCTTATGGCTATAGAAAAAATACCAACTGTTGTACTCCTAGGTGCTATGAGTAATTATAAATATACTAGTGTATTATTAATTTTAATAAAAATAAGTTATATCTTAAGACAAATTGTACTAAAAACAACTTCACAAAAGTTGCAAGATACGTAACAAATAATACTTTCCATGATATTGTTTATTTCCTCAAACTAAAACAAGAATTTAGACATAATATTGTGACTGTCTTGCTCTTGTGATTTGAACTCTCAAGGATATTGCTTTAACTTTTCAGCCACAACTCCACTTTTGGCTTTGTGTGTGTGTGTGTGTTGAGATGTGTGTGTGATTAACTGAGATGCGATTCACAAACTTTATTGCCAAGGCTTGCTTTTTTAATTTTTAATTTTTTTTATTGTGAAAATACCGTACAGAGGGCTTATAATTACATGGGCAAGTTAATTAGTACATTTCTTATGAAGCATTGTTGCCTCCTCCTTTGTTTCCCCTTCCCAACCCTTCCTATCACCCCCTACCTCTTCACCATGGCCAAAGTTGTAAAGTTCTTTTTTCTACATACTGACTTGTACATCTCATTGTTGCAATGGATCCAACTGTATACTTATTTAAACCATATGTTTTTTCCTTTTCCCTCCACAAATTACACCAACATCAAATACAATGAAAGCATATCCATCCGTGGGGGAGGGACATGACTGAGACAAGCAGAAAAGGTCAGATACAGTGATGTTAGTTGAAATGAACCCCCAAGATAAATATACGAAATTTTTTTCTTTCTTGCAATTGTTTCTAACATATTTATGAGATGATTTCTTCGTTGCCAAGGCTGGCTTTGCACCCCAGCTTCCTGGGTAGTGAGGATTACAAGCTTGAGATACCCATATTCAGCACAGATAGAATATATCTAAGAATCAAATAAATTTCTTATTTGAATTCTAGAAGCTCAATTTAACAAATTAACATTTAGATATTTATTTAGTTATTAAACCTGAACCTGCACTGTGAAAAATAATTTTCATTTTTATGAAAAAATATACACTCGACGGTTTAAATGACAGAATCTTTGCACAAATTGAAATACTCTATTATTCAAAAGTGACAAAGGGATCATTAATCAAATTTCTCATGTAAGCAAAAAGCAATAGGCTCTGTCAGGGTGAATGAAGTAATTTTTCATTAAATTGAATATTATCTACTGCAGTCACATGATTTTCTCTACTTTTAAACCTGAACTTTTCTGACATAAAATATAGATTCATACATTTTTGAGTATATAAAAATCTTAGTTACTGGTAAGCTCTTTGTGAGGTTTGATTACCAAGACATTTCAGAGAAACACTGAATTTCATGTATTTTATGTCAACAGTGATTTTTAAAAATTGAATGAATCTCAATATGACATAAAGCAAGATATTCCATGATGTATGCAATTATTCCTATAGACTTGAATATAACTTATTTTAATGGTAGGAAATTCATATTATACCTACTCTATAGAATAATTAAGAAATAAATGATCATGATAGTATTTATTTTTCCTTTAACTAGAAAGAAAGAACTTCACTATAGATGACAAAACCTTCAATGGAAATATCATAAAATTATGGAAAAATTCAAGTCATTATGAGTTAGATGAAATAGTCATTTTTGAAGGTCACAAAATGAAATCTCCTGAAGCTTTCTTAGCTGTTAAACAAAATGTATTTGCACTCAAAATATTTCATTTATCTCTCCAGCAATGGTATAATCAAACCACCTAGATTATAAATAGCTTCTCTGATTAATTCAACTAAATATTTAGGAACAGAAGTTATCTCAATTGTATAGAAATATCTACCCACCACTCTAGAAATTATATCAGAAATCATAAAGGATTGGGATAAATAATAAGCTTTCACTATGTTGCCATAAAGAGGTGAACCCTCTCATGTGAGCATAGTTGTAGAGATTTGGTCACTGAGAACTTGTGATCAAAGAGGATGTTTAGATAAAAGTCCTCTCCTCCTCTTCCTTCTTTTACTTCTTTGTCTCCTTCACCTTCTACTATTCCTTCTCACTCTCCCTCTTCCCCTCATCATCATTCTCCCTTTCCCCACTCCCATTCCTCCTCTTCTTTATTTCCTGGCTTCCATAAATACACATACTCCATCACATGTTCCTGACATGGGATATTGTGCCACCACCAATCCAAAGCAATGAGGATAAGAAAGATAATCAGAAATGTATAAAATCCGAAGCCAAGATTAATCGTTCCTCCTTTTAAGTTAATTTTATAAAGTATTTTGTCAGGTTAATAGGAGACTGTCACAGCATGCTCTCATTTAATATAAGGGATAAGATTTACTTGAAAAAATCTGACCAACATCGCCCTAATGAAATGATTGATTAAATTAATATTATATTAGGACAAATCTACTTTAAAATATCAGATATACTTCAATAAGAGGCAAAAAAAACACCTCTATGGTTTCCCTTGAAAAGACAGCAGAATACATTCTGTTCCTCAAGGAAATTGACCTATAATTGGCGGTATTGTCAATTTCATAATTGATGTAAGAAAACTATAGAACAATTTCAACTCAAATTGAATGATATAAAATTTACTTTGTCCCATGTATACTATCTATGTCTGGTTCCCAAAATGACTTGTATTTTACCATATTTCCAATTAACTTTAAGTAGTTGTATGGGAGTTGCTCTTTGACAAAGCAGTATATGAATAGTGTTTAGTGAGTTTTTTAAATTATTTTTTCTCTCCTGAGGTTTGAACTCTGGGTCTGGGTGCTGTCCCTGAGCGCCTTTGGATGAACACTAGAACTCTATCACTTGAGGCACAGCAGCACTTTCATATTTTTGTGAGATTTAATTGTACATAAAAATCTCACAGACTTTCTTGTCTGAGCTAGCTTCAAACCTCAATCCTCAGCCTCCTGATAATCTAGGATTACATAGGTGAGCTGCTAGTGTGGAGCTTAATACAATGCACCTTTTTTTTTTTTTTTTTTTTTTTTTTTTTTTTACTATTCCTGGGGCTTGAACTCATGGCCTTGGCAATGTCCTTGTGCTTCTTTCCCTCAGGCTAGTACTCTACAACCTGTGACATAGAGCCAATTCTAGCTTTTTTTGTTTATGCAGTACTGAGGAATCAAATGCAGGGCTTCACACATGCAAGGCAAGCAGTCTACCACTAAGCCATATTCCAGCCCAATACAATGCCTCTTGATCATCATTATCCCTCATCTTTCTCAATCTTATCTCATCCCTCAATTTACATAATTTTGTACAAAATTCACTGACTCACAATGTCATGTATAGTCACTCAAAGGATATATTATGGATCATTTTTCTTGTTGGTCTTATTCATCAACATACTAAAATTATGCAATATAGAATTCTGTGGTTTTAAATTCTAAATTATCACCCAGATTCACCCAATACTATTCTAAAAATTTTCCTAAGGTTAATGCGAATGCAATTTGTAATTCTTCAATAAAGTACAATGATTCTTAGAATGTTAAAGTGTTGGAGTAACAATATCACCTTCAGTTCTAGAACATTTTGCTATCACTACCCTCTCAAAATAATCCAATATTAGTAGTCACTTCCTGTCATCATTTCAACCTACCCTCCCCTTGAGCAGCTATCATTTCATATTCTACCTCTACAGATGGGCCAATTTTAAAAAGTTCATATAATTAGAAAATATAGTCTATTTTATACATTTCTCTGATATAATATTACTGTTTCCAAAGTAAATCCATGTAAATTTTTCTCATGGATGTAGCCTATTGATTTGTATGCATGTGTATAATTGTATAACATCCTCAAAGGGCATTTCAATATTTTATTATATGTTATTGCAAAAGGTTTTGCTATGTATATTCTTGTACATGTGTCTCACTGGACATAGGTTGAAATAATTTTGAATATAAAATTATGATTCTAATGCTGAATCACAGAGGCAACTCTATATGTAATATCTAAAAGATTGCCAGTATGTTTAACAAACCGACCGTATCATTTAAAGTGCCACACACCAATGTATAAGGATTCCAATTTCTACTTAATGGTTTTGTAGTGCAATCTCATTGTTTTTTCTATTTCCACTAATCTCTATATGTATGCAATGTCTAGGTATGTAATGATCTTTCCATATGTTCCTTGGTTGTTGTTATATTACTATAGAGATATGTATTTGGATTTTTTTTGATAATTTATTCATGATGGTTAAACGTTTTCATTGTTATTAATATTCTCTTCATATATTTCTGATTCGTCTATTTAAATAAATGTATATTTATGCACACTATGTGTACCCATGTAAATACTCATACTTATATGTGTATATATACAAATACTTATATATATGTATACATGTATAAGAATATACAGATGTGTACATGCATGAATATAGACATATGTAAATTATTATATTCATTCATCTGTAAATTATCATTTTACTTTATTTGCCAAAGATGTCCTTTATTGATTTTACTTTATTTTAGGGTTGATGTTGTACAGAGGAGTTTGGGGCCGGTGGCTCACCCCTGTAATCCTAGCTACTCACAAGGCTGAGATCTGAGTATCATGGTTGAAAACCAGCATGTGTAGGAAAAGTCCATGAGACTTTATCTCCAATAAACCACCAGAAAACAGGAAGTATGGCAATGGAACAAGTGATAGAGCTCTAGGCTTGAGCTGAAGAGCTGAGGGACAGTGCCCAGGCCCAGAGTTCAAAGACCATGACCACCACAACCACCACTAACAACAACAAAAAGAATACTGACTCAAAAAGCAATAGTATTAAGCGGTCTTCAAGATAGGCTCAAGTCTAACATTTTAGTATTATTTTAGATACCAGCAGCCTTCTATTCCAATGAGCTAAGAGCCCTCAGAATGTTGGCCGAATTTCTTAGTTCATTTGCACAATCACTATAAGTATGTATTTTCTCATTTATCGTTATTTCAACACAGAATCTGTATTTATCCTTTATGTCATACTTGAATACAAAATTCATTGGAAGATATTTATTAATTGGTGTATATTAATTGTATGAAGAAATTTTTATTTATTATTATTTTTTAATTTTTATTTATTTATTATCTTGAAAATACTATACAGAGGGGTTACAATTACATGGCAAGATAATGAGTACATTTCTTGTTAAGTATTTTAGCCTCCTCCTTTGTCTCATTGAAATATTTTACACTCTCACATTTCTGTCTTTCTCCATTCTCATTGCCCTTTAATTTTCAACTGTTTACTGTGAATTTCTTTGTGCTATCTTCACACATTGTCAAAATGTATTAACGTGCTGTTCACCCACCGTAATTTAAAATTATACAATGCTGAATATAAAGCAAACATCTAAATAAATGTAGACATATAACTTTTGTGGATTGGAGGATAAAATTGAGCAAAGATATAAATTCTCTCCTCCCCGTTTTTTTGGTCATTCATGGGGCTTGAAATCTGGTCCTGGGCACGGTCCCTCTGCTCTTCAGTTCAAAGTGAATGCTCTACTCATTGAGCAACTGCGCCACTTCTGGGTTTCTGGGGGTTAATTGGGCATAGGAATCTTACGGACATTCCTGTTCCAGCTGGTTTTGAACCGCAGTCCTCAGATCTCAGCCTCCTATGCAGCTAGTATTAAAAGCATGAGCCAACAGCACTCAGGTTCACAGGTTTATTTATGTTTATGAGAATTTCTAAAAAACCCTGAATAGCACTCTTTGAGTCTTTGAGAAAGAAAAAGAATCTGGAATATATTTCTCTGTCCAATAGTAAAGCTGTTAGTGTAAAGTTTTTATATTTGTAGAGGAAAGACTACACAACTCAATGGGTTGGTAGGGCACCAGATTAGATCCAATAAATATTATCAAGGAATATTTAATAAGAGGTAAAACAAAACATTTGTGGAATGACATTCTCTTTAATAAGTGATAATAGATTAGACAGTATTTGGGAGAATTAAAAAGTGAACATTGATTTAAATAACAATTTATTCAAATATTACCTTCAAGCAGGATTAAAACGTGGCATACAAAACAAAAAGAGTGATGTAAATGTAAAGCAAAGGAAGGTGTCTTGACAATTTTGGAGGTGAAGCATTCTTAAATTTGGCAATAAAATTATAGGAAAGGAAAACGATATAGTTGATTTCAATAAAAGAATAAAACAATTTAGTCTGTGAAAACTCATATACAAGTAGTGAATAGAAGTTGGTAGCAGGTGGCTCATGTATTTCATCCTAGCTACTTGGGAGGCTATGATTTGAGTATTGCTATTTGAAGGAATCCCACAAAATAAAGTCCCTGAGAATCTTATTTCTGATTAATCAGTAAAAAAATGCAGAAGTGAGGCATGACTGAAATGGTAAATTGTAAACAAATTGCAACAAATCTCAGGGACCCTGAGTTCAAGCCCCAGGACCATAGATACGTGTACAAAAGTAATAGTAGTAATACTAATATGATGATGATGATGATGATAATGATGATGATGATGATGATGAAGAAGAAGAAAAAGAAGGGATAAAATATTTGCAAATCTTATTCCTGAAGAATGCCTCAAATCTAGAGTCTACATAGAACTCTGAAAACCCAATGTTAAAAAGAACATCAATTAGAACCCAGCAAAATACATCTTGTGAAAAATAAGCACAAGAAAAGCATCATTGCTCACCAAATAAATGCACATAAAAACTAAAATTACATCATACAACATGTATCAGAATTGCTTCACATAATACAATAATAACTATACTAAATGCTATTAAGAAACAGAGAAACTGGATGCTGGCAGGAATGCCAAATGGGAAAGCCACTCCTGAAAACATTTTGACAGGTTCCTAGAACATGAAATAGGCAGCCACCCACAGTATAGCCCAGGAATTGTGCTGTTCAGGCTTTGTGCTTTAGAAATAAAATGTAACATTCACACAAAGGCCAAAACACAGAGGATTATACCAGCATTATTTCCTCTACTCAAAGAAATGGAAATCAATTCAGGCTTTCTTCAGTTGAATAGCAAAGGAATTGTGCTACATTCTCTAATGACAGAACCAAAAAGCAATTAGAGTGAGCACAATACAATATTAAGTCATACAATAACTGGGAATAATCTACCATAGATTTGAGGCAATCCAAAAAGCTTATTTATTGCATGATGTAGAAGTTGGAGAAAAAAAAAGTTGTTTTCCAGGACGAAACAGGTTTGAGATGGGACAAAGAGAAGTAGTGGGTTTAATACAAAAGGGAAGCATGAGACAGACTTATTTATGGTGAAGAAACAAATCTTTAAATATTTTATATTCACATAGAATTGATAAAATTATATTGGACTTAATATATGCACAAAATAAAGTAACTGAAGTCTGCATAAGGTACTTGTTAAATATTAATGTCCTATTTGTGATGTATACTAGAAATATTTAAATAAATTGGAAAAAGTATTCAAGGCATTTATCTGTGATCTTCCAGCATCATAAAGATCCATACTAATCTCAGTAGAATTTAATGATATCTAGAAAACAGGAGTGAATATTTAATGTTTACACTGAAAACTAGTCTGGGTCCAAGGTTGAGATGATATATACCTTGCTAATTAGAAGGCAGAGATTTAGAAGACTGATAACAGGGCCAGTTCTGACAAAAAGCGCAAGAAACTACAAAAAAAAAGAAAGCTAGATATAATATAATTTTCCTGTTATCTCCACATTTGTGGAAGACATAGGTCAGAGATGATTGCTCAAGTGAGGCTTGGCCTGAAAAATAATCTAAAGTGGTTAGGACCTTAGCAACTTGAAGCACCAGTAGTGACAAAGGAAAAAAGAAAAGAAAACAGAAAAGGAAATGAAAGTAAAGGAAAGGAAACTATTTCCTCTCATTCTTGTAGTTTTATGTAATTGGTTACAAGAAATGAAAGTATTTGGTTTACTGTTTGAGGATTCAGGCCTCTCTAATATGAAAGCATTTATTTCAAGTAATTATTGTATTACTAATATTTATTAACTTATAATTAGGCCTTCTTGGAGATTGAACCCATGGCTTTGTATATAAATAGACTAGTTCTACAACTGAGCTGTACCCCAGCTCTCTTGTTCAGTTTTGGAAGTTGTTTATGAATTCTTCAATAGTTAGCTATTCTACTTTTCAGCTTATGTTTTCTCTCCCATCTTTTCCCCTATGTATTTTAGTTTATATGTTGAAAACTTCCCTCAAATTTATCTTCTAAACTTAGGATTTAACTTTTGAGTTCAGAGAAGTTGTTTATTTTATGACATCTTTTAAAATTGTAAACATATATGTATTTCATATGTATGATTGATTCTTAGAGTTCCTTGCAATAAGCAACATTTATATGGACATATGCACAATCCATTGAGCCATTGTGATCCTCTCCTAAGAATAACTTCCCTTGTTCTTGCCATGTGAATGTATAGAGTGCTGTTAATCATATCCAAGTGCAATTATTTGTCTCTTATTATCTATTGGATAAACTTGTAGATTTATGGACATAACTAGTTATTAGAAATGAGGAAAACCATGCAGCATATATTTAATTGGATCAAGCTTATTTCACTTAATATAATTTTTTTGCAGTCTTTCCATTTCTTCAGGAATTTGTAATGCCATTCTTTCCAATGGAAGCACAGAATTCCATCAATAAACAGAATTGAAGATCCAGTAATGAATCCACTCCTATAGACACATAATCTTTGATAAGAAAGCCAGAAACAGGTCCACGAAGTACAAGTTGTCATGTCGAAACGAACTTTACAACTTTGTGGGGGTAGGATTGGGTGGAGGGACGGGGGAAGGCTGGGAAAGGATGTGAAGGGTAAACAAAGGAGGAGGCTGCAATGCTTGATAAGAAATGTACTCATTATCTTGCTCATGTAATTGTACCCCCTCTGTACAGTATGTTCACAATAAAAAGAAAAATAGAAGAAAGAAAGAAAGCCAGAAACACAGGATGGAAGACAAACAGCCTTTTCAAAAAATTGTGCTGGTAGAATTGGCTGTACACAGAAAACTTAAGTTAGATCCTTATATATCCCCCTGCACCAGAATCAATTCCATATGGATCGAAAACCTCAATGTAAGTCCAGATACCTTGAGAATGTTATAGGAAGACTTAGGAGACACATGAGGTCCGCTTGGCATAGGTCAAAACTTACAAAGTAAGTCTGGATAAATGAGATTACGTCAAACCAAACCAATCATTTGTCAGACTCAAAAGCCATGAAAAAATGACAGTGTAGCACAGAATTATTAGGGAGCAAACATACAGATGAGAGCCTCAGCCAATGCTTAACTCTTTCTTCCTTTTCTTTCTTTTATTTTTTTAATTGTGGAAATGCCATACAGAGGAGTTACAACTACATGGGAAAAATAACGAGTACATATCTTATCAAGCATTGTTGCATCCTCTTTGTTTCTCCTTCCCCTACATTCCTATACTCCCTTCACTTCCCCTCACTCCATCCCCTCCACCAAAGATGTAAAGTTTGTTTTTTGACATAACAACTTGTACATTATCCCTTTTCTAACTAGGTTATTTATACTGGGTTTACATGAATGTAAGGGTTTTCTGATGGGGATTAGTCAGAAAACAACTAATGCTAAGACAGAGATAGTATTTGAAATAAGTTGTAGTTGGGGAAATGTAAGGATTAAGGTAGGAGTGTCTAGTTCAAAGCCCTGGCTTGGTACCAGTTAAGTAAGGTATATCTGCACCAGGGAAGGGGGATAAAACAGGAATGGTTAAAAACAAAAACACTGGTCTGAAGCCTCAAAATAAGGACCCCAGTCTGTGTCAACCCAACTGTCTCTACCATGAGGTTTTATTTAAAGTAACAAGCACCATTTATTTTTGCAGAGTGGGATGGTGCATAGTCACAGGCAATATCTCCTAAGTCAGGTAATCCAATTTACTCTTTCATGTTACCCAATAGCCAGGTTTCAATACAAATGAATACATTGAGATTGTACAAATGAGACTGATTTTTCCTCCATTGAATCAAAATTCTGTCAAATGATTTCTATTTTCAAGATGTTTACACATTTCTCATGATCTTTTCTATTTTTTTGTCTTCATTATTGAGGTTCATAATACTTTTTGTTGTTATATTGTGTGTATATGTCATTTTTAGGGTTTGAACTCGATGTTTAATGGTCTCCCTTGTATTTTTTGCTCATGGCTGATGACACTATCATTGAGCCACATTCTCACTTTCTGCTTCTTCAAATTTATGTCTGTTTAGAATGACATTGAACTAAATTATACAGGTTTATCCTCCTAAGTTCAAGGATTGTACACATGAATAGCTAACACAAACTTTGCTTTACCATTATTTTTTATTATGTGGTAGAGGAAAGTGGAAGTATATTTGTGTTTAGTGTGCAATTTTCAAATACAAGTTTGAATCAACTTGATATAATGTAACTATTAACAATTTTAACAGTTAAGTCAATGAATATTACACATTCATACAGAAATATAATTGAAAACAAAAGGCATAATGGTTTTCTTAAAACAAGTAATGGAACAATGAATTTCTTTCACTTTACAAATCATGTTTTATATAACGTTAATTATCAGACTTCTTTGACTAAAAGTAAATATATTAATTTTATACCACAAGATACAAAGTGATTATAGTTAAGAAATAGATATCTCATCACAGTCAGAAGATAAGTTTTCGAGCATTCTCACTAAAAAGAAATGTTGCATGTAGAAATTAATGGATATGATGTAGCTTGATCATTACACAACATATAAATGAATGGGATTACCACTCCATACTTCATAAATGTGTAACAAAATAATTACGTAGCTATGTGCCAGTGGCTCATGCTTATAACCCTAGCTACTAAGGAGGCTGAGAGCTGAGAATCATGGTTCAAAGCCAGACTAGGCAGGAAAGTCTGTGAGACTATTATCTCCAATGTGTCACCAGAAAACTGTCAGTGGCTCAATTGGTAGTGCACTAGTCTTGAACTGAAAAGCTGAGGAACATTGTCCTGGCCCAGATTTCAAGCCCCACGACTGATAAAATTAAAAATAAACATTTACAAATTAACAAATATTTTGACATAAATGTTAAAATATATATTCTAAAAAATTTTAAATTCTTAAACTAGATATAGTAGTTTATATAAATATAGAGAAGTGTTTTCTGGATTTAGTTGTCATTGAATCAACTTTGTAAATCACACATTTCTTACACAATTCATATTTGCATGTTTATATACTTTAAAATCTTAAATATAATTAACTGATAAGTGATAAGCAGTACTGTTCTGGAATCTCCCTTGGCTTTCTAACATTAACCCTTCTACCTTAAAATCGATATGCCCTCTAAACTTATCAGAGGTTTCATCTCATTGGAGCAGAAAAGTTTAAACCATAATCTTTGTTTGGAACAACTATAACATTTTACATATATTTCACTTAGTTTAAGAATCAAAACAGGGGGCTGGAAAGGTGGCTCATTGTTAGAATGCTTGCCTTCCATGCCTAAGACCGTGGGTTCAATTCCTCAGCACCACATAAGCAAAAAGAAAAAAAGCCGGAAGAGGCGCTGTGGCTCAATTGGTAGACCACTAGCTTTGAGCTGAAGAGCTGGGGGACAGTGCCCAGGCCCAGAGTTCAGGTCCCAAGACCGGACCCCCCCCTCCAAAAAAAGAACCAAAAAATTCAAGTTATCTTTACAATGCCAGTAATGCCAGTAATAGCAAAAAGTCTTTTGAGCTTTTCAGTCTCTTAAGGGATGAAAATCTTTAGTTATACATCTATTTTTTTCTGCCTAATATCTTATCTTAAGAAGATCTTTTTGTGTAACCCTGTGTTCCTGATTAGAAAAGCAAAACAAAAGCAATAGTGAAAATAGCCAAGGAAAATACTTGAAAACATTTAAAAAAGCAATCACAGACACTCCTGTTTTCACTGGGTTCAATGAGAATATACATTAAAGGATCACGTTTTTGTTGCACTTAAAGAGCTATAATTAAACTTTAATTAATTAGTAGTGACGAAGGGAACAGAAAACTTTGTTTGAAGACAGCTTGACTCTGAACAATTGAACATAAGCATAATGCACTTATCTTGTTTTTTTTAATGTAATTGCCAAAATAATAGAGAACAACACCCAAACACAGGAAAACACCTAAGCCAAAGCAATAAACTTTTGTATATAAAATAATTGTGCGGGTCTGACTTTTTCAAAGTCAGGCTTGCAAAGAGGGAAGTGTATTTGCTTTGGTGTGAACAATAAAAAATATAATAAATACTTTATTAATGTTTATCATATCTTGACTAGGATTCTCGTGTTGGAGAAGAGGAAAGGTATAAAAAGTTCAAGATTGTTTGACTATTCCCCAAAATCATTCTTATTTATCAGCTATCTGGGTTATAAGCTGCAAACCCTTGAATATTAATAAATGGTCATTTCCTAAGAAAGTAAAGTTGCTGTGTAAACAAACCTAAAATATCAAAGACTTAGCATAGTGGAAACTATTTTCTAGCTATATCACAAACTGTAGGTGTAGATTTTGTTTCTCATTGTTCCAGGGGACCGATTTTTGTTATCTTATTTTTCACCATCTAGTGATCCTATAATATCCTATACCATCCTGGTATGGCTATATCTTTAATGGATTCTCTAATTTCTGTTGGAAATTTAGGAGGGATAGAAAATAGAGTTTCTGTTTCTGTTTTACCTCATTTTTTGTTTTTTAGAAACTGTAACTCAAAATGACAAGAATTACCTTTATAATATTAGGAGACAGTCTACATTTCCAGATTCTTACCCTAGACTTCTACATAACTTTGGTCCTTAGTGATCCCCAAATGTGAAAATAAAGGGAGCTTCTTATTTAAATATTATTTAGAATTTCAAGAATTGCTTTATGTAAGGAACTTAGTAGTATGTACCTCATACATGCGTACAAAGCCAGTGGCAAAATATTCTTATTCTCAGAAAATAGGGTATGTGATGTCTCTGTAGTTGCATCAAGAAATGCTTGTGGTTTTGAATTAATTTACTAATCCAAATCTGCTGTAAAAAAATTGTACAAGTTAATTGGCTTGAATAATGGGTATTTATCATTTTACAGTTCTAAAGGACAGAAATCTAAAAGAAGTCTCACTAGGTTAAAATCGAGCCACCTACAGCGCTAATATATTTTTCAAATGATTCTAGTGGAAAAGGCATTTATTCTTGTTCTGTTTTCCAGAAATTCAGCATCTGAGTTGGTGTGTTTTCCTTTATCTTCTGATGTAGCATCTTTACATCTTTCTGATGGTTCTTACTTAATCATGTGCTTACCAACTACACCTGGGACATTTAAGTATCCATTTGAGTATACTTCCCCCATCTGACAATTATTCAAATATGTGTTCCTTGGGTAATGAAAGGTGATTATATATATATATGTTTGCTATATATATATATATATATATATATATATTTGCTATATATATAGCAAGTCTACATTTGAGGGATTAGATTTTTGGAAGGCATTTTGCTATGTACAATGAGTGCGTAGCATTCTTTCTATTATAAACTGTTATCCTTTCATTAATTTTGAACAACATATATTTTCAATGAAATATAACTAAAAAATTTAGTGTCTGAAAGCAATTAATCGTGATTAAAATATTGTCCAGTACTAGAAATCCTAAATGTCAGAGAGCAGCTCCTGAAGAGTTCTGGCACTATCACTCTTTACACATTCTGTTTACAATCTTCTCTTTTCAAGAGCATTTGATTGTTATTATTTGGCATTATGGTTAATATTTATTTGACTGCTATTTTTAAAGGACCCAACACCCAGTAGTGGTTCTCTTTTTCTAACTTTTTTGGGTCTAAACTAATTCTGAAAGAAACACAGTCATTTGAATTACATGAACTGCTTGTTGAAGCTGAATGAGCGTGGAGAGAAAGAGAAGAAAAAAGAAGTCTCTGTGGGATTGTCACGTTAAAAATGTATCTACAAGCTATTTATCGTAAAATCATCTATTTTTCTTTATGTTTAGATTATGATAAAATTTTGCCTCTCAACTCACACTATGTTAATGCAGTCTTATTTCATGCCTCCCAAAAGCAAACAACAAATTACTATTTATTTTAAAATTATTTAAAAATTTTAAATTATCTTTTATTTTAAAATCTATATTTAAAAAAAATTAGCCAAGGCAAATGTTTTATTAGATACTTAGAGTCATGTTCAGACTCTATGTTGAAAGGCAGAAAGGGAAAAAATCATGTTTTAATTCTTCCTTGAGACACTCTGATTTACTTCATCTATTTCTGAAAGAATGAAATTTTTGATTTGAATCCTTTTGCTTGATATCCACAATGTGTCCTTTTTTATTTATTAATAGGAGAATTTGGAGAAAGGATGAGAATTCACACTAGAAAAAGGAGAAGAGGAAAAGAGAAGGAGGAATCTAGATATTTTGTTCTTCTTCATCTCAATCACAAGGTCTGGATAATGATTGTGAATATTAGATTCAGTGCTCTAGAGTGATTAAACACATCCATAGAAATAGATAACCCCACAAGTGATCACATGGAGAATGCGTATGTATAAAAAATTGCAATAGCTTCCAATAGGAAATATTATCTATTAGTTAGTTCTTGTTTAGGATTTGTTAAAACCTGATGTGTAATAATGAACTTTCATAAAGGTATACAAGAATGGTAAGAACCTAACATCTTAATATATTCTAATATTAGTTTAGTTCTGCATGTGTTATATGTATGGGGCTGTATTTGAGTTTTGTCTCAATTTCACATGCTATTTTCTTCAAGTATATGAGTTGGAAGAAGACTCCCTCTGGAAATATGCTATTTTCATAGCTAAGGGAAAACAAGACACAGAAAATGAGATAGAAATTTTCCCTAGAAATTGCCTTTCACCACTTCTGGTTTACTTTTGTATGCTGAGGTAAGTCATATCACCCATCTTGACATTGCAGAGTAGAGGTAAATCTCACCCATAGGAAGCTGATTCAGCACACAGAGTAATATGCCAAGATATTCAAATCGAGATAAAGAGGAAAAAAAGAGAACTCTAGTACAATCAATCATATTTGCCATCAAATGTCTCTTCAGGAAGGAAGATATTATGTACCTTTGTTTCTAAAACTACTGAGATCTTCAAATCATGTCTTTTATGCTTGGATGTTACAGGAATTAGAGAACATTTTGATACTGACACAGAATAAAATCTCAAAGAAAGCTGGAGTAATCATTTCAATACTACCTTTTGTTCTCTGAGGAAAAAACAACATTTTATAGACAACAATTTATACTTTCTTATTTAGTATCTTTTTATTTCCAGAAATGGATTTTGTTAATATATGTGACTATCCACCAGAATAAATGTCTTCATTTATCTTAATCTTGTGCAGACAGCAAGTAAATTCGATGTAAGTGGAAGTTCATCAGCAGCACTTTTTAAAAATGCAAAAAAATATGGACAGAGTATCAATATACATATTTTTTCACCATCACCTACCACACCTTCTTTCTTCCTTCCTAGGAAACACACCCAATCAATAAAAAGGCTTAGATATTTGGCTCTTGACCTGGAAAGTGTAAGCAGAAGGTTATGGATGTCGGAGATGACGGTTAATAGTGTTTTACATAATAATGTCACATGCAACAGCCCTATGAGTCCTGCAGGTCTTAACACTACTTCCTTAGTGATGTGATAGGAAGGTCAGCCTTTCTGGACTTAGTATTGTTTTCCACTTCCTTTTCTAAGACCTGCCCTAAATTCTAATACATAGTAGCAGAATGCAAAAGTAATGCCATCTTAAGAACGTCCCATTTCAACAAGACATTATGTAAAAAAATGAACTTTACAACTTTGGAGGGGGTGGGGAGGGGGATGGAAGTCGGGCGGGGATGATAAGGGGAAACAAAGGAGGAGGCAACAATGCTTGACAAGAAGTCTACTCATTACCTTGCTCATGTAATTGTAACCTCTCTGTACTGTATTTTCACAAAAAAACTTACTAATATAAAAAAGCAAGTGATTTAGGGCTCTGGGAATGTGGGTTCATGGAAGAGTGATTGCTTAGCATGCATGAAACTCTTGGTTCAATTCCTCAGTACCACACCAACAGAAAAAGAAACACTGGAAGTGGTGCTTTGCCTCAAGTGGTAGAGTGCTAGCCTTGATCAGAAAAATAATTTAAGAAATTTCAGGAATATTCCCTGGCCCTGAGTTCATTCCCCGGGACTGGCAAAAGAGTCATTTATCTAGAAAATGCAAAATAAAGAAACCATACTTGGAATATATAATTGTTCCTTCCTACTGATACAGAAAAATAGTCCTTAAGTAATATACTTTAACTATATTAGAATAATGTGTTAAACAGAAAAAAACGTTTTGTTAATAGGTCATGGGAATTAATATCAGGAATGTGCTTAGATATCACATGAAGATTAATTCTGGAAATTCAAATATTCCAGGCTTTGAGTGGTCACTGCTAATTGCAATGAGAAGGGTAGTAAAAGTGAGATTTGCAAATCTTTTTGGTAAATAATGGCACCAAAAAGGCACAGGCTAATTAATAGTTTTGACAGAAGAGAAGGAATAACGCCAGATGGTAGGAATAAATGATAATTATAACTTAGTTATAACACAAACTGTTCTAGGGAACCATTTTTGGTTATTGAAGAATGAGTTATGAACTAGGCTTATTCCTCATTGCCTTTAGCATTCTAATCACTTAGGCTAGTTCTTAATCTCTGTGTGATAAGTTGTATATCTTTCTATGTTGCTCTTTCATACTTGATCTCCTTTGCTTTCTAAAAATCTCAGTCTTTATTTCTCTATGAACAATTTCCGATACTAAGTCCACATACGCAGACAACAGAGGATGCTAATGTAAGAGTCCCATTGCTCATGAGTCATTAATGTAACAACATGGAAAAGGAGGACATATTTATTGCTACCTCAATTTTTCTGAAAAGCTACAATGTCACATCATTTGATTCAAATTGCCATTCTTTTTCTACATAGTGTCATTCAGTGTACATAAATGCAAATATGAGCCAGGTGCTGGTGTCTCATGCCTGTAATCCTAGCTACTCAGGAGGTTGAGACTGGGGGATTGTGGTTAAAAGCCACCCTGGTCAGGAAAATCCATGAGAATCTTATCTTCAATTACTACCAGAAACCCGGAAGTGGTACTGCAGCTAAAGTGGTAGAGCATTCCACTTGAGCTGAAGAGCTGAGGGACAGTGCCCAGGATCAGAGTGCAAGCCCAGGACCAACAGAAAAACCGCAAATATGACTTTAAGATTCCCCAAAAGGAATGACAAAGTCAATAGTAATCTTCCCAGTAGCCTTGAGCTAAAATAGGCTCAGGGACAGTGCCCAGGCCCAGAGGTAAAGCCCTAATACAAACCAAACAGCAAAAACAAAATAAAAACAAACCTCAAACCTAGCTGTTTTTCTAATTGTATACAGAGGTACGTAATTATGGAAATTTCTTCCTCTGTTATGTATAATAGAAGAAAAAAGATGTCACACAGTTATTCCCTTCATACTATGTTACATCAAAGTCTCAAAAAATTGCTCTTTTTCTAAATTTATAAATTAATAGCATCTATTTGTTGGCAACCCTGTCTAGATTATACACTTCATCATGTTATAAGTCGACTGTTGGAATTATCTATTAACTAAGTTCTAATTATACTCCCTTGAAAGTATATTCTAGGAAAATAGAATGCCAGAATAATTTGTGAATTTGTCAATTAAACTCTCTACTTAAGAAGTTAGCATTGTATTATTGTTACATCAGAATCCTTCCCTACAAGCAAATGAGTATGAGAAAATGAAAGAAAGGCATTAAAGCAACATGTCTTATCTTTTAGGCATTTAATCGTAGTGGTGAAGGTCATGTCTGAACTCTTCAATTCAATAAAAGCTTGATGTTTATAAGAGCACTTGCTACATATAAGAATTTGTGGCAGGTTGATTGACTAGGTTATTTCAGCATGGAGATATCCCTAACAAGAATTGTATTTCAATAGAGTATATGGCAGTTATGCTGTTTCAAAGACTATTGAGACATTTTCTATTCTAAACAAGAATCACTTCGAGGAGTCCTCAGTCACATCAGTAAAGCTATATGTTTAAACTAATACTTGGTGTTACTCGTCCTACATTTATTATTAATAGGCTGATAAGACAACATAAGATATCCAAACATATCTAAAGATATTTCAATAAAATCCTAAACTGATGTGGATACATGGGCCACTCATTGGAAATGTACAACAAATTAAGGTTGTCTGTGCTGTAGTCCAATCCATAAACTCCTGCCTAAACAAAGGCTTCAAAAATATTCACAGAATTCCTCTAAGTAAAGTTCAGAAGAGTTGTATTTGTATAATTCTTCTAAGATCAGGATAAAAGCATTTGTTCCCAACATTTAAAATCAACAGGATCTGTTGAATTCATGGATCCAGAATTTTATGGCTTCACATTCATATCTATAAATTTTATCAATATAATTTTCCCCCAAACACTGTTCTTATTGAACTTGTCTATGTCCTTTTACTTTTCAAATCCAAGTAGCATATTTCCTTAAATATCATCCTGCAAATTCTTTCCTTCCTTTATTTCCATAAATCTGTGTTTATTACTTTTTTGTTTCCTTATTTATCTCTTCCAATCATGTCCACACTGGTGCTCACATTGCTCACACTTGTATCTGAAATTTCCTTTTCCTCTTCCCTTCAATAATGCCCGTGATTTTATTATTCTTTTTCATATTCCTGGCCGTGGATATTTTGATGATGTCTAAACAGACCTATCTTTCCATCTGTTTAATATAAACTTTAGAACTGTCAGAGTTTTTTCCACTAAATCCATCATTTCCACCTGTGTTCCTTATCACTAAGAATAACACTAACACAGTTGCCAGCCAAACATATGGAAGCACTTTAGATTTCTACTTATCCCTCTACTCCATCACATTAGATAAGATGAATGATCAAGTTTTTCTCAGTTTCTGACACTAATATGATTTCTATGTACTCCTTTTTATGCCCCTGTCACCAGCCTGTTTCATTCACTCATCACTGTCACCTAATCTTAAAACAACCATTTTCAAAATATGCATTTTCCCCATAGTCTTTTCATATTGGTCCTCTCCATCACCAAATTATTCTCCTTGTAAGCACAAAGAGTGAAGAGCTCAGATACAAATTCTAGTATTATTATTTACTCTCTACATTGACTGTAGGCCTTACATTTCTCATCTGTAAATGAATGTAATCTACAAGAAATAATGAAGAATATATTTTTTGACGTCTAGAGGAAGAAAAAATGAAAACTGAAGAGTCCTTACATTTTCCACCTTAGCTTACAAATAAGGAAAGTGTCAAATTCAGTTTGTTGGTATAAAGTCACAAATTGTTTCATGCAGAAATAAAAATAAATTTTACCCCCTGGCTTTAAGGCCTATGCCCTTTTAAGGTAACTACAGATATGTAAGTGGTTTTATGTAAATTGGGTCAAGAGTTTACAGCTGTATTGAAGAACACACTTTTAATATATCATTGGAAAACATTGGTGATTGAATAGTTTCTATAGGAGAAGGTTATTTGAACTAACCACACTAACTTGAAAACTACATCTTAGTCCATCAAATCTGGAAATAAACAACTTTATTTATAAGAAAATAATACCACCAAGAAAAGTGAGTATACATTAGAGAGACTGCAGAAATAACATTAGCGTTTTCACTGTCTCTACGTGTTTATGTGATTGTTTTTCTTCGTATTGAAACTCTCCTCTTGTTATTCTTATTGTATGTAATCCAATGCTGTGTATTACTATGTATTCAATGTGGGAAATCTAGCTTCAAACTGTAAAATTTTTCCTTTTCAATCACAACATTGTCATTATCAGGGTATACTGTGGTCATCATCTTCACCAAAATTATTATTAGCATCATAAGTGCTAACTATTGAAAGTCTGATGTGTATGTATGATTTTGCAATTATTTGTATATTGATTAATAATTTTAATGTTACCACTGTGCATGCATCCATATTAGAATTTTGAACAAATAAAGAAATAAAAAAACTAAACCATAACAGGAAAATTGACTATGTGCTTATAACAAATGTGCTTATAACAAATTATGGAATAGATTTTTGAAGGATTGCAAATTCCTAACCATTATGAATTAATTTCCTCTCTACCCACCACTACAAAAAATATTTCAGAGTTTGAACAGAATTATTTCAAGTAATATACTGTAAATGTTACTAAAATATCATGTGTATATCTAAAATTCCCTTGAAAGTAATACACTACATTCTATTGAAATATTTGTTATTTTATTCTAGGGAACTTTTGGAAAAAATAGACGGTATATCTTTGAAATGAAAAAGTCAAAAAATATTAGCATAAAAGTTTTAAAGGGAGTCTGTCTTCAGAAATATATATATATGTATATATATATATATATATATATGTATATATACATATTACGTGTAGAAAGTCAGACATTTTTAGAGATATTTTGTCATCAGAAATATATACATATCTCTAAATTTGTTTTTGTTATTGTTTTTGTTTTTTTGCTTATGTGGTACTGAGGAATCGAACCCAGGGCCTCAGGCATGCAAGGCAAGTGCTCTACCACTGAGCCACCTTCCCAGCCCCATATCTCCAAATTTATGTGAAGAACGATGTACATTATAGTTAAACAAAAATCTTAAAATATTATTACAATTAAAAAAAATACATCAAATCAAGTACCAGTAACTCACGCCTATAATTCAAGCTGTTATGGGTAATGAGTTCTTAGAACTGTGTTCAAAACTAGCCCAGACATAAAAGTACTTGTTAGATTCTTATCTCCAATTAACCACTAAAAACAAGAATTAGCTCTGTGACTCAAGTTGTAGAGTGCTGGCTTTGGTCATAAAAAGGCTTAGGGACAATGCCCAGGCCTTGCAAACAACAACAATAACAACAGCAAAATATATCACATTAATTTCACAAAAGCGTCTTTTAACTGCTGGGAACATTTCTTAGAAACATGAATATATGCCACTGGAAAATGTTAAGTAAAAATTATAGAATATTTACGTTTATGTTAAAGACATGACTATTTAGATTGTTTAAGATATTTAGGTAATGATTAGAAATGAAGAACCATGATTATATATTAGGACTGGTCTTTTATTCTATTTTACGAGAGTAATAAAATAATATTTGTAATGATTATATAAAATTAATCTTCTTTGGTATTGTAATTATAATAATTGATAAATATTTTTAAATGATTTCCATAGGAAAGGATCATTTTCATAATGGTATCAATTCTTTTGTAATTTCAAAAAAATTAAGAAAATTATTGTAAGACTGGTTTGCTCTAAGACTATATTTGTTTTCTTTTTAAAATTTTCATATGTGGTAGAAATTAAAATTTCAGGTATTTTCACAATAAAAAAATGTTTCAATCAAAAAAAGAAAAAAAAAAAAAAAAAAAAAGAAATTAAAATTTCAAAAATTCAATGGATGTTGGCATTCAGGAACTTCTTCATAGATACTAATATTGGAGTCCCTTAAGTGGAATTATTTTGTTTCATTTGTTATTTTCACAAATAAATCAAGACAATTGTCTATTTTGTTTCTTTTCACTGCTATTGGCTCTTACCTTGAGAATACTATTTTTTCCTAGAAAAAGAGAAAAGCAATTTGGTTGAGCAAGTAACATATGATTTTCATAAACTGCAGATGCATAGATTTGGGTCTACTGTCATTTGCTAAAAGTTTCTTCCAGAAAAGTTTATCAATTACTTATAAGTGATGAATAATTCCTAGATATTCCATTTATCACATACAATTTTTGATTGAGTTATCTCTGCATAAACTCAAAATAGCAGACAAAAAACCCAAAATAGAAATCACATCCTTGTTTCAAAAGCTGTAGTTTACAAAGAATTTTTAGCCAGCACATCTTTTTAGGCATTCTGCAATCTGTGTGAAGTATTTTTAACAATATTTATTTTTCGCTGACATGAAATTCACATGCATCAATTATCTCCTTTTATTGTATATATTTTAGAGCTTTGGAAATGAATGGTACAATCATAGGTTTTCCAAGCCTAATTTTTACAAACTTGCATTTCTTCAAATAGAAATGCTGTAATTTTAGAAAAGCCATTAAAATTCATATAAAATTCAGTTACAGGAATTTGTCCAGCATACATCCTCTATAGTATGTCTTTTCAAAATTTGTTTTTGGGGACTATTTCCAGGGTCTCACACATACTATTCAAGTCCACTGTCAATGAACTATATTCCCTGTCCAAAAAAGATTTCACTTCTCTTTAATACATACATGTAAGTGTAATGGCTGGATGCTATACAATTCTCTTTGACCTTTTGAAGACTTGAAAACTTGCTTCCTATATCAATTTCTCCACAAATGCCTTACTATATTTTGTGTCATCTTTTTATATGATGGTCATATTAGTGAGTTTTATTTTTAATTTTTCTTAGATACTAATGAGGAGCTTAATTCATAGGCTCCTCCAATTGACTATTAATTTACATATGTTCTTTAAAGAAATATCATGTTCAGGAAAATATTTATATAGAATTAGAAGATATAAAAGTACTTAAGACTGAGGATCATTGTAGCATTAGTATTGTAGCATTAACAAATGTGTGCCCTGTATCTGTTGGATATGTTTTCACTTCTTTCATAGAATTATGAAAAGTTATCAGTTGATATAAACCAGTTTATTCTTGCTTTTCTTTAGCCAGTAATGTTTTCCATGTCAAATTTTTAGAAACCTTCACGGATCCAATGTTATGAATTTTTACATTTATGTTTTATAGGTTTTTACATTTCACACTTAGTTTGATAATCATTTTTTATTTTGATTTTTTGTATATGGTTTGAGGTAGTAGTCTAAGATCGTTCTTTAAATCTAGAGAGGCCATAGTCCCAATACACCCATTTAAGATTCTATTTTTATTTCATAAAGTCATGGCATCCTTTTCAAAATCTATTGACCATAAAACTATGAATTTATTTTTGATAAATGTCTTACATTCTTCTATGTGTCTGTTCTTATAGTAGAGCTCTGATGTCTTCACTACTAAACATGGTAATAAGATTCAAATCTAGTATGAAGGCTCAAGCTACAACATTTTACAAGATTTTCTGACTGACCTGTACTCCTTGAATTTACATACAAGTTTATTGAGCAGGTGGACCAATATTCTACAGAAATATCTAGATGTTTGCTAGTCACTCATATTTTGTACCTTGTGAAACACAAGACCCCAGATATCATATATAGAAAAATGTCTTTAGAGAATGCTTGAAGCAACTAAAATTAATTTAAAGATGAGTTAAGATTTAGATAACACTATAGCATAATAAAGCTGAATGATAACGACTTGAATTGTAATACAGATGAGAGTGAGAGGGGATAGAATGATGAACCACATAGGAGCTGTTATTGTGTTTCAAAAGACAGAAAGACTTCAGAGAAGAGAAGGAGGAAAATAATCAAAGTGTTCTGAATCAAGTTTGTTTTTAATCCACCTAGTAGTGTGGAACTGAGAGTCAGAGAAGGTGGAAAAAATAAAGCATTGTATAGACATGTTACAATGTAAAGAAACTGTAATAGGAATATGATAATTAATCTCCAAAGAAATAAGAGAAATAATGGGTAAATTCTACAGGCAAAAAGAATGAAGAGAGAAATAAAGGAAAGTAAAACCTTTATCACTAAGAAAGGCAAGAGTTTGGAAATGGAAAGGCAGTGGAAATCTTCAATAAAACAATAAAATAACAATAAAAATTGCTAACGTGGATAGACTATGGATCACATTTTATCATATATAATTTTGAAAAAATATATTAGGAATGAAAATTTAAAAGTCATAATTTAAAACTCTATTTACATTATAACTAGACTCTATAGTTCAGTGGTAAAACCTTGGCCTAGCATATGTGTAACAATGGTGTGATCTTCCAAACATTACAAAGTACACAGAAAGCACACACACACACACACACACACAAACACACACACACATAAACCCATCCCCCCACATATACTCCACATACACACATTTGGAATATTAATATTATCATATTAAACAGAGGACATTATAACTACTAGAAAAAGTAGGTTAATATATGAAATAATATTGCTCATACTATTTAAAAGTTTAGTAGAAATAAAATAGTCACAAAATACTTGAATTCTTATAGATTAAGTAAATTGAAAATTAAGAAATAGAAGACTGGAGAACCTTTGCAAACCAGTTTCAAATAATAACCATTTTGAAACATGTATCCTTTTATTTTGACAAAAGATTGATGTTATTGGTGTTTTAACTGAAGACTTAGAATATGAACACCAGGTGTTCTATATCTCGCTACGCATTGCTATAACTCTAATCATTTCACTCTGGATATTTTTATAATAAGGTCTCACAGTTTCTCAAGTTCTCGCAAATTACAAACCTATATGCAGTTCCTACCATAGCTAAAAAATGGAAGCCACAAATCACCATGCCCATCTCGCACATTTTTAATTCAAGTACAAATATTTACCAAAAATGACCAGGTAATGAAGCCTTTCTTAATAAAGTATGTGCTTCTTGAAAATAGAGAAAGTATTTGTTACCTGGAAAAATATGTTTAGAAATATAAGAAAATAAATTTATTTAAATTCACCAACCATACAAAAATGGGAGAAAATAGTTTTAAATATTCACATGTTAAATACTTAAAAAGCAAAATATACGTGTCTGAATTATTTACATGTGTAAAAATCATTCAAAAGTAAATTAACTAATCCTACAACTATGAGAAAAGAATTACCCTAAAGAAACAAAAGAAAATAAGTTATTAAGTTCAAATCTTGAAATTTAGAAAATAAAATGAAGTGTACTCTTTAGTTGACTTAAGTAACTGTAAACCCTCTGTATATCAATGTTATAATAAAAATGCATGAATAAAGAAAGCAAATTTACCCACTGATCAATAGCAACAGCAGAAGCATCAGTAGTTGTTTGAGTGTAGAAAAAAACGATGGCGGGGATAACAATGTTCCTTCCATAAGAAATGTACTCATTACATTACTTATGTAACTGTAACCCCTGTGTACATCACCTTTACAATAAAATTAAATTGAATTTAAAAATAAACAAAATAATATACCAATTAAGAATTCTTAGAAACAATTGGTTAAAAACTTTGTAAAAATCTGCCCCAAGTACCCAAGGAATATACTTTGATGATAATAGTTAAATACTTAAACTCCAGCAGAGCTCAAACAGTTTAAAACCTGTTACAAAGTAAAGTAATAAATCAGAATAATATATTACTATAATAATCATTAGATGAATTTTTAATGGTAGTCAATTATGTAAGTAATGAGGCAATTTGCCATTTGTTTGCACTTAATAAGTGAAAAAGAATTTTCTAATTCTTTTTAAATATATCACAAGTTTAATGAAGAAACTATTCTGCCACATTGTAGCATAATCAGTTACAGATGATATTAGAGCAAAGAACAGATTGTACTATGTTTTTGGATGTTAATGTATATACTTATTTTGGTTGTGGGAAATTGTGGGGATTTCAACTTGGGGTATTACTCTTGCTAGGCTGGTATCATTATCAGTGTTTAATTTTAGGATAGGGATTCCCTTTTGACAAGAACATGCACCTGATCTCTCGTTAGACTTCCATTCATCAATGGCATCAGAGTTGCACACCAACTCATCGAGCTTCTTACCTTGGCTGGCCTGGATCTGCAGTCTTTCCAATCTTAGTTTCTATATAGTGCAGGATGGTGGAAATGATCCAATGCACCCAACTATAGATAGAGATGGAGTCCACTAAAATTTGGCCTGGGTTCTGTTCTTAAGTATCTTAAGTAGTTAAGAGTACAGATGGGAGCCCCTGGTGCCAAGCAGTAACAGTATTTTTAAAGCAATCAGACATATATATTACTTAGGCTTGTGATTACCTCTGGTAAAGAATGAAAGAGCAGTGAAGCACAGAGGACAGGCAGAATTTTAACTACCTACTCAGAGGCTGAATCAGAATAGCTAGCTACTCTGGAGGCTGAGATCTGAACATCACTGTTCAAAGCCAGTCCATTCATGAAAATACATGAGATTATCTCCAAAAAACCAGAAGTGGAGCAGAGGCTCAAGAGGTAGACCACTATCCTTCGGTACAGAAGCTTAGAGCTAGTACCCAGGCACTATCAAGCCTCAGGAATGATGAATTCCAGGAATGAGCACATGAACATGCGCGACTGTGTACAGGCACGTGTGTGCACAAACACACATACACACACACATGAGTATTTCAATGCAGAGTTCTTTATTTTTCACCTTGCTGTACTTTATTTCCCTGTATTTGTTCACCAATTAACAAAATCAGCTAAGCACCTATTTACATAAAACTCATCATGTTTCTCTAAAATCTACTCTCTTTTGGAAGCCTGCTTTTATTTCATCCAAAAGGAAATTATTCAGGAGGTTAGTTCAGCTCCTTCAACTCTGTAATGTTAGATGATTGTTTAGGTTCTTCCTAGCAATATGATTTTTTGAAATCGTAATAAAGCAACATATTTCTTTCACAAGAAGGGAAGCCTCTGTCAAACAATTAATAATAGGTTTTTCTCCTCCTGGCAAGCATCTGTAGTTTTATCATCTTCATATAATTCATGATCAGTCTGTGTATGCCAAAGACTGCTCTGAAAATAAAAAGACCCTTCTCAGCTCTTAACATTCATATACCATTCATAGATATGAAGGTGTTTAAATATTATTGAAATTGCTTTGGACTAAATAATGTTCACCTTGAATAGCTTGAGAAAGAAAAATTGGTTTCTCAGCACTTTAGGTAAGAACTTGAGTGAAAGAAACAAAAGGAAAAATGAGGAAGAGCTAAACACATACATTCAAATTAAACAAAACAACCCAAGAAAACACAAATTAATTCAGTACTCAAGAACCTGCAGGAAATGCAAAGATTTTTTAAAAATCAACTATGATAGGCTTATGAAAATCCTGACTCTATGGGAGTGTACTGTTGTGAGGATAGTGGTTAAATCTCAGACTGAACAGAAAGATCTGTACACAATGCCAGGCACCTGTTGTTCTAAATTCAAGGAAGAATAACATAAAGTAGACTGAGCCCACGATCATACACCAAGAGGAAGCCAGATTCTATCTGAAAATTAATTTGGATAATTTAGGGCTGGGGCATGACAAAGTGGTAAGAACACCCATTTAGGAGACACAAGACACCGAATTCAAACTCTAATATTATGTGTATTAAAGAAAAAAACATATTACTTTACATAATTGGAATAATAATAAGATTTGAGTATTTGAGTGGAGAAAAACCCATGAGAGAGATACAGTGAACCCATGTTGCAATGCTTTCTACTTAAATGATAATGTTATGTGATTCTCCAGACATAACTGAGTTACCTTGCAAATGAACATAGATGTGCATTTTGGTGATGGAAATACTCTATTTACATAGGGGTAAATTAAGTAGACTTTTTTTTGGTAGATGTAGTTCTTGAACTAAGAGCCTGGGTGATGACCCTGAGCTTTTTCTCTCAAGAGAAACCAACAGAAAATCTCTACTACTTTTAGCCACAGTCCCAATTCTGATTTTCTGTTGGTTGTTAGGAGATAAGATGCTCATGGACTTTCATGCCCAGCATGGCTTCAAACCATGATCGTCAGATTTTAGCCTCCCGAGTAAGCAGGATTCCAGGCATGAGCCGTCAATGTTTTTAATAATTTAATAAATTGTACAGTTACAGAAATTATAAATTATCATTATAACCTGTATAATATATGTGTGTATGTATATATCAATGCAAACGGACAGAGATATTTTAACATATTCTTGTATCTAGAGTAGATTTATGAAATCATCCTTTATTATAAAATAAAATGGTAACAAAAGTTAATGAGGAGCAAAACAAAGGGAATTGTCTCATGTTTCTTCTTGTTGAATGGAATATGAAATGTGAGAATTAGTTTGTGAAAACCATCTTTCCTTTAACAAAATGGATAATGGCTATTAATTCCAATCCATTTATTTACCTATATTGTGCATCCTCACAGATGAGTGTCAAAATCAAACCACGTATTTTGTCTTTGTATTGAAATCACCTGTTATAATTTAGGGGATAGATGAAGTAATCAAATAAAGATTAATATAATAGGAAGTGAGGTTATGAGTTAGAGCTGAAAATTATTTTAAATATGATAATAGCTAATAAAATTGCATATTTCTTACATAAAATATATTGTCATGTACCTCATTCCCACATTAGGAAAGTATATAGAAGGTTCTCACTAAATTATGTGTACAATCATGAAACAAATGTTTTGAAAGAATACGGGCACCGTGTGGTTTTAGCTTATTGAGACCAATAGGAAGTAGTGTGTTTTGAGGACGTCCACAACGTTGTGATGGAGATGAAGGGAGGGATGTGCTTATTCTGTAAAATTGGCTAGAGGATTGCTCCCAAAAAATAGCGATGAATTCTTCCAAAAGTTTACAGTAAAATCACTTTCACAACCATGTTCACTGCTGCACTATTCACCATAGCCAAGTCATGGAAACTGCCCATATGCCCTTTGGCAGAGGAATAGTTGGAGAAAGTGTGGCACATATACAAAGTTGAATTGCACCTATCCATAGAGAACACTGTTACATCATTTGCAAAGAAATGGATAGATCTATGTATTTAAATGTTTTTTTTTCTTTCATGCATTTGTTCCTAACGCATTTATAAGATTATTTCTTTGTTGCTTTGTATGTCCCTCCCCCATGGTATAACCCCTGCTTTCACTGTATATGATGTCGGTATAGTTTGTGGAGGGGAACGGGAAAAACAAGTCGTTTAAATAAGGATACAGGTGGACCCTTTGCAACAATGAGAAATACAAGTTGTCATGTTGAAAACAAACTTTACAACTTTCGTGGTTGGGGAGAAGATTGGGTTGGGGAGCGGGGGGAGGCTGGGAAGGGATGGGAAGGGTAAACAAAGGAGGAGGCCACAATGCTTGATAAGAAATGTACTCATTATCTTGCCCATTTAATTGTAACCCCTCTGTACAGTATTTTCACAATTAAAAAAAAGAAATGGATAGATGTACAAATATGTTAAATAAACGACGTCAGAGCCAGACACACAAAGGACCCATGTTCTGTCGTGTCTTTGGAAGCTAGAACTTTATGAAAGTTAACACATCAGTATTAACCAAAGCATGCTATTTGCAGAGGAGGAGTTAAAAGGTGTAATTTCTTATAAAATTGAACTTTTAATCCCACAAAATGAATACAGGAAACTATCATTCGGAAGATGTGAGGGAAAGTCAAAGGGCTTCGTGCTTATTAGGGGAGCGCTCAACCACTGAGCCCCAGGAGTGAACGAGGTAGAAATAGAGACTGCTGTATATAAATATTATATACACAAAAAGATTTCTGCATATTATTAAATTATAGATAATATTACTACCAATTATTACTACCAATTAATAATGATGTGTCCCAGTTAACAATTAATAAACATTAATTAATAATTACTCAATAGCCTATAATTGTTTATCATTATGTACATATATCCATACATATAATTAGATATTTCATAGAATGAGACCAATGTCTATATATTATTAAATTATGCATCATGTGTTACTCCCAATTATTAGTTATTTAATTATGTCTCCATGTAATTTTTATTCTGTTAATGCTTAATAAAATATTAATTAAACTTAGTGCACATCCTAAACTTATTACATCTAATTTTATCCTAGAATGATTCACTACTAATTCAATCTGTTTATCATTTACTGTAGTAGCAATTATTCTACCTATGATGTTTTTTACCTTTATTAGATCCTATTACACAGCATATAGATTTACATCCAAATTATACATCCTACCTGGCACCGAGCACATTCACAGAAAAGGAAAACATGTGTCACGCTTGGCTTCTCACTCCAAGATTACATTTTGGCAGTGCTGGGATCTAAACTCAGGACAAAGAAAGCTCAGTTCATGAATGGGTGACTGCCAGCACACTAGCTACTACCCAATTCAGCTGCCAGGCAGTGCCCAGGCCCTGAGATTTAGCCCTGTATGTTGACTACAAATTGTGCTTAATGAAGTAATTATTTTATTTTTTTATTCATTTGCCATTTATTTTACTGACTGCTATAACAGATGGAATATTTACTACACTTATTACATAGGATATAGAACTGCCTATATATGAAACTTCACACCTGACACCCAGGACTTTCACAGAAAAAGAAAACATGTGTCACCCTGTGTCTTACTGCACGATTCAATTTTTGTGAGTGCTGGCATCTGAACTCACAGCCTACAAGGCCCAATTCATGAATGGGTGAGTGTCAGCACAACAGCCTGGGGCATATTGAGCCGACAAGCAATTCCCAGCACATGAGATTGAGCCCCAGGGGTTGACAAAACAAGAACAGTTGGACATGCAGATGCTAGTACACAAATAAATATTTATCTTTATAAAGTGCCAGAGATGTCTATATATTATTCAGTTATACAGGCTACATTCCTACTAATTCTTGGTTATTTACTATGCCTCCATGTAATTAATATTACTGTTTTCATCCTTAATGAATTATTAATTAAATCGACCACTGTCCCGAAACTATTGTGTCCATGTAATTAATAGTATTCTTTTAATGTGTCAAAAAATATTCATTAAAATCCATCGGCCTCCTAAAATCACTCTATAATTTTATACTAGTAACATTCAGGAACAACTAATTCAACCTTGACATTCATAATTTTCCATCGGTATTCCTATGAAAAGGAATAAGACTCTTAGGATCTCCCTCCATTGATAGAGGTGAGAACCCAAGTTCAAACACAGGGCTTATGTTGTCGTTTTGGCTCAAGGCTTCCCTGGAAGCCCAACAGCATTCACCAACGGCGGGTTACCAACACTTTTCAGCCCTGTCATTTAGACCCAGGATGGTCACCTTGAAACAAATGTAAAACCAGCAGCCATCTGCAAGTTACTCGGGTTTTTTCTGTGTCGTATTATTTATTTATTTTTCCTGTCAGCCTTTGAGGTCCAGGAACCTAGGTTCGGCTGTGGGTCCAGTGGCTGTAATCCAGCCTAGAGTGATCAAAGCTGAGGCAGAGCTGCCATTGAGCTTGACAAAATAAAAATGCATAATACATACATGCATACATATATATATACATAGATACATTAAAATATTTAAATAATTATGAGGCTACTTGTCATATTCACGCCTTTTTTTCTGCCAGGCCTGGGATTTGAACTAAGGTCTGGGTAAATCTGCAGTACTGTGGGGGAAGGGAAAGCTCACAATGCTGGAAGACAAGAAAGACAAGCCTGTTCCTAGCACTCGCAAAAATAATATTCGTATACATTTTAAATACATGATTTATATTTACATACACATGTTTACTGCATATTGCAGTTAGTGTAGTTATTCATTTTATTTGTTTTTATTTATTTATTATATATTTTAGAGTGTATGATTACATGTATAACATTTTTTACATCCTATTAAATAGAACATAGATTTGCCTGTGTATTACACATCATTCCTGAGACCCAGGACTTTCACGGATAAGGAAAACAAGTGGGGCAATTGGCTTCTTCTACCAGGATTAAGTTTTTGACAATTCTGTGATTTGAACTCTTGGCCTGAAAGGCCCACTTCATGAATGGTCAATGTTAGCACACCAGTCTGACGCAAGTGAAGTTGTCGGTCAAATTTGAGGACCTGAGATGAAGCACTAGGAGTGGCCAATATATAAACAGATAGATATGTAGATTGCAGTGTATTTTCGGGGGGGGGAGTCAGCCACAGGGATTGCACTAAAATGTTGAGGGTACTGTCCTAAGATCTTTGCTCCAGGCTAGATATCTATGACTTTGGTCCACAGCTCAGATTTTCACAGAAATCCTGCCAGGGCTGTGTTTTAAACCCACTAGTGTCAGATCTCAGCCCCCGAGAATCTTGGATGACAGAGGTGAGCAAGCCAGCAGCATCTGGTTCTGTGGGGCTGAGTTGAAGTCGTATACCTCTGACTAAGTCAGGTTAGATAGTAGCTGTCAGCACCAGACTCTCGGCTTGCTCTGTGATGAGGTATTTGTAGTCCTATCCTTATAGAGTTGCAGTCACAACATTCAATCTTTTTTCATGCCCATCCTGGACCTTGAGTAAGAGTTTGGACGCAGTCCTTAAGCTTTTATGCTCAAAGCTAATGCTCGACTGCTTGAGTGAGAGCACAACTTCTGGATTTTTATGTGCATGTGGTAGTGAGGAATCAAATCCAGGGCTTTGGATATACTAGCCATCATTATACCACTGAGCCCCAGCAGTGACAAGTATATGAACAGATAAATGTGTAGCTTGGCATGTATATATATATATTTATATATATATATATATATATATGTATATATATATATGTATATATATGCATATATATGTATACACATATATATACATATATATGTATAAAACAAGAGAAAGCTGTCTGTATAGTATGAAATTACATATAATATATTACTACCCATTATAGACAAATTATTCCTTTCACTTTTAAGTATCATGGTTGAATACATAATAAAGATTTAATTTAAAATTAGTCAATGTAGTATAATTGTTGTGTATAATTTTATAGTATACTCATACACTAACTACTAATTTGTTACTTTTATAAAATTCCATTCATATCGATGTACATGGGAATGGGTTTCTTAGAATCTCTTGCCAATACTTAGTGGCAGTCCCGGGATTCGACATACAGGCCTAAGTTGAGGTTTTGGCTACGGCTTCCCTAATAGCCAGCCAAACATCAGCATGCAATGTCATGTACACTTTCTGGGCCTTGTCATTTATATACCAGGTGGTCACAATGCAAAGGGAAAAAAATGTAAAACTGCCTTCTTGAATTTCTCCATTTTATCCTTCTCCTTTTTATTTTATTTCTTGCCAACCCCGAGATTTAAACTTGGGTCCTATGATCCCAGGGTAGCTGTGGCAGAGATGCCAAGACGTGAGTTCAAGCCCTGTGCTTAGCAAAAATAAAATAAAATAAAATAAGCCCTGGCTTAGAATTTGCACCATTTTTCTGGCAGGCCTGGTATTTGAACTCAGCATCTGGGTATCTGTGTGGAATGTGGGTGAGGGGTAAGTCTCACACTGTTCCCAAATCCTGGCTAAGATATGAAATGGCCAGCGATTTCTGTTCCGAAAAGAGTATACCAATAAATTCCACCCTCATATTTCCTGTTAGAAGTAAGCCTTGGGCTGTGAATGTGACTAAGTGGTAGAGTGCTTACCAAGCAACTTGAAGCCCTGGGTTGGATTCGTCAGTACCACATAAACGAAAGAATCAAAAGTGTCACTGTGGCTTAAGTGATAGAATGTAGCCTTAAGCAAAAGCAGCTCAGCAACATGCACAGACCCTGAGTTCAAGCCACAACACTGGCAAAAAAAATGTGAGCTTGGTGAGACATAAACTTCTGGAACTCAGAGGAAGGCCGAGGTTATAGGTAAGAGGTAGAGGGCAGGTGGTGGTGGCTGACCCTTGTAATATTTGCACTCAGGAAGCTGAGATCTGAAGATTATAACTGCAAGCAAGTGCAGGCAGGAGTCTATATGAGACTCTTTTCTCCAATTAAGCACCAAAAAAAAACAGAGCTGTGGTTCAAGTAGTAGAATGCTAAACTTGAAGCATAAAAACTTAGGGATAGCATCCAGGCTATGAATTCAAACCCCAGGACTGGAACACACACACACACACACACACACACACACACACACACACACACACACACACACACTGGAAATTCTACATAGCCATCAAATAGAATATTATACCATTTGTATCTCTCATGTCTCATGTCATCTGCCTGGTATCTCATTGCCATCGTATTGTCCCTGTACTGCACTAACTAACACATGCAAACTGATGTAAAAGATTTTCAGGGTTGTGGGCTAATCATAGATTCCTGAGTATGAGTTCTCTGCTCATTCTCTTTGTCTTTTCATGCCTTTGAGTAGTGATTGTACAGATTCATTTGTACCATTTGCTACACAGAAAAGAGATGAACCATACATATATATGTGGGTATATATGATTATATACATACACACATTTATACATACATGGATGTATGCACACATATGGATATATATTAAATACTTGAGTACATTTTATGTTTTCAAGAAATATGCAGCTAACAAAAATCACATGCATTTTCCTACCTTTCCAATTTTTTTCAAAACCTAAAGAACTTTGTCTCTTTTGAATACCTAATTATTAAGAGAATATCACCATCTCTGATTTGTCAGTGGCCTTAAAATTAGATGTTCAAGTAGGACAAAGTTATTTAGGCTTTTGGTGGAAGAAAGGCATATTACTAGGGTTCTATTCATGGGTTCTCTGCATGCTAGACAGGACTTTGTAAAGCACCAAGCAGCTCAACTACTTTTGCCATTCTTCTAGTCCATTTTATTTACTTGAGGTCTTGAAGTTTTTCCCTGGTCTGATCTTAGATTGACAGAGACTTTGCTACATATGCCTCATAACATAATTAGCTAGGATTACAGATGAGAACCACTATGGCCAGCTCATTTGTTGATATGGCTGTCTTGGCAGTTATTTCTCTGGCCTGTCCTCAGACCATGATGCTTGTCATGTCTGATTCCCAATCAGCTGGGTTTACAGATGGGGCTACTATACTTGGTGTACATGACACCTTCTGTTTTGTGGGGGGTTTTTTTGTCGGTCATGGGGCTTGAACTCTGGGCTTGGGCGCTGTCCCTGCACTCTTCAGATCAAGAGAGCAATCTATAGCTTGAACCACAGCACCAGTATGGGTTTTCTAGTGGTTTTATTGGAGATAAGATTCTCATGAACTTTCCTTCTCAGGCTGGCTTTGTACCATGATCCTCAGATCTCAGCCTCCTAAGTAGCTAGGATTTCAGGCGTGAGCAACCGGTGCCCGGCACACCTTCTGTTTTTTTATCAGAGGTTTTTATTGTAAAAATTCTGTATAGAGGGGTTATATTTACATGAGCACGTTAATGAGTACATTTTCTATCAAGCATTGTTACCTCCTCCTTTGATTTTCCCCTACCCTCCTCTCCCAGCTCCACAACTACACTCCCTTCTACTCCCTTCCCTTCTTCCCCGCCTATATTATAAAGATCATTTTCAACATAGTGGCTTGCGCATCTCATTGTTACAATGGGTCAGCCTGTTTCACTATTTAACTATTTTGTTTTTTCCCTACCCCTCCCTAAGCTAGAGAAGGGTGTATACATGATGCAGGGCACCAACATTAAATACAGTGAAAACAGGGGTTAAACCATGGGGGAGGAACATAAAAAGAAAAAAAAAACACATGGTAGATTATAAACCCTATCTTGGGTTTCATTTTGCTTAACATCATCTTATCTGGTCGTATGTACATAGCTTTTGAACTTTTATGCTTGTCTGAAGCATATAATATTTATTACAAATAAGGGAAACCATAAGACCTATGTTTCTTTGGGTTTGGCTTACTTCACTTGATATATTTTTTTCCAAATGCCACTTAGAGCTTCCATATGATCCAGCAATCCTATTTTTGGCATTTGTCCAAATGTTCACAAACAAGACCATACTAGGTTACCGGCAGAACTATGTTTATTGCAGCATTATTTACCATAGCCAAAATATGAAACCAACCCAGATGCCCCTCAGTAGATGAATGGATCAAGAAAATGTGATACAGGGCTGGGAAGGTGGCTCAGTGGTAGAGCGCTTGCCTTGCAAGCCTGAGGCCCTGAGTTCGATTCCTCAGCACCATATAAGCAAAAAAGAAAAAAGCCGGAAAGTGGCGCTGTGGCTCAAGTGGTAGAATGCTAGCCTTCAGCTGAAGAGCTGAGGGACAGCGCCCAGGCCCAGAGTTCAGGCCCCACAACCGGACCCAAAAAAAAAAAAAAGAAAATGTGATACACACATACACAAACACACACACACACACACACACAATGGAATTCTATGCCTCCATCAGAGAGAATGACATCACCCCATTTGCTAGGAAATGGAAAGATGCAGAAACAACTGTATTAAGTGAAATAAGCCAGGCACATATAACCATAGGTCCCATGGTTAATCTTACTTGCAGTAGAACCAACCCAGATGCCCCTCAGTGGATGAATGGATCAAGAAAATGTGGTATATATACACAATGGAATTCTATGCCTCCATCAGAAAGAATGACATTGCCCTATTTGTTAGGAAATAGAAAAAATTGGAAAAAATTACATTAAGTGAAGTAAGCCAGGCCCAAAGAAACATAGGTCCCATGGTTTCCCTTATTTGCAATATCTAGTATATGTATGAGTCAAGAGGAAAAGGTCAGATAATGTGATGTTAGGAAAATGAACCCTTAGATATGTATTTTAATGTTTTTTTCTTTCATGCATGTGTTTCTAACGCATTTATAAGATGATTTCTTTGTAGCTTTGTATGTCCCTCCCCCACAGTATAACCCCTGCTTTCACTCTATTTGACGTCGGCATAATTTGTGGAGGAGATGGGGAAAAACAAGTCGTTTAAGGATACAAATGAGAAGTACAAGTTGTCATGTCCAAAAGGAGCTTAACAACGTCGGTGCCGGGGGGGGGGGGGGGGGGGGAGGGGGGGGGGAGAGGAGAAGGATTGGGATTGGCGGGGGTGGGGGGAGGCTGGGAAGGGATGTGAACGATAAACAAAGGAGGAGGCTGCAATGCTTGGTAAGAAATGTATGCATTATCGTGCCCATGTAATTGTAAGCCCTCTGTACAGTATGTTCACAAATAAAATAAAATTAAAAAAATAAAATAAAATCATTGAGGAAACTTAAAGAAAATCTTACTTGCAGTAACTAGTACATGGTACCATATGACGATATAAGAAGATGTTATGTGAAATGAACCCCAAGGTAGGGACACAAATATTTTTTATCCCTTGAGATTCTTATCTTATATAATCCCCCAAATAAAGTTGGAAGGGGAGCTGTCCTTCAAATACAGAGCACCACTCTTGACGGAAACAGCCTAAGTGACAAGGTAAGGTCCTGGGTTTAAACCATAATATTAGCACTCAAAAAAGTTGATTTCTTTTCCTTGAGGTTTTTATTAAATTGCTCAGAAAATAATCAACGTTGTATTTATGTTTAGCATTACTTTGAAAATCATGTTATATTTATTTCTGCTATTCATTATTTTCTTAAATTTTACTTACACATTAATATCCAGTAATGATAAGAGATGATTACTGTTTCACAAGTTTTTATGTCAGTTGAATATATGGATGAGAGGTGCATACAAGGGGTTTGGACTGAAAATAAATATTTGCAAGGTCTTCACATAAAGAATTTATATTTGAAGGAGCTGTGGGCATGTATGAGATAAACTAAAGAAACCAGCAAGGAAAGATGTGTTATGATTCTGGAAAGCACACGATTTTGGAAGACAAAAAACAAGGAAAATTTGTGGCTTTTGGTAAGAACTTTGTAATCCACCTACACATTTGATTCCTTATTTCTAGTGGAAGGCATTTCAGTTAACTGTATTTTACAAAGTTAAACATAATTGACATTTAATACTAACTGACCTCTGTCTCAGGTAAGCAATTATTCTAGCCAGGTGACAGGGGCTCATGCCTATCATCCTAGTTATTCAGAGAGCTGAGACCTCTAGATCCTAGTATAAAGACAGTCTGGAGAGGAAAATTGGTGAGACTTTTTTGTTCAATTAACCATGAGAAAATTGGAAGTGGCACTGTGGTCAAAGTGGCAACACTAATCTTGAGTAATAAATCTCAGAGACTGAACCCAGGCCCTGAGTTCAAGCTCTCTGAAATTATTCTTAAAATACTTGTTCTCAGTAATTCTTTAGCTTGTCTAAAACACGGTTTTAAACTTAGAGATTTTTTATTTCATGTTGTCAGAATTTATTTTTAAGATGTTCAGAAAATTTTATTTATAGTAAGAACTGGTTTGTATTGTTTTGTATTAGGAATTGCTTCTACACCGATAGATCAGCTGGAAAGTAGATGGCCAAACCCCTCCTCCCCCAACCAAAGTTGTAAAGTTCATTTTTCGTCATAATGATTTGTACATCTCATTGATGCAATGGGTCAACCTGTATTCCTAGTTAAACGATTTGTTTTTGCCCTTCCTCTCCACAAATTGTACAAACATCAAATACAGTGAAAGCAGGGGTTAAACTGTGGGGGAGGGGCATTCAAAGCAATATAGAAATCATCTTATAAATATGTTAGAAACAACTGCATGAAAGAGAATAATTGACTACTTTTCTTGGGGTTCACTCAACTAGCATCAACTTCATCTAACCATTTCTGCTTGACTCAGACATGTACTAGTTATTGCAAATAAGGGAAACCATGAGACCTAGGTTTCTTTGGGCTTGGCTTACTTCACTTAATATAATTTTTTCCAAGTCTTTCCATTTCTTAACAAATGGGGCAATGTCATTCATTCTGATGGAAGCTTAGAATTCCATTGTGTATATATACCACATTTTCTTGATCCATTCATCTACTGAGGGGCATCTGGGTTGGATCCATATCATAGCGATGGTAAATAATTCTGCAATAAACATAGGTGTGCTGGTAGCTTTAGTATGGTCTTGATTGTGATCATGTGGGTAAATGCCCCAAAGTGGGATTGTTGAGTCATATGGGAGCTCTATGTGGAGTCTTTTGAGGAACCTCCATACTGCTTTCCACAGTGGTTGAACAAGTTTACACTCGCACCAACAATGTAGTAAGGTTCTCTTCTGTCCACATCCCCCCCAACATCTGTTGTTATTAGAGTTCTTGATTATAGCCATTCTAATTGGGGTAAGGTGGTACCTCAATGTTGTTTTTATTTGGAAATCTTTTATGGCTAGAGAGGTTGAGAATTTCTTCATCTGTTTATTGGTTATCCTTCTTTCCACTTCAGTGAAGTTTCTCTTTAAGTCTTTAGCCCACTTATTTATTGGGCATTTGTTTCTTTGAGGATTTGTTGTTGGGGGATTTAATTTTTTGAGTTCCAGGTATATTTTAGGTATATTTTAGATATATTTTAGATATTTTAGATATGAGTTCCATGTATATTTTAGATTTGTCCCTTGTATGGCTAGTGCAGGTCTTCTCAGAATTCATGGGCTATCTAGTGATCTTGCTAGCTATGCCCTTTGCCATGGAGAAGCTCTGCAATTTCATGCAATCCCATTTGTCCCATTTGTCTTTGATTTTTTTGTATTTCTGGGTCTCTATTAAGAAAATTTCTGCCTGTGCCAAGGATACTTAGGGCTTTTCCTATTCCGTCCTGTAATGTTTTCAGAGTAAGAATTCAAACTTTTAAAGTTTGAAGATCTTTGATTCATGTTGAATGGATGTGAGTAGATTGAGCTGTTGCATACATTTATGTGTGTGTGTGGAGGTTTATGTGTGTCACTGAAATCGAGGATAAGGAACTTGGTTTCTTTTTCTGAGATATACATTATGGTGTTTCTTTGTTGGTGTTAGGCTCTGATTGCTTGCCTTTGCGTGATGTGTACATTCCAGCTCAATTTTTCAATTAAAGTTTCTTAAGTATTATTGAACATATAGAGCTCTGATATTGCTTTGTCTTTAGACTGCCATCTAAGATCTTCTTTTCCTCTTAAATGTTAACATTCAATATGAATTTTACCTTCTGACTGATTTTCCCCCTTTTTTTTTGGGGGGGGGTCCGGTCGTGGGCCTGAACTCTGGGCCTGGGTGCTGTCCCTCAGCTCTTCAGCTCAAGGCTAGCACTCTACCACTTGAGCCACAGCGCCACTTCCGGCTTTTTTTTCTGCTTATGTGGTGCTGAGGAATCGAACTCAGGGCCTCATGCATGCAAGGCAAGCGCTCTAACACTGAGCCACCTTCCCAGCCATGATTTTCCCCTTTTTATTTGCCTTTTGAAATAAGTATGATAATACCTTTGATCTCTGTATTCATGAAGAAAAACCATTTTGAATTCTTTGTTTAATGTGAAAACACCTGGACAGATTTGTTAGCACCAAGACCTTAAATTATCTCTTGTAGTTTTAGTTTAAAATAACCCTCCTCCATGTTTTTAGCATTGGTAGACAAAGAATTCCCACAATGTCTCACAACTTTTATCTTTCACTTTCTCTATGCTTGTTTGTCCCTGCTAAATTGTTCTGGATACCTGTATTAGCTACCCCAACCCTTGCATAGCTGTTGCTTCTACCCAAATTCCTGCCACTACAACTTAGCAATTGCAGTCACAATTACCCTTTCCCTGGTATCCTATTCTCTGCTACTCATTTTGCTACCCATAATTCTGAATACCATTGTATCAGCCACCTGATCCCTGACAACCCTGTCGCTGCTACCAAATTCCCAAACAATGCAAGGCAAGAGTAGGCACAGACAGTCGAATTGGGTACTTCTCTTGAAGGCACAATGGGATGTTATTCCTCAGGTATTTATCATGAGGGACTAACTAGTGGTGGGAAGAAAAGAGGTTACTCAGAGAGGACTAAAATCCAAGGATATCAACTTATAACTTGTTACTAGGAAAAGAAGGCCCTAAGGTGACAGTTAATGAGAAAAGAAAATTTGACAAAAATATTAGGGATGATAAAAAAGGTTTAGCTTAGTCTCTTGTGCCAATGATATGAATTATTTGATGACATAGCTATGTAACTACTTGGCATTTTAAAAAGTATATGAAGATGCACATTTATGTGGTACTTATATTAATTTATGAAATAGATGCATATTATCATGTTAATGATATTCAATAGTTTATGCTTTATGATATGCTATTACTCTGCCTTTGGCAATATGAATTGTTCTCTCTAAAAATAAATGGAATTTCATTGTCAAATACTACAAGGAGATTACTGAGGCTAATACCAAAATGAAAGCTGGTACAAGGAAATTGAACAAAGCTACAAGTTTCAAGGGAAGGGATCAGTGGTAAGGGCTATGATAAAAGAGAAATTCTTCACCATGGAATCTATGAAGAATAGAATGTGTCTTGTTGAATTACTAGCTTTTTAAACATTCTTAGAAAGCAGAACATGATTTTTAATTCTTGCTTTTTGGAACCTCTTTAATGAGTGGTTAAACAAAAAATTATCGAAATGACTGAAAATCCACTGACATGAATTATTAGATTAACATTATACTCAAAGTTGCCTTGAGATGCAGGCAGGCTGGATTCTTTTCCTCTAAAATTAATGGAATAAACTTCCTTTTGAATGTTTGGACATTCCATGACACTTGTTCCAAAACAAGAAAAGATACTGGAGAGAGAAAAAAGGAAGGAGACTCAAGACTGCTGAAATTAGCATATTTCCCATTTGGAATTTACTGGGTTGTTACTACAAAGAATTAGAATTTCATCTTAAGATAGTAATTTCAAAATGGATGTGCTAAAGGATAGCTTCGAAATGTAATATTTAATGCTGTTGGATTACTTGATGACAAAGTTTTATAGAAAACTTTAAATTCCAGAAAACTGTAATGTACCAATAAACACCAAGAAGAAATATAATTTAAAAATTCACCTCTTCAAAGCAAACCCTGGCAGGAAAGTCTGTGAGTCGCTTATCTCCAAATAGGAAGTGGCACTGTGGCTCAAGTGGGAGAGGGCTCCCCTTGAGCTCAAGAATTCAGGGATATGTTAATACCCAGGCCCTGAGTTCAAGCCCCATGACTGACAAGAAGAAATTTTAAAGAATTAAACCATTAGGGCCAGAAGGAGACTCAGTGGTAGAATGTTTGTCTTGCATGCATGAGGTCCTGGGTTCAATTCCTCAGCACCACATAAGCAGAAAAAACGGGAAGGGGCACTGTAGCTAAAGTGGCAGTGCGCTAGTCTTGAGCTGAGCAGTTCAGGGACAGCACCGAGACCCAGAGGTCAGGCCCCCCTACTAACAACAACAACAACAAAAATTAAAGCATCAAATAGCCTGAAGATGTTGTCCATAATAATGAATGCAGCATTATCCGTTTACATGACTTAGTGAATTGAAACCTAGTTTACCAGAGGAGATGGTGGGCATTTTGTGCGTGTGCCAAAGCCTGCAAAATTATTTTGTACTTTCCCAGGGAGAGAGAAAGGAGGAAATGGGAGGGAGGAGTGAGGTGTTTGGTGGACTTGCCTTTTGATTCACTGATTGTTTTCTGGAGTCAAATTCAGAGAAATTCTGCTTGCAATCCTAATTGCATGGGAAATGAAGAAGCCATGTCCTGGAAGTAGTTTTGTCCTGTCCTTGGCCTGGTTCTAACTACCACTGGATAATCCAAGTCCCACTTCAAGACCAAGATGCCTTGAACACTACTGATCCATTGGGCAGGTGGACCTCACCACAGCCAGAATAGGCAGAAAATGCAATTCCGAGGGCAGCACTGGAAATCTACACTAGGCAGAGATTTTTTTAATATATTTTTATTGTAAAAATACTGTACAGAGGGTTCAGAGTTACAGGACTAGGTAATGAGTGCATTTCTTATACAGCATTGTTACCTCCTCTTTTGTTTTTCCCCAGCCATCTTTTCCCTCCTCACATCTCCAACACCTTCCTCCTCGACCCCTGCCTGACATTGTAAATTCATTTTCGACACAGTGTCCTGTACATCTCATTGTCACAATAGTCAACCTGCATCCACATTTAAGCCTTCTGCTATATACCTTCCACTCCCCAAATTACAAATATGTATATATTTATGATATAAGATATATATATATATATGTGTGTGTGTGTGTGTGTGTGTGTGTATATGATGCAGAACTCTTGAATCAAATGCAGTGAAAACAGGGGTATACAATGGGGACATGAACCTACAAAAAAATCACATAGTGCATTATAAGCATATTAAAACCAAAAGAAAGAAAGGAAAAAGCACTTGTGTCTCTGACTTGGAGTACATTTCGCTTAACATCATCTTGTATGGTCATATGTTCTTAGCAATTGATCTTCTCTGCTTGTCCTAGACATGTTCTAATCCTTCCAAGGCAAAATAAGGTAAACTATGGGTCCTATGTTTCTTTGGGTCTGGCTTACTTCACACAATATAATTTTTGCCAAGACATTCCATTTCCTAACATATGGAGCAATGTCATTCTTTCTGATGGAAGCATAGAATTCCAGTGTTAGTGTGTGTGTGTGAGTGTGTGTGTGTGTACCACATTTTCTTGATCCATTCATCTTCTGAGGTGCATCGGGATTGGTTCCATATCATAGCTGTGGTGAATAATACTGCAAAAACATGGTTGTGTTGGTAGCTTTGTGATCATTTGGGTAAGTGCCCAAAAGTGGGGTTGCTGGGTCATTGGGGAGCTCTACATGGAGACTTTTGATGAAATTCCATACTGCTTTCCAAAGTGGTTAAACAATTTTACACTCCTACCAATAATGCAGTAGGGTTCCCTTTTAGCCACATCCCCACCAGCATCTGTCATTATTACAGTTCTTGATTATAGCCATTCTAACTGGAGTGAGGTGCAATCTCATTGTTTTGATTTGCATTTCTTTTATGACTAGAAAAGTTGAGCATTTCTTCATGTGTCTAATGGACAGTTTTTATTTCATCTTCAAAGAAGTCTCTCCTTAAGTCTTCAGTCCACTTAGTTATTGGGCAGTTGTTCCTTTGAGGATTTGTTGTTGGAAGATTTATGATTTTGAGTCCTAAGTATATTTTAGATATAAGTCTTTGTCTGCTTAATGACTCATGAAGAACTTCTCCCAGTAAGTATGCTTTCTATTGATCTTGCTATCTATGAGCTTTACCTTTCAGAAGCTCTGCTGTTTCATGCAATCCTATTTCTCCAACCTTTCTTTGATTTGTTTTGTTTCTGGTTCTCTATTAAGAATATTTTGGCCTGTGCTAAAGAGTCCTGGAGGTTCTCTTATCCTTCATGTATTGTTTTCATGGTGTCTGCTTTTATTTTGAGGTCTTTTATCCATTTGGACTTGATTCTCATTCAGGCTGATATATATATATATATATATATATATATATGGATCTAGCTTTAGTTTTCTACAGGTGTTTAACCAATTTTGCCAACACAATTTACTGAAAAGGCTGTCTTTCTTCCGTTCTGTTTTTTAGCTTCCTTGTGAAAGTTAGTTGGCTATATGTCACATAGTTCATTTCTGAGTCTTCAGTCCTATTCCATTGGTCCTCAGGTCTGTTCTTCTGCCAGTACCAAGATGTTCTTATTACTATGGCTTTTCACTATAGTTTGAAATTTGGAACTGATATTGCTTCAGTGCTGTTCTTTTGGTTAAGGATTGACGAACCTATAGCCAGCATTATACTTGTTGGTGAAAAGTTAAAGTCATTTCTTATAAATTCAGGAAAGAGATAAGGATGCCCGCTCTCTCCACTCCTCTTCAACTTAGTATAAGAATTCTAGCTGGGACAATAAGACAAGATGCAAACTTAAAGGGAATCCAAATAGAGAAAGATGAATTAAAACATATAAAATGACCAATGGAATAGAATTGAAAACCCAGAAATGAACCTGCAGTCCCATAGGCATCTAATTTTTGATAAGGGAGCTAAATATATAGAATGGAAGAAAGACAGCCTCTTCAGTAAATGGTGCTGGCAAAATTGGTTAAATACATGTAGATCCTTATATATCACCCTGCACCAGTATCAACTCCAAATGGATCAAAGACCTCAGAGTCAAAGCAGACACTCTGAAAATATTACAGGATGGAATAGCAGAAACCCTAGGTCTCCTTGGCACAGGCCGAAATTTTCTTAATAGAGATCCAGAAATACAAGAAATCAAAGACAAATGGGACAAATGGGATTGCATGCAATTGCAGAGCTTCTGCATGGCAAAGGACATAGGTAGCAAGATCACTAGAAAGCCCACGGATTGGGAGAACATCTTCACTAGCCATACAAAGGACAAGGGTCTCATATCTAAAATATACTTGGAACTCAAAAAATTAAATCCCCCAACAACAAATCTTCAAAGAAATAACTGCCCAATAAATAAGTGGCCTAAATACTTAACGAGAAATTTCTCTGAAGAGGAATGAAGGATGGCGAATAAACACCTGAAGAAATGCTCTTTAGTCATGAAAGAAATGCAAATCAAAACAGCATTGAAATACCACCTCACCCCAGTTAGAATGCTTATAATCAAGAACTCTAATAACAACAGACGATGGAGGGGATGTGGACAGAAGGGAATCTTACTGCACTATTGGTGACAGTGTAAACTTGTTCAACCACTTTGGAAAGCAATATAGAAGTTCTTCAAAAAACTCCACATAGAGCTCCCGTAAGACCCAGCAATACCAGTTTTGGGCATTTACCCAAATGTTCACAAACAAGACCACACAGACTGAAAATTCCAGCACGACTATGTTTATTGCATTATTATTTACCATAGTTAAGATATGGAAGAACACAGATGCCCCTCAGTAGATGAATGGATCAAGAAAATATGGTATATATACACAATGGAATTCTATGCCTCCACCAGAAATAATGACATTGCCCCATTTGTTAGGAAATGGAAAGACTTGGAAAAAATTATATTAAGTGAAGTATGCCAAATCCAAAGAAACATAGCTCCCATGGTTTCCCTTATTTGCAGTAACTAGAATATGTCTGAGTCAAGCAGAAAAGGTCAGATAAGTTGATGTTAGGGAAATGAACCCTAAGATTTGTATTCAAATGTTTTTTTTTCTTTTATGGGATTGTTTCTAACACATTTATAAGATTATTTCTTTGTTGCTTTGTATGTCACTCCCCCATGGTATAACCCCTGCTTTAACTGTATTTGATGTCCATATAATTTCTGGAGGGGAATGGCAAAAATAAATCGTTTAACTAGGGATACAGGTGGACCCATTGCAACCATAAGATGTACAAGTCATTCTGTCGAAATCGAACTTTACAACTTTGGTGGGGGGAAGGAGGTTTGGGTGGGGCACAGGGGGAAGACGGGAAGGGATGGATAGGGGAAACAAAGTAGGAGGCTACAATGCTTGACAAGAAATGTACTCATTATCTTGCCCAGATAATTTTAACCCTTCCGTACAGTATTTTCACAAGAAAAAAATAATAAATTTTAAAAAACAAAGAAAAAGAAGATAAAAAACATGACGATGACATGATCTTGTATTTAATGGACTCCATGGACTCCACTCTCAAGTTACTGGAGCTGATCAGAAACTTTAGCCAACTAGCAGAATATAATTTTGTCTCAATAAAACCAACCAAGAAAGGAATAAAAAATAAACAAGAAAGGAATACACAGTTGGAAATTTGGCCTAATTTTGTCATTACGTTTTGATAGTCAAGTTTCCTATAGAAATGCAACTCATATATAATCCTCAGTTGTGTTGTAAATGTTGTCTTAATTACAGAACATGTCTAGATACAAAAGAGTTCATGATTCCCAACCAAAAATTTGAAAAGTAAGCATCATTCAGTTAGATTCCAAAGAAATGATGGATTACAAAAGATAATTGGAGAAATAGGAAAGTTCATTTAATGTAGGATTTTGTAGACCTGGCTAAATCAGAATTTAGATTTAAATTAGATATTTTTGGTTTGTACTTTAATATTCGATAGGATACTACAAAATTCTTTTCAAGTAAAAGTTTTAATTTACAAATTCACAAATGATTCTGGCATTCAAATTCAGTAGAGTCTTTCAAGTGAGGTATAATAAGAACTTAGTTAATAGATAATTCCAACACTTCATGTGTAAAATGATAATGGCAATAATCTAGACAAATTGCCAACAAATTGATTATATTAATTTACAAATATAGAAAAAGAGCAATCTTTTGAGACTTTTATGTAACATGGTATGAAGATAGTAATTTTGTGACATCTTTTTTTTCTACCTATACATAACACAGGAAGAAATTTCCTTAATTAAGTACCTCTGTATACAATGAGAAAAATACTAAGTTTGAGGTTTGTTTTTATTTTGTTTTTGTTGTTTGGTTTGTCATAGAGCTTAACCTCTGGGCTTGGGTACTGTCCCTGAGCCTGTTTTTGCTCAAGGCTATTGCTCTACCACTTGAACCTCAGTGCCATTTGGGTCTGGCATTTCCTTATGAGTTGATTGGAGATAAGAATCCAAGGAACTTTGCTGCCTGGGTGGGCTTTCAACCATAATCTTGAAATCTTAGTATTAAGATATACAGATCTCTTGAATATCTATAATAGATTATATATGTATAATAAAATAAATAAATAAATAATATTTGCAAGTGCTCTAATCTCAAGAATACCACTGCGGGGAAAATGATATAGCAAACTTTAGTGTAGTATTCTTTCCACAATAGGAAGGGCATCACATTAGCAGAAGTGTAGTATTTTTTTCTCAATAGTGATAAAGTAGTCATGATGTGAATTTAGGGAATTTTAAGGTGCACCTTACAAGTTGCAAACTGTTTCGCTGGATGACTTTACGGCATAAAAACTTGGGATTGATTGTCATAGAAATAATAGCTTACTCTGATGAACAAATGTTTACTCTTACGGAGTTATTTATAGGAAGTGGCACTGTGGCTCAAGTGGTAGAGCGCTCTACTTGAGCTGCAGAGCGCAGGGACAGCACCCAAGCCCATAGTTCAAGCCCCACGACCGACCAAAAAAAAAAAAGAATTAATTAATATAGATACTTCATAGTTTTATCCTCTACAAGAACGTGTCTATTTTTTCTGTTGACTTTTAAATATGTAATGTATCATTGAAAACTACACCTATTGCAGAATTAAATAAAATGCAAACAGGTACTATGTTGAATGTCTCTGGTATGGCATATTCAGAATTTGAAAATGAGTAGTTAGTAGTCTTAGGAATGTTGAGGAACACATATATTCTGTCCTCTTAACAATTAGTCAGTTTTCAGTTTTTAAAGTTAGGGGTTTCCATAGAATTGAACTGTTTTCTGTTTTAGTATGGGACAATACTAAAATAATGTTTTTTTCTCAAAATAATGGCAAGTATATTCTGAAAATATTGTATAGTTTGATAACATTCCAGTTGATGTCCCTCTGATAAAGAAAGAGCTAATTCAATTAGCAGCCAAAATGTTCATTTTTTAAAAGGTAATACATGTAGAATAATATTTACTATATCAATGAAGTGAAATCATATTTTATGTAGCTCATTTTTAACTTAATTTTATTGTCAAGGTGATGTATAGGAGTTGCACTAATTGTAAGGTATTGAATACATAACATGTCAAAATTTTTACCCCCTCCCTCATTTTTCTCACACATTTTCTTCACCCCAATACCCCTCACAAGTTGTAATGTAAATTTCCAACATGTTGTCCTGTGAGTATGGCTATTGCTTTGGTTTGCCTTTTTTCCTTTCTCTCGCCATTTTATTGTTCTGCTTCCCTTGCCAAATGAAGATAAATGTATATACAATATACAGGAGACTGAAATCAAATACAACAGTGGACAAGCCATAGGGGAAAACACAAAACAAAAAAGAAATCACATAGTACATTAAAAACAACAATCACAAAGAAAAACCTCTCTTTCCATATCTAGGAGTTTATTTTGCTCAGCATCATTTTATATGGTCATTTATACATAGCTATTGAGCCATTCTGCTCATCTGCTAGGACTATCTTATATATTTCCTAGTTATTACAAATGAGGGAAACCATGGAATCTGTTTCTTTGTGTCTTGCTTATTTTTCTTAGTAGGATTTTTTCAAGTCTTTCCATTGTCTTATGAATAAGAAGCATAGAATTACTCCGTACATATATAAACCACATTTTGTCAATTCGTTCATCTACTGAGTGGTATATTGATTTAAAACATGATTGCACGTAAATATCACTTAAGGACATTCAAAAATGACAGATGCCACCTCACCGGATATGCTAATATCATGATTTCTAAGTAAGATAGTATTTTATGGTGGTACAAGTGTTTGAGATATAGCATGAGTCTAAAGTATATCTTGCACTGAATTAGGCAGGAAGATATCCAATATCATGTAAGATAAAAATGGTAGTGACAAAATATTCCCTTGAGAAAGATATAGGAGCCTGCCAGAAATATGAAGTAGTTCAGATAATTTTGAAGATTTAGAAATGCAAGTTCAATTATGTCTCTTCAACTAATAATTAGGTAAGTGGAAGGGCAATAGAAGGGTAAGAGAAGAAAATAACTGAGAGCAGATCATTGTCCCAAGTTAGAGAATAAAAAGACTTAATCTATAACTTCCAAGTAAAAGAGAGACCAATATAATATGTACGCTTAATTTAGGTACATGCAAAATATTTACTTGGCTTTTCCCTACTTATTGTTCCAAAATAAATGAACACTTATAAAAAAAAAGTTATGTGATTGCAATTGCTTCAAGTTGAACACTAATTGTGATCAGCCCTCTTTTTCTCAGTTTGCACTTGAAAAATAGTCCCTAAGTTGATGATGTTGTGGCTGATTAGAGTCAGAGTTAGGGGCTTCTACTTGTACAATTATCCCAGAATTGTTTAAAGCAGTTTTCTGCCCAAGATATCCAACTACATTGTCTGAACCTGTACTTTGAACACACCCTCACACCTGAGCACATTATTTGAAATTATACTTCAGCTTTTCTTGGCACATTCTACTTTGTGCCTTTGTCTTCTTTGCACATTCCTTTTGAGTTCATAGTTGCTCTATTTCCATTTCGTCTGTACAAACTGCTAAGAACATTGTTCAACTACCACTTGTTATTTGTACATGCCCAGTCTATGTATGAAGGTACTTTGTCCATGCTAAGCAATAGGGTAATAGTAACTCTCTGAGTAGAAAAGTTCCACAATATAACCTTATGCCCACATTTGAGGATGTAGAATTTAAAGCATTTTGAGACAAACAGTGATATTTGAATTGAAAGGCTCCTTAGGGACATTTTCCTGGAGTTCATTAGTTTACCCAGGAGAAATATAAATATCCACAAAATTTAGAGCTAATTAGTAAGTATCTGAATTAACATTAGGTCCTAGATGTTGTGTTAATACAAGTCACGATTATATTATTGTTAAATCAGAATCCTTCACTACTTGACAATATGTATGAGAAAATGAAAGAAAGACATTAAAGCAAAATGTCTTATCTTTTTAGGCATTAAATCCTAGTGGTGAGAGTAATGTCTGAACTTTTCCATTCCATAAAAGCTTGAATTTAAAAGAACATTTTCCAACATATAAGAATTTGTGTCAGGTTTTTTGACACAGCATGGAGATATACCTAAGAAGAATTAGTTTTCAATAGTATATATGGCATTTATGATTTGTCAATGGCTATTGAGGCATTTTCTGTTCTAAAGAGGAATCAATTCCAGGAGTCTTCAGTCACATCAGTAAAGCTGTATGGTCAACCTAATACTTGGTGTTACTTGTCCTACATTTATAATGAGTAGGCTGATAAGATACCCAAACATATCTAAATATATTTCAATAAAATTCCAAACTGATATGGATAGATGGGTCACTAATTGGAACTGTAGGACAAATTAGGCTTGTCTGTGCTGTAGTTCAATCTATAATCTCCTGGCTAAATAAAGTTTTCAGAAATATTTACAGAATATAACTAAGAAAAGGTCAAGACATTTATATCTGTATAACATTTCTAAGGTCAGGATTAAAGCATTTGTTCCCAACATTTAGAATCAACGGGATCTGTTGAATTAATGGATCCAGAATTTTATGTCTTCACATTCATATCTCAACGTTTTATCAATATGACTTTCACCAAAACACTGTTCTTATTGAAGTTGTCTATATCATTTTACCTTTCAAATCCAAATAGTAGATTTCCTTCAATATCTTCCTGAAAATTCTTTCCTTCCTTTTCTTCTGAAAATCTGTGTTTATTACTTTTTTGTTTCCTTATTTATCGCTTTCCTCCAATCTTGTCTACACTGGTACTCACATTGTTCACACTTTCATCAGAACTTTCCTTTTCCTCTTCCCTTTAATAATGTCACTGATTTTATTATTATTTTTCATATTCATGGTCGTGAATATTTTGATGATGTCCAAACAGACCTATCGTTGCATCTGTTTAACATAAACCTTAGAACTATCAGAGAGTTTTTTCCTCTAAATCCATCTTTTCCACCTGTAGTCTTTATCACCAAGAATGTAACTAACACAGTTAGGAGAAAGATGTGGAAAACCTTTAGATTTCCTCTTACCCTACCTCTATCCATTAGATAAGATGAATGATCAAGATTTTCTCATTTTCCGTCACTAATGTAATTTCTATGTACTCATTTTTATGCCCCTGACACCAGCCTATTGCAAATACTCATCACCAGTCACTCAGTCCTAAAACAACTGTTTACAAAGTATGCATTTCTCCCCATAGTATTTGCATATTTTTCCTCTCCATCACCCAATGACTCTCTTTGTAATCACACAGAGTGAAGAACTCAGACAAAAATTCTAGTATCATTATTTACTCACAACATTGACTGGTGGTCTTAAATTTCTCATCTGTAAATGGATGTAATCTACCAGAAATATTGAAGAATATATTTGTTGAATTCTAGAGCAAGGAAAAAGAAAAATGAAGAGCCCTTACATTTTCTACCTTAGCTTTTAAATAAGGAAAGTGTCAAATTCAGTTTGTTGGTATAAAGTCAGAAATAGTTTCATGCAGAAATAAAAATAAATTTTAACTCCTGGCTCTACAGCCTGTGTCCTTTTATGGTAACTGCAGATATGTAAGTAGTATTATATAAATTGTGTCATGTCTTTACAGCTGTACTGAAGAACATACTCTTAATATATCATTGGAAAACATTGGTTATTGAATGGTATCTATATGAGAATGTTATTTGAACTAATCACACAAAGTTAAAATCTATATCTTAGTCCATCAAAATGGGGAAATAAACGATTTTATTTATAAGAAAATAATACCATCAAGAACAGTGAGTATACATTAGAAAGACTGCTGGAATAACATGAGGGTTTTTACTGTCTCTACCTGTTTATGTGTTTTCATTTCTTGACATTCAAACTCTCCTCTTGTTATTCTGGTTTTTTTTTTTTTTTTGGTTCGTCATGGGGCCTGGACTCTGGGCCTGGCACTGTCCCCCAGCTCTTCACCTCAATGCACTCTACCACTTGAGCCACAGTGCCACTTCGCGCTTTTTCTGCTTATGGGGTGCTGAGGAATCAAACCCAGAACCTCATGTAGGCAAAGCCAGCACTCTGCCACTGAGCCACCTTCCCAGCCCTCCTCCTGATATTCTTATTGAATGTAATCCAACGCTGTTTATAACTATGCATTCAGTGTGGAAAATCCAGTTTCAAGGATGTCTAAGGTTTTTTTTTTTTTCCTTTTCAATCACAACATCATCATTATCAGGCTACACTGTGGTCATCATCCTCTCCATCAAAATTATTATTAGCATCATAAGTGCTAATTATTGGACGTCAGATATGTGTCTATGATTTATTATTATTTGTCTTTTGTCTTACCAATATGCATGCATCCATATTGAAATTTTGAACGAATAAATAAAAAACTTAACCATATCAGGTAGCTTGACTATGTAGTTATAGCAAATTATGGAATAGATTTTTGGAAACATTGCAAATTCCTAATCAGTATGAATTTACTTCCTCTCTCCCCCTAACTACAATAAAATATTTAAGAGTTTGGTCAGAACCTTTTCAAGTAATATACTGTAAATGTTACTACAATATCATGTATATATCTAAAATTCCCTTGAAAGTAATAAACTCTAATTTCTATTGAAATATTAGTTGTTTTATTCTAGGAAACATTTAGAAAAATATACTGTATATCTTTGAAATGAAAAAGGTAAAAAATTGTAGCATAAAAGTTTTAGAGGGAGTCTGTCTTATACATATATATATATATATGTATATGTCTTCTCTCTCTATATATATAAATATTATGTGTAGAACAGTACATTTTTAGAGATAATTTGTCCTCAGAAATATATACATATATCTAAATTTATGTGTAGAATGATATACATTATAGTGAAATAAGCATCTTAAAATATAATTAAAATTAAAAAAAAAAAAAACTTCTTGAAACCAAGTGCTGGTAACTCACCCTTATAATAAGAGCTATTCTGGGTGCTGAGATCTTAGAATTGTTTTCGAAAATAGCCCAGACAGAAAAGTACTTGTTAGATTCTTATCTCCAATTAACCACTAAATACAACACCCACAACAACAAAATATATCACATTAATTTCACAAAATCATCTTTTAACTGCTCTGAACATTTCTTAGAAACATGAATACATACCCCTGGAAAATGTTAAGTAAAAAAGTATAGAATATTTACGTCTATGTTAAAGACATGACAATTTAGATTGTTTAAGATATTTAGGTAATAATTAGAAGTTAAGAATAATGATAGGTAGGTCATATATTGGGACTGTTTTTTTTATTCTATTTTACAATAGTAATAAAATTATATTTATAATGATTATATAAAATTACTCTTGCTTGGTATTTGAATTATCATAAGTGATAAATATTTTTAAATGATTTCCAAAGCAAAGGTGTATCAATTGTTTTGTAATTTCAAAAAAATTAAGAAAGTGATTTCAAGCTGATTCACTCTAAGTCTATATTTGTTTTCTTGCTCTAGTTTTCATATGTTAGTAGAAATTAAAATTCCAAAAATTTAATGGATATTGGCATTCAGGAACATCTTCACATACGCTAATATTGGAGTCCCTTAAGTGGAATTCTTTTATTTCATTTGTTACTTTCACAAATAAATCAAGATGATTGTGTATTTTTTTTCTTTTCACTGCTTTTGGCTCTTATCTTGAGAATATTTTTTTCCTAGCAAAGTAGAGATAAGCAATTGGATTGAGCAAGTAACATATGACTTTCATAAAATGCAGATGCATAGATTTGTGTCTTCTGTCATTTGCTAAAAGTTTCTTCCAAAAAATGTTTCTCAATTACTTAGAAGTTTTTCCCCTTCCCCTCCACAAATTATACTGGCATCAAATACAGTGAAAGCAGGGGTTATACTGTGGGGGAGGGACATACAAAGCAACAAAGAAATATTTTTATAAATGTGTTAGAACAAACGCATGAAAGAAAAAAAGCATCTGAATACATATCTTAGGGTTCATTTCCTTAACATCAACTTATCTGACCTTTTCTGCTTGACTCAGACATATACAAGATATTACAAATAAGGGAAACCATGGGAAAAAAATAGGGATACAGGTGGACCCATTGCAACAATGAGATGTACAAGTCGTTATGTCGAAAAATGTACTTTACAACTTTGTATTGGGGGGGGTTAGAGGGGAGGATTGGGTAGGGGGGCGGGGAAGGATGGGAAGGGATGGGAAGGGGAAACAAAGGAGGAGGCTACAAAGTTTGATAAGAAATGTACTCATTATCTTCCCATATAATTGTAACCCCTCTGTATAGTATTTTCAGAATAAAAATTAAAAATAATAAAAAATTACTTAGAAGCGATGCATAATTCCTAGGTATTCCAGTTATCACATATACTTTTGGATTGAGTTATCTCTGTATAAACTCAAACAGACAAAATACCCTCAAAATAAACAGAAATCACATCTTTGTTTTAAATGCAGTAGTTTACAAAGAATTTTTAGCCAGGACCAAAAACATCTTTTTAGCAATTCTGCATTTTTTGTGAAGAAGTTTTAACAATTTTTCTTTCCTGACATGCAATTCACTTACAATATATTATCTCCTTTTATTGTATACATTTTAGTGCTTTGGAAGTGAATTGTAACTACATAGGTTTTCAAAGCCTAATTTTCTTCAAATAGAAATGCTGTAAATTTTAGAACCGACATTAAAATAGATATAAAATTCAGTTACATTAATTTGCCCAGCATACATCCTCTATAGCGTGTCTTTTCAAAATTTGTTTTTGCGGATCATTTCCAGGGTTTCACACATACTATTCAAGTTCACTGTCAATTATCTACATTCTCTGTCCAAAAAAGTTTTTTTTTGTTAGTGTTTAATACATTCATAGAAGTGTAATGCCTGGATCCTATACAATTCTCTTTAACCTTTTGAAGGCTTGAAAACTTGTTTGGTAAAATGATTGCAGTATTATACAAATCGATCACAATGATAAGTATACCAATTTCTCCACAAATGCATTACTATATTTTGCGTCTTCTTTTTGTATTGTGGTCATTCTGTGAGTTTTCTTTTTATTATTTCTTAGACACTAAATACGAGCTTATTTCATATGTTCCTCCTATTGACTATTAAATTACATATGTTATTTAAAGAAATATCCTGTTCAGGAAAAAATTTATATGCAATTAGAAGTTATATAAATACTTGTTTCAGAATCATTGTAGCATTAACATTGTAGCCTTAACAAATATATGCCCTCTATCTGTTGGATATGGTTTCATTTCTGTTATAGTGTCCTTTGAATTATGAAAGGTTATCACTTGATATAATCCAGTTCTTGCTTTTCTTTAGCCACTAATATTTTCCATGTCAAATTTTTAGAAACCTTTACTGATTCAATGTCATGAATTTTTACATTTATGTTTTATAAGTTTTACATCTCACATTTAGTTTGATAATCATTCTTTATAAGGTTTGAAGTAGGCCAGGTGCCAGTGGCTCACGCCTGCAATCCTAGCTACTCAGGAGGGTGAGATCTGAGGATCGTGGTTTAAAGCCAGCCTGGCCAGGAAAGTCCATGAGACTCTTATCTCCAATAAACCACTAGAAAACCGGAAGTTTTGCTGTTGCTCAAGCGGTAGAGTGTTCACCTTGAGCTCAAGAGCACGTGGACAGTGCCCAAGCCCAGAGTTCAAACCCCATGACCTACATACAAACAAACAAACAAAGGATTGAGGTAGTAGTCTAAGATCATTCTTTAAATCTAGAGAGGCAATAGTGCCAATACAACCATTTACGATTCTGTTTTTATTTCATAAAGTCATAGCATCCTTTTCAAAATCTATGGACCATAAAACTAAGAATTTATTTTTGAAAAATCTGTTACCTTCTTCTATGTGTCTGTTCTTATAGTAGAACTATGTTATCTCACTAAACATGGTAATACAATTCAAAGCTAGTATGAAGGCTCAAGCTACACCATTTTACAAGATTGTTCTGACTGACTTGTATTCCTTGAATTTACATCTGAGATTATTGAGCAGGTGGACCGATATTCTAAAGAGATATCTAGATGTTGGATAGTCACTCATAATTTTCACCTTGTGAAAACACAACCCCCCGATATTATATATAAAATGTCTTTAGAGATTGCTCAAAGCAACTAAAATTAATTTAGGAATGAGTTAAGATTTAGATAGCATTATCGCATAATAAAGCTGAATGATAACGACCTGAGCTGTACTGCAGAAGAGAGGGGGGGAAGAATTGTGGACCACATAGGAGCTGTATGTCATTGGTATTGTTTCAAAAAACAGAAAGACTTCAGAGAAGAGAAGGAGAAAAATAAAGTGTCCTGAATCAAGTTTCTTTTTAATCCACCTGATAGTTTGGACTGAAAGTCAGATAACATAGAAAAAATAAAATAGAAAATAAAGCATTGTATAGAGCTGTTACAATGTAAAAAAGTTGTAATAGCCATACAATTAATTTCCAAAGAAATGAGAAAGAATAACAATAACAATTGCTAACGTGGATAGAAGATGGATCACATTTTATCATATATAATTTTGAAAAAGCCTACTAGGAATGAAAATTTGAAAGTCACAACTTAAAACACAATTTGTATAATAACTAGACAGTATAGTTCAGTGGTAAAACATTGGCCTAACATATGTGAAGAAATTGTGAGATCTCCCAAGCATTAGAAAGTACACACAAAGCACACACACAAGAAACCCACATAAACACACATACACACACCACATACACACATTTGGAATAAAACAGAGGAAATTATCACAAACAGTAAAAGTATTTTAACATATGAAATCATAATATTGCTCATGCTATTTAAAAGTTTAGTTAAAATAAAATAGTCAAAATATTATAGATTAAGTAAATTGAAAATTAAGAAATAAAAGACATGAGAAATTTGCAAATAATTTTTAAGTAATAAACATTTTGAAACATGTATTCTTTTATTTTGACAAAAGATTGATGTTACTGTGCTTTAACTCAAGATTTAGACTATGATATCCAGGTGCTCTATATCTTTCTAGGGATGGCTATATCTCTAATCATTTCACTCTGGAAATTTTATGATAAAGTCTCATAGTTTCTCAGTCTCTCCCGAATTACAAACCCTATTTACACTTCCCACCATAGTTAGAAAATGGAAACCACAAATCACTATGCCCAGCTCAAACAGTTTTTTTTTAATTCAAGTACAAATATTTCCAAAAAGTGACAATGTAATGAAACCTTTTTAAATAAAGTATGTGCTTCTTGAAAATGCAATATTTGTTACATGGACAAATATGTTTAGAACTATAAGCAAATAAATTTATTTAAATTCACCAATTACATAAAATTTAAGAAAATAATTTTTACGTATTCACATGTTAACTATTGTGAAAGCAAAATATGTGTCTGAATAATTTACATGTGTTAAAATTATGCAAAACTAAATTAACTTATCCTACAACTCTGAAAAAAGAATTACATTAAAGAAACAAAAGAAAATAATTAAGTTCAAAATTTGAAATTTAGAAAATAAAATGAAGTGTACTCTTTAGTTGACTTAAGTAACTGTAAGCCCTATGTAAATAAATTTTATTAAAAAAATGTATGAACAAAGAAAGAAAAGTACCGATTGGTCAATAGCGACAGGAAAAGCATCAGTAGTTTTTTTTGAGTGTGCAAAAAAATCAATGGAAGAGATAACAATGTTCATTCCATAATAAATGTACTCATTACCTTATTTATGTAACTGTATCCCCTTTGTACATTACCTTTACAATAAAATTATATTGAAATTAAAAATAAACTAAATAATATCCCAATTAATAATTCGTAGATATCTAGGAAGGTGTCTCAGTGGTAGAGCGCTTGCTTTGCATGCTAGAGGCCCTGGGTTCGATTCCTCAGCATCAATAAACAGAAAAAAAAGCCGGAAGTGGCACTGTGGCTCAAGTGGTCCAATGCTAGTTTTGAACTAGCCTTGAGGAACCGCGCCCAGACCTAGAGTTCTGATTCAACGACCGGAAGCCCCCCCTAAAGAAACAGAATTACTAGAAACCATTGGTTAAAAACTTTTTAAAAAACTGCCCTAAGTACCCAAGTAATATAATTTGATGATACTATTTAAATACTTCAATTTCAGCAGAGAAGCCAAAATTTAAAAACTGTTAAAAAGTAAAGTAATAAATCAGAATATATTACTATTAATAATAATCATAAGATGAATTTATAGTGGTAGTCAAATATGTAAGAAATGAGACAATTTGCCATTCGTTTGCACTTAATAAGTGAGAAAGAATTTTCTAGGTCTTTTTAAATATATAATAAGTTTAATGAAGAAACTATTCTGTCACATCATATGATAATTAGATGAAGCTGATATTAGAGCAAAGAGCAGATTGTACTAAGTTTTTGGATGTTAAAGTATATACTTATTTTGGTTGTGGGAAATTGTGTTCAACTTGGGGTATTGTTTTTGTTAGACTGGTGTCATATCAGTGGTTAATTTTTGGATAAGGGATCCCTTTCCACAAGAATATGCACCTGATGTGTCATTTTATCCTTCCCATTATCAATGACATAAGAGTTGCACACCAACTTGTCTAGCTTCCTACTTTGGCAGGCTTGGATTCTGTAGTTCTTCCAGTCTGAACCTGTAGATAGTGCAGGATGGTGGAAATGATCCAATGCACCCAGCTATAGATTGAGAAGGAAGTCCACTAAACTTTTGGCCTGGGTTCTGTTTTCAAGCCTCCTCAGTAGTTAAGAGTTCAGATAGGAGACCCTGGTGCCAAGCAGTAAGAGTATTTCTTAAAGCAACTAGACATATATATGACTTAGGCATGTGAACACCTCAGGACAAGAATAAAAGAGCAGTGAAGCATAGTCAGGCCCAATTTTAACTAGCTACTTGGAGGCTGAATAAGCTTAGCTAGCTACTCTGGAGGCTGAGATATGAAGACCACTGTTCAAAGCCAGCCCAATCATGAAAATACACCCGATTATCTCCAAAAAAACAGGAGTGGAACGATGGTTCAAGTGGTAAACCACTATCCTCGGTCACAGAAGCTTAGGGATGATGAATGAATGAGCACTTGCACATGCACGTGCGTGTATACACGTGCATGTGTACACACACACACATAAGTATTGAAATGCGAAGATCTTTTTTTACCTTGCTGTACTCTATTTCCTGTATGAGTTTACAAATTAACAAAATCAGCTAAGCACCTATTTACATACAACTCATCATGTTTCTCTAAAGTTAACTCTCTTTTTGGAAGCATGCTTTTATTTGACCCAAATATAAACTATTAAGGAGTTTGATTCTTCTCCTCAATTCTGTAGAATTAGATGATTTTTCACTTCCTCCTAGCAATATAATTTTGTGAAATCCTGCATCAAGCAACGTATTCCTTTCACTAGAAGGGAAGCCTCTTTCAAACAATTAATAATAGGTTTTTCTTCTCTTTGCTTGCATCTGTAGTTTTATTATCTTCATATATTTCATGATCTGTCTGTGTATGACAAAGATTGCCGTGAAAATAAAAGACCCTTCGCAGCACTTATCATTTATATACCATCCATAGATATGAAGGTGTTTAAATATTACTGAAATTTCTTTGGAATAAATCATATTCACCTAGACTATTTTGAAAAAGAAGAATTGGTTTCTCAGCACTTTCGATAAGAACTTGATTGAAAGAAACAAAAGGAAAAGTGAGGAACAACTCAACATATACATTCAAATGAAAGAAAACAAATTAATTCAGTACTCAAGAATCTGCAGGAAATGCAAAGACCTAAAAAAAAAAAAAAACATCAGCTAGACAAGCTTATGAAAATCCTGACTACATGAGAGTCTACTCTTGTGAAGATAGTGGTTAAAGCCCAGACTGGACAAAGATCTGTACACAATGCCATGCACCTGTTATTCTAAATTCCAGGAAGAATAACATAACGTGGACTGAGCCCAAGGTCATACACAAGTATCTGAAAAATAATCAGGATAATTTATGGCTGGGGACATCACAACGTGGTAAGAACACCCATTTAGGGGGCACAAGACACTCAAATCAAACTCTAATATTTGGGTATTAAAGTAAAAAGCGATGATTTTAAATAATTGGAATAATTGTAAGATTTGAGTATTTGAGTGGAAAAATGCATGAGAGAGATAGAATGAACCCATGGGGCAATTCTTTCAACTTAATTGAAAATGTTTTATGGTACTTCAGACAAAAAAGAGTTACCTTTCAAATGAACATGGTTGTGCATTTGGGTGATGGAAATACTTTACTTACATAGGTGTAAATTAAATAGATTTCATTTGGGTAGATTGTACTTCTTGAACTAAGAGCCTAGTTGATGTCCCTGAGATTATTTTCTCAAGGCTACTACTTTGAGCCAAAGTTCCAATTCTGATTTTCTGTTGGTTGTTTGGTGATAAGAGGCTCCTGGTCATTCTTGCCCAGGATGGCTTCAAACCATGATCATCAGATCCCAGCCTCACGACTAACCAGGATGCCAGGAATGAGGGGTCGATAGTTTTAATAATTTAGTAAATTGTACAGTTACTGAAGTTATACATTATAATTATAACCTGTGTAATATATGTGTGTATGTATATATCAATGCATACGGATAGAAATATTTTAACATATTTTTGTATCTACAGTAGATTTATGAAAGCATCCATTATAAAATAAAATGGAAACAAAAGTTAATAAGGAGCAAAACAAAGGAAATTATCACATGTTAATTGTTGTTGAATAGAATAGAAATTGCGAGAATCAGTTTGGGAAAACCATCTGTACATTAACAAAATAGTAAAGAGCTATTAATTCCAATCCATCTATCTGCCCATGTTGCGCAACCTCACAAATGAGCGTGAAAATCAAACCACACTTGTTGCCTTTGTTTTTAACTCACCTGTTATAATTTTGGGGTTAGATGAAGTAATCAAATAAAGATTAAAATAATATTATGCTTAAAATTATTTTAAATATGATAATAGCTAATTAAATTGCATATTCTTTACTTTTACTCTGTCATGTCCCTCATTCCCACATTAGGAAAGTATATAGAAGGTTCTCACTAAATTATATGTATAATTATGAAAAAAATGTATTGAAAGAATATGGGCACAGTGTGGTATTAGCTTATTGAGACTTGTAGGGGGAAGTGTGTTTTTGAGGACTTGAAATACATTGTGATGAAGATGAAAGGAGGGATATTCTTATTCTGGAAAACTGGCTAGAGGATTGCTCCCATAAAGTTAGTGATGAATTCATCCAAAAGGTTACAGTAAAATCACTTTCACAACCATGTTCACTGCTGCACTATTCACTGTAGCCAAGTTACGGAAACAGCCCAGATACTCTTTGGCGGAGTGATGGTTGGAGAAAGTGTGGCACATATACACAATTGGATTGCATCCATCCATTTTGAAGACTGTTACATTATTTGCAACGAAATGGATAGATCTAAAAATATATTAAGTGAACTAAGTCAGAGCCAGACACACAAAGGACCCATCTTCTGTCTCATATTTGGAAGCTAGAAATTTATACAAGTTTACACAAAAATATTAACCAAACCATGCTATTTGCAGAGGAGTATTTCAAAGGTGTAATTTCTTATGAAATTGAACTTTACTCCAACAAAATGAATACCAGGAAACTATCACTTGGAAGATGTGAGGGGAAGTCAAAAGGAAGGAATAAAGAAAGTTATGGAGGAAGAGAGTGAAGGTATAATATTCAATGCAGATAGTATGAAACTAGAAAAAATTAAAGTGGGGTGAGGTTTGGAAGGGTGTGGAAAAGTTATATAAATATCCGTTATACTTAAAAAACTTGATTTGTTGAAGGGAAATTCCCTTATACAAGTATTTAAGATAATAAAAATATAATTAAAAACAATGGAGGCATCTGACCTTAAATTCTATTTCCATCTATTTTAAAAAATAAAATTATTTGCTCTATAATTTGACCAGAGGGATGGATTTTTGGCTAGCTAGGTCATTGCACATCTGTCTCTCTCTTCTTCTCTCCCTTTCATGGTTCTCATAGGTAATATGATTGCTCCTTAATTATCCTAATTTATTTTTCTTTTATATTTTTGGTTGCATCATTTCGCATTCTGCTCTGCCATTCCCAATTCATTTACATAGAAGTCATTATTTCCTATATTCTCATTCCTAGAATAAGCTGCACATGAAGACATCACTGGTCCTCATTTTCAGTCTGTACCTTTGAATACGGAGGAAAATCTTTCCTCTGCTCTCTAGCAATTCCCTACTCTCCAGTTCGAATAATTTAGAATAGTAAAAATGAAAATAAGAGAAAATAAATACTAGTGGAAAAAAAACAGATGCAGAAATTTCACCGGATTTTTCTGAGCATTTCATCCAATGTGAACTATTGGGGAAATACATGGACAGCTCATTATCACTGGCACTCAAAGTCTCTGGTTAGGCAATTCTGATGAAGTTGAGGAACAAGATGAAAAAGTGAGAAATGGTATCAATTGCAAGAAAAAAATGGAATAGGATCAAGAAAATTTCTTCTTTGTTCTGCTGAAAATAATCACCTTACTACAGCGCAGAGACGACTTTCCTAAAAAGCCACTCATGTGAATACTAGGGATGACGATGAATATACCCCTCTTCATCGAGAGGCCTACAGTGGACACTTAGACATTGTCTATGACTTGATGGCTCAAGGCAGATATTCATGTAATAACTGAATGGCTGGACACCCCTGCACAGTACTTATACATGGAATAATACCAGAGTGGCTTTTTATTTCATCATGATACAGATACCAATGCCCAAACTAAAGGCCTCTTGACCCCCTTGCATCTTGCTGCTGGGAATAGATATAGCAAAGATATGCTGGATCTCCTTCTGGTGAACCATTATATCAAACCAGGTCTGAAGCACAACTTGGAAGAAACTGCATTTGATATTGCCAAAAGGATAAGTACAAATTGTTCTCCTAAGTCCTAATGGTTTGGTTAAGTTTCTTAAATTTCAAAATTGCCAGTCCATCCTATGTGTCCATACAAAATATTTTCACAATACAAAGCAACAGCAATATCTTACTTTAAAAATTCATGGATTCGATGGTATTCTTCCAAGTGAATTGCCTGACTTTGATGTCAAAATATATTCGAGTTGTTTGTATACATCTTTAATGATTTCTATAGAGTTTGTGATTTTTTAATCAGAAATAATTTTAACTTATCTGTTGAAATGAGTAGTACAGAAACTAAAGATATTTCTGGTGCTTGTCTGAAAAGAGTATATTTAAAAATATTTAGTACTGTGTTTGTATAATGTCCATAATCTATTTCATTCTCTCCTAGATATAATACTTTGAATTCGACATTGTTTTATAATATATAGTTTCATTAATAAATGTGTCCTTTCAGATTGCATTCCATATAGAAACAGTTTAAGATTCCTTTAATTCTTAGGTCCTTATAGAATTTTATTTCTTTAGGATAAAATGACAATGTTATCTTATTTCAAAATTTTTATAAAGGTTATGCTATGTAAAGGCCTTTCTAAAAAGGTGAAGATTGAATGATGTCAAACTAACTTTTATTTCTATGAATTACATGTATTCTTATACTTGTATATTTGTAATCAACTTTTTAATAATTGTTTTTCATTTCTTGCATCTCAAGAATGAAAACTATGCAATACTTCACAAATTTTCATATCATCCTTGTACATGTAAATCTCTGTATTGTGATTCGGGTAGACGTGCTGCTGAAGCATGTAGTATCCTGTAAATTTAAGTAGCTAATGATGCAATCTTAAGACAGGTATATATCTTTGGTTGCCTATTTGTAACAAGGAAACCTTATTGTTCCCAAAATTGCTATTCATCTTATTTCTGTAAAATTCTGTGTATGGTGGAAAAAACTTATATTGTTTGTTCGATTGCTCATATTTGCAATTTTTTTCATTTGAAGTTGGATCATACTTTGAAGCCTTTATAGCTAGGGCCAAAGATGATGGATTTTCAAGTACTTATTTATTAACTGATTTAGCTTTGTGGAGCTAATGGATTCAAAGTAAGCCTTGCTTTAGAGCTACTTCTAAACTTCTGCAGCTTAAAATTTCCCAAATGAGGTCTTACTGGCACAAATGTCTCCCTGACCCTTTACCCTTGCTCCATGTAGGAACAGACCAACCAAAATCTTACCCTGACAGCATAGATTGTCTTATTGGAGCAAAACTAATCTGTTACAAGGGATAATAGAGAGACGAACAGTTCAGACAGAACTGTTCAGATTAGAAGGTATTTTTTCAAAATATAATTGTTTATTACACCCTAACATTTCAAAAGAAGCTAAAGCCAAGAAGGTGAAAAATTGTTCATATGTATGATTACCTAATGTCTTGGCCCGTCTACCATCCAACCAGGAAGGAACTTACACCACTAATTTTCTATCACAAAATATATTCCATAGCTCCAGGAGAAGTCCATATGTTTCTCCTCATTATTAGGCCTTAAATTGGTAATGTCATAATCACAGTGTTTCCTCTTGCCTCTAGGCTTTATATCTCCGAATGGTAAAGATTTAGCTCTAATTCTACCAAACACTGAGGTAGAGGTAATGGAATAATACTTTAAAACCGTTGCCTCTGGTGGCTCAGTGGTAGAGCACTTGCCTTGCATGCCTGAGGACCTGGGTTTGATTCCTCAGCACCACATAAGCAAAAAGAAAAAAAAAATAAATAAAACAGTTGCCTTTGTTACCCTTACTACAACAGAAAAATGCAAAACATTTTCTAATATTATATATTATTATATATTTTATATTTATATGTGCTGATTTTATATTTCACACAGTGAATCTTATTAGAATTAATTGATAATTTGTAAAATTAATTGATATTTATTCCAATAAATAGATTGGAATATAAATAATCAGGATAAGAATATATATTAGAATATAAAAAGTATCACTGCAATGTTTTCGGTATAAACTTGTGATACCTTCTAAATGTTCTTGGTCTTTTGAATTCACATGGTAAAAAAAAAAAATGTTGTTTTCTTCTAATCTATAAGGGATTGTTAGTCTGCTGCTCTGTTTATTGTTTTAACTCGCTGGTCCCAAACTGTTTTTCTCCATGTTTCTGAAGCATTCCTACTGATTATACTCAAATTTTGCTTATATGATGTCTAAAAGCTATTATTCTTCTACAGGATCCACCAGTCCTAGGATCCCAGGTCCCAGATATCTGCATCATCAGATAACTAAGGCAAGAGTTCTCACCTAGGCCCATGCAACATGCCAACAGAAAGTAATTGAAGACCCATCTCAATTACTCATTTCCCATATTTCAGGGCCCCAATTCCTTGAAATGCAGGAATTAGCATTAATCAATTGGGAAATGCAAGGCAAGTTAAAATGCAAGATGAAATCACAAAATGTGAAAGTACAGTAATTCAAACTTTCAATTTTCAGATGACCATCATATATGTTTGAACAAGACCACAAATGTCACAAGATCATTTGTAATACCCCTCTCCTAAGGATTAATGAATGATTTCAGTCCAGCATCATCAGGCCAAAAAATAGTTCCTGGAACGATAGATCCATAATTGGTCTACCAATGCTAGGAATACTTGACATAGAGGTCAAATATAATTCAGAAAAACATTAATTGAGAGCATCCTTAGTGCTTCAAAACACTGGTACTTCAGTAAAAGTTGGTTCTGTAGTATAAAAATGTTGTCATTGTCAAACAAATGATAACCTACATTTAATCTCCTGAAAGTATATTCCTTTTCAAATAAACTTTTAAAAATCACATTTGCCAAATAACACTTTACAAGTAGATGATATTTAGTGACATAAATAGTTTTTGAAGTGTAGGGAGCAAGTTACAATAGAGTTGATTTATTTACCCAGCACTAATGTCAAACAGGTTTATCCATTCATTAAAGTGTAGAAATTATACCACCCACCATTTATTTTTTCAGTAGGTGACTTCAAAAATCTGTTAAATAGATCAGCCTCCCATATTTCAAACCAAAACTTTAACTAATAAAGTAAATTTCATCACATAATAAGTACATTTAAAAAGTCACAAATAGTTGCCTTATCATATGGTTTTTTATGTTTTCCCTATCTGTCTAACATAGTAAGAAATATGACTTTAAGTCTTGAATATGGGTACTCATCAGAGATTTGACAAACATACAATCTGTCTTCTATTTCTATCATATTCCTCTACGGTAGTAAATTTGAATTTTCTTCTTTTTCCAAAACTTATAGGTAGTAGAAAATATTATCCCATGTAAAATAAAATAACCACAAACCACAGTGCAAAGCCATTTATAAAACTCCTACTTAGGAATACGTTCTAAGCCATTTTTAAACTTTGTTGTTGACTACAGATCATTAAGCTCTTCCAATCATGGGGGCAGTTAAGATCAATGCTAAGGGTTTCGAGCATCTGTTGAGCATTCGGGGAGTGTAACCCATCTTCCTTGAAAGCGGCCCGGTATTTTTGGGTCACGGGGGTAGGTACCATTGGTTTGGTCGTGCAGAGGTTCGGTGGACGTTTACAGAGAACATGAACTGGGGTTCATTTATAGGCTTGGCTGTCGTTGCCATGGTAGATGTGGGGCCTGTGAACACTGTTGTATTACAGGGGGAACAACAAGTTTTTGTTCTTGGGCAAAGTTGGATATCTCTGCCCGAGGATACAAAATTTTCTGAGGGGAGTTCCAAGGCTGGCCTAAACAGCCAAAAGAAGTGATTGAGCAGGCTTCCTGGGACTGATAGTGTGGGGGAGGCGGTTTTACAAGCATAGCTGGCTGGCTCACGGGGTCACATGATAGTGTAAGTTGTTGGATATCTGTGTTCTTGCTGGAATTGTTTGCTGTGTCACAAGAAGATGGGTGTGCTAGAGCAGCTTCGCTATTTTCCTTTTGTTCTGTTTCTTCTTGCAGCGAGGTGTTAAGCGCTTGCAGAGTTTCCCCTTCTTCTTTCCCTGATAGACAGGCTTGTATAGCTATGACAATGGGGTAAAAGATTAGGGGCAGCTCAGAGCCATCACGGACTTCCTTTTTATGAACTGCCTGAAGGACATAAGTCCACCTGTCTGGATCCCAAATGGTCCGGGGTCAATACAGGGACACAATTCATTCACTATTTCCCATATTAATCTAGCTTCCTTTTGTAATACTTTTATCTGCCTACTCCGGAGCAGGGCAGCAAGTGCTTGTGATTGAGGCTCTCCTGCTGCGGGGGGAAGGTTGCCCATGGGGGCACTAATTTTGCACTAGACCCTAGACCATCCATCTGCCGAAAGCAATCGAGCCACTCATTGGGTGCCATTTGTAGGGCTAGATCTCCGGCAAGAGGTAAGCATGAATGAATCACACAAGGAACACTTGTTGGGAGAACAGGCTTATGCAGGTCTTGTTTATTTCTGCACAAGGGGGGGGGATTATATAGCCCCAGCTTTCCCAACCTCCTGAGTGCTTCCCACGCAATTACTTAGTGGGGAGTTGATGTAAGGCACTTGTGATGGGCACTGCTTGGTGACAGGCAATGATTGGTCCCCCGGGGGCTTGTAGGGAGCATGGACAGCTAATGGCTGGCAAGTTAGGCAGAAATGCCTGTGGGTCACGTCTCTATGAGCAAGAAGTGTGCTTCAACTGCTACTCTAGCTGACTCAACCAGATCTGAACAGCTCTACCCACACTACATCTTCATGGTTTTCCTTTTAAAACTCTTTTATTTGGATGTGGAATTTATTTTCATGTCTTCATTCCATCTGTTCTGCATTGTAGTGAGCTTAATAGGCTCTGTAAATTCACTTTAGGTAGCAAAAATATTAAGACAATATATATCAAAAAGTTGGCCTCCCTCCACTCCTGAAGCCAATATGCTTACCTAGGGCTTCTAAGAATGATTTTTCTTGCCTTTTCAATTTGCTCAATTCTTTTCTGATCCCAAAACTTTTTGGCTTATTTAATAAGTGAAGTCTTCACTATCTCATGTTAATAAGGATATTATATTTTGTAAGCTACTAAGAAATGTGAAATCATTGGTTTCAAGTATCCAATCAGATTTTTTTCTGTGGTTCAGTGCTTCAAGTGCAAAGACATTGTGGAAAGTACTACAAACAGAAAAGTGTAAACCCAATACCTTCTTTCATTGTTGAGGGCACATTCTCCCTAAATATTTGGACCCAAATTATCTTTTTCAGAGAATTACTGTTTGGTAATTAAAGTCAATTCACAAATTTTGATGTCTTTTTTTTAAGAACTTTGAATTTAAATTCCACTACAACCTTGTTTCACACAGTAAGAGTAGATTTCCTGGGTAAGAACAATTCTCAAGGGAACCTACAGGATTTATAGAAAGGTTTCTGAGGTTTGTTTGTTTAGTGTGAAAATGAGCCATCTTCACCCACATTGCTCCCTCTCAACTAAGTCTCCATGGATTACTTTGCATGAAAGCCTATTTTCCCAGGCAAATTTAAATTTTCATAAAAGGCTAGTTGTTAAAAAATTTGAACAAATAAAAATTTACCTGTTATAATTTTAAAACTCTTTTGAAATTCCTTTATTAGAACCGCGAATTCACCAATCCTAACCCCACCTTTACCATCAAAAACAGCTAACATGTTGTTTTCATGATATAGTGTCAATGAAACTATTATTTTCCAGTGGTTTTGTTATGCATATATATAACCATATAAGCTGATTCTGAGCAAAATGAACTCCAAGATATGGAGACAGAGAATATTATTTGCCGCTGTTGTTTTTAATGTACTATGTGATTTCTGTTTTCTTTGGGGGTTTTCCCCTATGCTTTATTCCCTGCTGTATTTGATTTTGGTAGCCTGTGCATTGTGTATATATTTACCTTAATTAGAGAAGGGAAGAGGAACAACAAAATGGTGAGACAAAGGACAAAGGCAAACCAATGCAATAGCAATACTCACAAGACAATGTGTTGTAAATATACATTACAACTTGTGAGGAGTATTGGGATGAAGGAAAACTGAAGAAAATGAGGGAGAGGGTAACAAGTTTGAAAACTTATGTATTCATTACCTTAAAATTGCTGTAACCCCACTGTACATCACTTTGACAATAAAATTAAATTTTAAAAATAAGCTGCATGAAATAAAATTTCACTGTATTCGTATAGTAAATATTATTCTTTATGTAGTAACTTTTTAAAAATCAATACTGTTTGGCGTCTAATTTGAATTAATTACCTCCTTTTTAATCAGAGGACCATCAACTTGAATGCTATCCGAATAGAAAATATTTTCACAATATACTTACTAATATTTTGAAAAAAGAATAAATATAGTACTTTCTCATACTAAAAGCGAAAACAGTTTAATTCTATGGAAACCTATAACTTTTAAAAGTAAATAAGTTGTTAAGAAGACAGAATATATGTGTTCTTCAACATTCCAATGACTAATAACTACTCATTTTCAAATTCAGAAAACTCCATACCTGAGAGATTCAAAACAGTACCGGCTTGCATGTTATGTAATTCTGCAATAGATGCATTTTTCAATGGGGTGTTACAGATTGAGAGTCAACAGAAAAATAACCACATTCTTGTTGAGGATAAAACTATGTAGCATAGGTAATAATTCTTCAAGAGTAAGCAATTGTTTATCACAGTAAGCTATTATTTTTATGACCACCAATCCCAATATTTATGACATAGAGTCATCCTAGCCCAACAGTTTAGAACTTTTAGGGTGCACCTCAAACTCCCCTTAATTCACATCATGAATAGCTTATCTCTATTGTGAAAAAAATACAACTCTGCTAATGTGATGCCACACATGTTTTGGAAAGAACACCACAATAATCTGGGTTGCATCATTTCCCCCCCACTGGTATTCTTGAGATCAGAACACTTGCAAATATTATTTATATTTATATTTTTTAACTATCATATAAATTCTGGATGCTAAGGTCAGAAGATTACAGTTCAAAGCCCACCCAGGCAGGAAGATTCCTAGATTCTTATCTGATAAACTTATCAACAAAAGTCAGACACAAGTGGCATTGAGGTTGAAGTGGTAGAGCATGAGCCTTGAGCATAAACAGGCTCAGACACAGTGTCCAGGCCCAGAGTTCAAGCCCTAGGACAAACCAATAAAACAAAAATAAAAAGAAACCCCAAAACTAACATTTTTCTCATTGTATACGGTGGCAAATAATTAAGGAAATTGCTTCCTGGGTTACATACAGGTAGAAGACAATAGATATCACACGATTATTCTCTTCATACCATGTTATAACAAAGACTCCAAAAATTGCTCTTATTCTCAATTTATAAATTAATATGATCAATTTTTGGCAACTCTGTCTACAACATTCACATGATCATTTTATACATTAGTTATTGGAATTATCTATTAAATAAGTTCTAATTATATAACTCTCTTGAAAGAATATTCTAGGCAAATAGAATGCAAAATCATTTGTGAATTTGTCAATTAAACCCTCTACTTAAAAAGAAATTTTAGCATCCGATAGAGTATGAAATTAAAAACAAAATCAAAATATTTATTTTATGTCTAAATTCTAATTTAGCAAGATCTTCAAAATCCTACATTAGACGAACTTTGTTAATTTTCCAGGCTTAAGTTTTTGTAATCGTTCATCATTTCTTTGGGATACATCAGAATAATGATTACTTACTTTTTCAAATTTTGGATGGGAATCATGAGTCATTTTGCATCTAGGAATGTTCTGTAATGAAGAGAGAATTTAAAACACAAGTGAGGATTAAGTATGAGTTGCATTTCAACAGAAAATTTGACTTCTCAAAACATAATGACAAAATTAGACCAAACTTCCAACTATGTATTCCTTTCCTGTTTGTTTTGTTTTGTTAAGACAAAATTATCCTACCTGGTCCAGGGAAGGTATCACTATGTAATTCCACTCTCTAATCTCCTGTCTGTCTTAATCTCAGTGCTAGAATTCTAGGCTTGTATCACATTGCCCTGCCATAGTTGCTTGGTTTACTTACTCTAGATACAGACTACAACTTCTGAACTTCTCCAGGGATATTATACACCATAGTGACTGTTCAGACTGCTTATCTACTATTTTCAAAGATGTTCTAACATTTGACACAGGATATGAATATTTTCAGATGCACTTGTGGGGTCTCTGATTCATTCCTCTATGGATGCGATCCCTATAATAATGATTTACTGACTCTCTTACTATCTCTGGTCCCTACCTATGTAAGATTCTCAAACTTTTTTGAAGGAAGTTCACTTGAGGACTTCTAATATTAAAAATTATCACTTGATTGTAATCTTATTCAGGATATATATTCGGTTGTTTTCTAACTTTTCTACACATTCTGAGAGTTGTTTCATTTGTGTATTTGTGTGTGCACATATAAGTGCCTCTGTGTGTTTGTGTATGTTTGTATGCATGCATGCAAAAGCCTCAAGCTCTTATTCAGCAATCTTGCTCATAACTGGTATTCCATCACCTTAGCCATTCTTCCAATCCAGCTTTTAGTTGCTTTATTATATGTACTGTTGCAAAGACTGTTCTGCCTAAGCTGGATGCAAACTGAACTTCCCAGACTCCGTTTCATTCTAAGGTTTTATTTCTCCAGGAGTATCAACTTTTTAACTACAAACATTTTTGTGAGAGTAATGTCTAAGCTGTAGCCCAGATTTTTAACTCAAGAATTCTTTTTTTTTGTTTTGGTGGGGGGGTCCGGTCATAGGGCCTGAACATTGGCCCTGGGCACTGTCCCTCAGCTCTTCAGCTCAAGGCTAGCACTCTACCACTTGAGTCACAGCACCACTTCTGGGTTTTTTCTTTTTCGCTTATGTGGTGCTGAGGAATCGAACCCAGGGCCTCATGCATGCAAGGCAAGAGCTCTACCCCTGAGCCACCTTCCCAGTCCCTAACTCAAGAATTCTTATAAAGATAGATGAACACACACATTACTTATCCTGAGTGTACACTGTTGGCAATGTGATCATAAGCTGGGTTGTGGTGAGATATGAGGATTCGGATTCAAAGCCAGCCCTGCTATGAAAGTCCCAGAGACTCTTTTCTCCAATTAACTAAAAGTAAACTGGAAATGGCACTGTGGATCAAGTGGTAGAGCATTAGCCTTGAGCTGAATAGAAGAGAGAGAGCTCGCAGGCCCAGAGTTCAAGTGCCAAGACCACCACCAGCAAAAAAATATACATATACAAGTGAAGAAAAAAAAGGAATGTGATCTTAGCCACCAGTTCATTGCTAGTATAATCCCTGCTCTCACAAGATGGACATTTTTTCCAGTTAAATCAATGCTCATATATCTGACTTGCTTTGGAAACAGTATTATTCTTCCATTCTACTTTCTACAAAATTGCATGATTAGGAAGGATGATTTAGAATGAGAGTGGCCTCATACTTCATGTTCTACGTAGGAGTCTTGCTTTCTGTATATCACTCCTATAAATCTACATACTGGACTTGGCTTTATTGTTTCAATGTTGTCTTATTTGTAGTTTGCTATATTGTATTGAACCCTTATACTTAAACACAGAACTTCTCTTTCTCTTATTATTGCTATTGTTTCCCTTACTGGTAGCTCATATACACTTGGGAAATTATGAACTGCACATACACTCACAAAAAGAATGTTCTGAGAACCTTCTTCCCATTTAAAATTCACCTTAATTTACAGAGAACTTACAAAGTTTGAACTCAATGTACTCATGTATAATGTATTTATAAGCAATATAAACTTCATATTTTCTATTTACTGAGTTGTCTCTGAAACACGTGTTACCTCAGATACAAATGTGTCCTAGTGTTATTTCAATGAAGCCAGAAAGGATTCATTATACCTCAAGCAGCACCATCGATTGTTACTGGAAGTAACTTTTACTGGATGTGGAAAGTGACCCCAGGAGAGGAATGGAACATAGAGGAATAACAAAGTTCAAGTTACCTTGTGCTTTCCTTTTTACTGTAGAAGAAAAGTAGCCCAAGGCTTGAAGGAAACTCTGCCCTGGCTTTTTCGAGTGTGTTCTTTACTCATATAAAATTTTTCTTTAAACGTCTAGTTGAGAGTATTACAAAAGTAAATAATGTACCATTTGACAGCCAGCATAGAACAAAAGGAAATAACGTTGTTTTAAAAGTGTTCTCCTGCAAAGGAACAAAGACGTGGAGGTTTTAAAGTGTCATATGGATGGATATTTCACCCCTGAGATAATTCTTTTGATGTAGGAGTCAGTTATTAATTCCTTTGGTCTGGTCCTGAGTTCTCCAGAGCAATAAGGATTCCAAAAAAGCAGGATCCAGTGAGTATGATCAGCAAAAGGAGCCTCTTCTCTGACCTGTAGTCTTTTAAGGAAGTTCCCAAAGAAATATCTGGGATTTTTGTTTGCTTGTTTGTTTAGTTTGTGCTGGTTCTGGGGCTTGAATCCAGAGGCTGGATCCTGTCCCTGAACAGTTGTATTTCCTGCCCACCTGCCCCCAAAGGTAGTACTCTACTGCTTGAGCCAAAACTCCACTTCTGGTTTTTGGTGTTCAATTTGGGATAAGAGTTTGACAGACTCTCCTGCCTGGTTTGGCTTTGAATTCAGATAATAAGAAAGCTAAGTGACATCAACTGTATAGACTTCTCTTTTGAAACAAGAAATATTAGATGAAGTTTATTGTAAAGCTAATATGGGACAATTTTTAAAGGAAGAGAATATGTCTAGCAAAGAAGCCATAACTTAAATAACTCAGCAAAAGTAGGTGCACTGAATCATTTTGAAATTATTTTTTTCTGCTTTGGAAGATTATTGATCTTGTCCTTCCTTTTGGTAAACTTAAGGTAATATTTGCACTTTTTGTTGGCCGTGGGGCTTGAACTCTGATCCTTGGGGCACTCCCTCAGCTCTTCAGCTCAAGTTGAGTGCTCTACCGATTAAGCTACAGCACCACTTCCAGGTTTCTGATGGCTAATTGAAGATAATGGTCTCATGGACATTCCTGACCAGGCTGGCTTTGAAAAACAATCCTCTGGTCTCAACCTCCTGAGTAGCTAGGATTACAGGTGTGAACCACCAGCACCTAGCTCATATTTGTGCTTATGTGCTCTGAATGACACTATGTAGACAAATAATGGAAATTTGACTTAAATTACGGCATTGCAGCTTTTCAGAAAATGTGAGGTAGCAATAAATATGTCTTCCTTTCCATGTTGTTTCATTAATGACTCATGAGCTATTGGGCCCTTACATTAGCATCCTCTGCCATCTTTGTAGGTGTATTTAGTATCAGGAAATGTTCATAGAGAAATACAGAAAGACTGAGATTTTTAGAAAGCAAAAAAGATAAGGTATGAAAGAATAGCACAGAAGGAGATACATTTATTACACTGAAATTAAGAAGTAGCCTAAGAGATTTAGAATGCTAAAGGCAATGAGGAATAAGACTAATTGATAACTATTTGTTCAATAACCAAAAATGGTTCTCTAAAACAATTTCTGGTATACCTTAGTTACTGTCATTTTTTCATTAAATCTGGAATTATTCCTTCTCTTCTGTCACCACTGTTAATTTGTCTCTGCCGTTTTGGTGTCATGAATGACCAAAAATATTTCCAAATCTTACTTAGACTACCCCTCTCATTGTGATTAGCAGTGACCATTCAAAAACCTGGAATCTTTGAATTTCCAGAATTAATCTTCACCTGACATCTAAGCACATTCAAGCCATTAATTGCTGTGACCTAATGAACAAAATTTTTTTTTCAACACAATATCTTAATATAAGTAAAGTACATGAATTAGGGACTATAGTCAGGTGTAAGTGTGATGGACCGGCTCGGCTGGAGCACTGGGACCGACGGGACAGGGATATCGGGATAGGTGGGCAAGGAGTCGGCGAAGTGACAAACAGACACAGACTCAAAAGAGTTGCATTTGAGTGTATCTTTATTGAGGCGAATTAACATTTTTATACAGTGTGTGATTGTGATATAGATTCTTTGTTTATTTAAGCACGTAATCAATTTTTTTTAAAGGCAAAGCATTGATGAATTACATGAAAATTGATGACTATCCTACCAACTGTTTAAGCTAAGTGGTGCGAAACAAGTCTAGCATATTGTTTAATAGAATGTGTCATCTATTCAGCCTTTTTATGTTTAATAATTAACAAACCTAAGACAAGTCTGTACTTATATTATACTCTTTTTATTTTTATTTTTATCCAACTATTTTCATCTTTATAAGCTCATGTATAAGGAAATGGTTCTTCGCGTTCAGGAAATATGTTACTAACTTTATATTTTGTGTGAAACCACCATCTATTCCCTATAACGTATGTTGGACTAAACATAATCATAACTGTTGGGAGAATCTTTCTTTTACTTTTTTAATCAGAGGTCCCATTTTTTTTAGAACTCTCTGAACTACTGGGATTACTCTTTCTAACTTAGTTTAATTCATTGATTTTGTCTGTTGGATATATCTGGAAATTTTAAGTCTGTATATTTACTATGCGTGAGCTGCAAAAGCACTTGTGAAGTTGTAGGAGTTTCTGGAGGCAACATCACATCAGATGATAGATTGATTGGGGCATTGCCCACATTTAATCTTTGGTCTTAATCTTTATTACTTAGAGAAGCTGTCTCTATTGGACTGGAAAGATAAAACATGCTCTGTTCGCGGATCAATAGAAAAATAGCCAAAATGAGAATAAAGGCAATGAATGTACAGCCAAGAAGAATATAGTAAGAATAAAGGTAGAGGCTATAAAGGTGCAGCCAAGTGTATGGGAAGCCTTGAACCAACACCCCCTTCCTGTAGGCATGCTTCCTTGAAGCTCTTTGTCTAACGCAATTTCTCACGCAGACTCTGCAGAAGGTGGTGTGGCACCAACTGGCCACAGAAAGATGTACACTGGAGATACCAGGAACCACTGGAAGTACAGAAACTTAAGCGTTTGACCTTGTTTCTCTGGCCAGAGACTATTCATTGAATTTGCCGTCCCTTTTTCTGTTGCCGATGTCAAATCAGAAGCCATCTATCCACCACAGGCAGCTTTATTAGATGTTCAAATTGGTTATGGAAGTGCCCCGCCCACCTACGCCGGTCTCTCTTTGTTGAACCCAGCTAAGGACTCCTTGCAGACACATCCTCATGGCTGCTTTGCCTGCTGTGATCTCTGCTCCTTTCCAAACGCTTGCTTCGGCAGCTTCTGCTCCATTGTGCCTGTGCCTCTTGGACTGGGTTCCCATTGTGGTTGGATATTGAGCTGCTTGTTTGAGGAGGAAACAAGGGTTGTTGTGTACAATGGCAGGCCTGAACTGGCCTGGAGGCAGGACAGACACTATCCCAGGTGGGACTTGTTAGGGCACAGGGCAGGCATCCTGCCATTGGGCCATGGGTCACTGTGGTGAGCAGCAGTCACACTGGAACTTCTCTTTCTCAGAGAACAACGGGTTAAGTCTGACCAAATTATCTTCTCTAGGGAATCTGGTTCTTCACCAACTCCTGGGGGATGCCTGGGGCTTGAGTCTATGCCAGGCTCCACTCTTGTCCAGAACCTTACATTCCAGAAGTTTCAACCAAGTGTATGTGGCGTGGCATGTCAGTATGGAGGAGCAATTATATATTCCAAGTATGAGTTCCTTATTTTGTATTTACTAACTAAATGTTTTTTGGTTTTGTTTTGTTTTGTTTTGTTTTGTTGCTAGTCAAGGGGCTTAAAATCAGGGCTAGGGAATCATGATTTTTTTTTTTTTGCTCAAGTCTATCACTCTACCACTTGAAGCACAGCACCATTTCCCGTGTTTTTCTTTTTATGTGGTACTGAGGAATTGAACTCAGGGTTTCATGCATGCTAGGCAATCACCGTATCATGAAGCCACATTCCCAGAACCCTAAATGACTTTCTTAAGTTGACATTACATTTTCATTCCATAACTATGTACCATAATATTGGCCACGTGCTAGAAAATGATGTAGAAAGAATACAATAAAATAAATGCAGTATGGCTAGATAGACAATGAATAACCCTCACAGTCTAGCAAGGGCATAGAGGGCTTATCTCATGGAGATGTATCAACACGCTGAGTGAGACAGCTCCTGACCCACAGCCCACCACCAAAATGAGTGGGCTTTCTTTGTTCCAGCCACCTGGGGACGTTGGGCCACCTCCTACAGCACCCATTCAACCAGTTCCTGAAAGAGAGAGAGAGAGAGAGAGAGAGAGAGAGAGAGAGAGAGAGAGAGAGAACCAGAATTACTGTTAAATCTGGTGCCAGTGGCTTAGAACTCTAATTCTAACTAAACAGGAGGCTGAGATATGAGGATCATGGTTCATAGACAACCCAGGCAGGAACATCTGTGAGAATCTTATCTCCAAAGAACCACCAGAAAACTGGAAAGGGCACTGTGGGCTCAAGTGATAGAGTGCTAGCCTTGAGCTGAGGAGCTCGGGAACAGTGCCCAATCCTAGAGTTCAAGACCCACGACTGAAAAGAAGTGGACTTCCCACCACAAGAAGTGGACTGAATAGCACCCATTGTCCTAGGGATCATGGTAGAGAAGTCAGGCCGAGCTTCCTGTGAATTTGAGGTCATAAGTAGGTCACCTGGCTTTTCTGTGCCTCGGTTTCCCCAGCTGCAAAACTGAACAAAGTGAAGGATCCCCTTCTTCATGGGGATAGGGTAATAATGAAAGAGAGCCATGTTTCGGTTCATAATCCCACAGCTGTTCCACTATTAATAACAGGCCCCACCTGAGCCCTTTCTGGTATCTTCCTGTCATATGCGCACTAAATTGCCAAAACCTTATCTGAAGGCCGCTCCCTCTCTGCCTAGCCATTTTCCAGAGGTCTCTCTATATAAATCCCTTGTTTCCTCACAACTGTCCTGTGAGGAGAATGAGGTTCAATGTCTGAGGCCCTACAAAGAGCTTCACGTGTGGTCAAGAATCTGCTGCAGTGGACTGAGTTTGGGATAATCCATCTAAACCAATGACTGAGCATGGTGCGACATGTCTACCATCCCCACTAGAGAGGACCAGGCCTGGTGGAGCATATCTTTCACAGGAGGACCGCTATCCACCCCAGCCTGAGCATATATTTAGTTTCTATCTCAGAAATGCTCAAAACAGAAAGGTGGCTCATCAGAGCCGGGGAGAGGAAACAAGTAAGGGGGTCATGGTGCCCCCAGAGGGGTGTTTGACCAGGTTGAATTGGTGTTTGGGCGGCCACTCACATGTGCTGCTGAGAGAAGCTGTTGGCAGCTCCTCCAAGTGTGGCAGCAGTGATGGCAACAGTATTGCATACACATAGGCCCAGAGCAGAAGACTAGGGCAGGGACCAGGTCGGGGATTTAGGCTTGCTGGCAGCACGCCATTGCTTGAGGTTTGAAACCTCAAGGGGCCAGGTGGGGGTGGGAGCATCAATTTTCTACTATACTCCAAAGTCACCTCAAGTCTCTTCCTCACCACTCAGCCACCTCTACATTCCTCAACTACTGGTAGTGTTGTAAACTAACAGAGGGAATCCCAGTGCTACCTGGCAGCATGGAATGTGGGCGTGGCCAGCATTCTTGTATCCCATAGGTCAGAAAGAAGCATGAAAGAATGGGGGTGTGGCCAGAATCCTGTGAAGCAAGCAGAATGGGTGAGTGTCAACATACCATCCTGGGGCAATTTGAGCTGACAGGATGTTCCCAAGACCTGAGAAGGAGCCCTAGGGCTTAACAAAATAAGAACAGATTGACATGCAGATGGCAGTATGCTAATAAATATATATCTTAATAGAGTGCCAGAGATGTCTATACATTATTCAGTTATATAGACTATATTCCTACCAATTCCTGAGTATTCATTATGTGTCCATGTAATTAATGTTATTGTTTAAATCCTTAAACTATTAATGAAAGCACTCAGTGTCCTGAAATTATTGTTTTCCTGTAAGTAATAATATTCTTTTAATGCTTCATAAATATTAAATAAAATCAACCAGCCTTCTGAAATGATGTTGTTTAATTTTATAGGATATTCATGCACGAGGAACTCATTCAATTGTGACACTGACAAAATTCCAGTGACATTCCTTTGGATGGGAACCAGTTTCTTAGTATCTCCTGCCATTGGTTGGTGTCAGGACGGGGATTTGAAATGAGGACCTATGTTGCCACATGGGCCTATGGCTTCCATGATAAACTGTCAGCCTTCAGCAATGGAAGGTGAAGTACCCTTTGCAAAAGTGTCATTCAGACCGAGAAAGGTCACTGCAAAGGAAGAAAACATAAAAGGCATTGTTTTCCCTGCAATACCTGGGTTTCTAGGATCACAGGAGCACCTGCGTGTCCAGTGGCTTCACCCCATCCTAGGGTGATAGAAGCTGAGGCAGAGTTGCCACGATCTGAGTTCAAGCCCCATGCTGAGAAAAAAAATTCGCTCCCTGGCTTGCAATTCACACAGTTTATTCTTACAGGCTTTGGATTTGAACTCAGGATCTGGGTAAATCTGCAGCAATGTGGATAAAGGGGAAGATCGCCTTACATGAAGATAAAAAAGTCAGTCCTGTTCACTAGTCCTGAATTCAAGACCCAGCCCTGGAAAACATACTATTTATATATATTGTAAACATAGGATTTATACTTACCTATAGATGTTCAGTCCATACATGTTTGGTGTGGTTGTTCCTTGTATCTTTTGTTTTATTCAATTATTTACCATTGATTTTACTATGATGAAACCCATTCTGTTTATTACATTGATGACAACTTCTCACAGAACATCTAGATTTGTAGAAATGTTCTCCATCATGCCTGACCCCCAGGATTCTCAGAAAAAAGGAAAAAAAGTTTCACACTCTCCTTCTTACTCCACGATCCACTTGTTGGTAGTGCTGGGATCTGAACTCAGAGCAGACCAAAACCAATTGGCCAATCAGTCAAGATAATCATACAAACCAGTGAGCAACTAATGAGTGTGGCCATTCCCAGAATCTGACATTGATCCCCAGGGTGGTCCACTATAGTCATAAATTCATAATTTAAACATAGCATCTATATTGACATACATGTGTGGACAGCATCTTGTGTTCAGTTCAATTATTCTCCTTATTTTGTCTCTAATTCATGGAGGTATTGTGTATTTTAATAAGTATGGTGACAGGTATAACTGTGCTGACATGGATGACAACCTGTTCCAATGGTTACAGGGTTATTTATACATTCTCCATCGTATTTGAGATCCAGGACATTCACAGGAGAAGATGAAAGGCACAAGGACTGGCTTCTGACATCAGGATGAAATTTTGTCAGTGCTGGGATTTGAGCTCAGGTCTGGGTAACTCTGTTGCACTGTGGGGGAAGGGGAAGCTCACCATCTTTGAAGACTAGTATATCAGGCCTGGTGCAGGGCCTGATTTGAAGCCCCAGAACTGGACAAAATAGCAAGCCCACCATTTTTAAAAATAGGATTTCTCTTTACCTACAGGTGTGGTATGCATCTTGCATTTAGTTCTATTTTGTCTTATTCATGGATGTATTGTGTATTTTATTGCATATGGGGTGACAGATATAACTCTGGTGTCATGGATGACAACTTATTCCCATGGCTAAGAGTTGCCCATATAGCATTCTCCATACTCAATGAGACCCAAGACATTCTCAGGACAGGAAAACATGTGCCACCGTAGGCTTCACACATCAGAATGAATCTTTTGGTAGTGCAGGAATTTGAACTCAAAGCCTAGCAGGCCCAATTGGTGAATGGGTCATGGTGAGCACACCAGGCTGTGAGCCACTAAGGAACTAGGCCATTCCTGGGACCTAAGATGGAGCCCTGGTGGGGGCCAATATAGTCATAAATTCATAATTAAATACAGGATCTATATTTCCAAACATGGGTGGGAGGCATCTTGCGTTTGGTGTAGTCATTCTCTTTGTTTTGTGTCTTATTCATTGATGTATTGTGTATTTCCTTGAGTATAGGATGACAGATATAACTGTGGGGAACTGGATGACAACCTATTCCCATGAGTATAGAGTTGCGTATACATTCTCCTTCCTAGCTGAGACCCAGAACTTGCACAGTACAGAAGAACAGGTGCTACGACTGGCTTCTCACATCAGGGTGAATTTTTGGCAGTGCTGGGATTCGAACTTTGGGCCTAGAAGGCCCAACTGCCCAATGAGTCCACATGATCACACCAGACTTTGAGCCACTAAGGAGCTGGGCCATTCCCAGGAACTGAGATCGAGCCCCGGGGAGGCCAAAATAGTCCTCAATGATCATTGAAACATGGGATGTATATTCACATCCTTGTTTGGTCTGCATCGTGCATTGAGTGTAGTTATTCTCTTTATTTTGTATGCTATTCATGGGTGTATTGTGTATTTTCTTGAGTATATGATGACAGATATAACTGGGATGACATGGATAACAACTTATTCTTATGGCCACAGGGTGGCCCATGCATTCTCCATCCTAGCTGAGATCCAGGACTTGCACAGGAAAAAAAAAAAAAAAAAAACAAAACAGGTGCAACAATTGACTTCTGACATCAAGATGAATCTTTTGGCAGGGCGGGGGAATCTGATCTCGGGACCTAGCAGGACCAAGTGGCGAATGGGCCAATTGAGCACACCAGCCTTTGACCCACGAAGGAGCTAGACCTTTCCAAGGACCTGCTATTGAGCCTCCGACTGCGAGGGTAGAGCGGGGAGCACAACAGTCATCCATTCATAAGGTGAAAGTAGTATGCAAATAAGTACACATTTGAATAGAGTAGGAGAGATGGTAACCTGTGGTGGAATCCAATCTGTAGACTACCGATTCTTGGATCATTCCTGATGCCTCCATTTCATGACTGTGATGATTATTGTCATGTTTCATCAACTGTTCTTTACAAATAATCGATACTCCATGAGTCTTGCCTATCATTTCCTACTTGCATCATGCATGAACTACTCATTCAAGGATGAGATCGATCACATTCCATGACTCATCCCAGGTCCACAAACAAGTATCTCAGGATCTCCCGCCATTCCCTCCTCGTAGGGGGAGCTGAATTCAAGCCTCAGGCCTGGAAAAGATACTCCTTATATACTTTTTTTTTGGTCCACTCGTGGGTCTGAACTCTGGGCCTGGGCGCTGTCCCTCAGCTCTTCACCTCAAGGCTAGCGCTCTACCACTTGAGCCACAGCGCCACTGCTAGTTTTTTTTCTGCTTATGTGGTGCTGAGTAATCGAGCCCAGGGCCTCATGCATGCAAGGCAAGCGCTCTATCACTGTGCCACCTTCCCAGCCCTCCTTATATATATTTTAAAGATAGGATTTATACTTCCGTACAGATGTTCAGTCCATATTGTGTTTAGTGTGGTTATTTATTTTATTTCTTGTTTCATTCATTTATTTAGAATTTATTTTATTGACTCTGATGACACTTATACCATTTATTACATTGTTTACATCCTATCACATAACATCCAGATGTTAGATGTGTTCTCCATTATGCCTGGCAGCGCCAGGATCTGAACTTAGTGCCTAGCAGGCCCAATTCATGATTGGGTGAGTTTGAGCACGGCAGCCTCTAGCCAATGAAGATGTCAGGTGGTTCCCAGGTTCTGAGATCGACCTCCAGGGTTGGCCTAAACAGCGATACATGGAAGGCAGATGGAGGTATACAAATAAATATATATTGGTAAAGAGTTCCATAGCCATTTCTCTATGATAGAAGGACACCTAGTATGTTCCTACCAACTCTTAGGTATTTATTAAACCGCCATTGAAGGATTATTATTCTTTTCACAACTAATAAACTATTAATTAAGATCAATCAGAATTCTAGGATTATTGCATCCAATTTTAGAGTACACTGATGCTTAAACTACTTTTTCAATCGGTATTCCTATGCATAGGTATGAGTCTCATGTGATCTCCTGCTATTGGTGTCAGGACTGGGATTTGAACCCAAGGCCTATGTTGACAGGTTAGCCTATGGCCTCATTGATAGCCCACCAGCCACCAGCAATAGCAGGTCAGGTCCACTTTGCAGCTTTGCCATTCAGACCCAGGATGGTCACTGAGCAAAGAAAAAAAATTGTAAAACCCCAGCTCTCTGCCCCTCACCACTTTTTGTGCTGTCCAAATATTTTTTCTTCCTGAAAGTCCTCTTGGCCCAGGATCTCATGATTGGCTATGGGTCCAATGAGTGCACTCTAGCCAAGCGAGATCCAAGCTGAAGCAGAGTTTCCACGACCTGAGTTCAAGCCCCATGCTTGACCAAAAAAAAAAAAGAAAAAAAGAACATATAAAAATTAACTATTTAACTAAATTAAAAAAAAATGAAGCTCCCTGGTTTGGAATTTTTGCCAGTTTTCTTTCATAGCGTAGGATTTGAACTCAGGGTCTTGGTAAATCTGTAGCAATATGAGGGAAAAGTTGCCATTAATTGAGTTCAAACCCCATGCCAACCTAAAATGAAAAACTAAGTCACTGACCTAGGCAGGGGGAGGTAGTTGTGGAGATGGGAGGGAAGGGATGGTAGGGGAAAAACACAGGAGGAGTAAACAATGCACAATAGGAAATGTACTCATTACCTTGCTCCTGGAACTTTAACCCCTCTGTAGAACATTTTTACAATAAAAAATGTACAAAAAAAGAGAAACAATGTAGTTCTCAGAGAAGCACTTCGCAGGTAAGGAAAGGATGTTTGAATAGCTGTACAAAACTCTATACTGCTTTTTTTAATGTTCAGTATGGAACTGAATAAACATAACTGCTTCCATTTAAAAAATTAAGTCACTCTCTTGGAACTGGGGCCAGTGTTTCTGCCATTGCTAGTTTTTGAACTCACCGTCCAGATAACTCTTTTGTACCATGGGTGAATGCGAAACTCATTGTCCTTGAGGAAAAGAAATTCAGGATAGAGTTCCCAGGGCCTGAATGAAGGCCTTGCAATGGAAGAAATATTTCTATAAATGTGTAATATATGACATATATATGCATGTTCATTTCATATTATGATTTTTATTATTGATTTTGTATTTTATTTTTCTTTGATTCATTTATTGATTATTGTATTTAGTATTGTTATACAAATATTTTATTTTGCACATCTATTATAAAATTATACACAATAATTTAGGACATTGACTCATTTTAATTAACATTTTATTAAGTGTTGAAACATGATACATAATTAAATGGAAGCATTTGTCACAGTCTTCACATGTTTAGAGTCTCTCCCAAGTATGAGCTTTGAGTTCAAGCCCCAAGACTGACCAAAAAAATTGAGCCTGGTGAGACATATTCTTCTGGGACTCAGAGGAGGGCTGAGGTTATAGGTAAGAGGTAGGGTAGAGGGCAGGTGCTGGTGGCTCACCCCTGTAATCTACTCAGGAGGATGAGATCTGAGAATCCCAATTGCAAGCAGGAAAGTCAATATGAGACACTTTTCTCCAATTAAACACCCAAAGAGCCGGAAGTAGAGCTGTGGTTGTGGTTCAAGTAGTAGAGTGCTAGCCTGGAGCACAAAACCTCAGGGATAGGATAACATCTAGGCCTGAATTCAAACCCCAGGACTGGCACACACACACATACACACACACACACACACACACACACACACACACGCGCGCACACACACACTAATATAGAGCATTTGCCAGTTAGCCTGCACAAGTTCCATCTCTAGCAAATCAACATTAAAAAAAGATAAAGATGAAGAAGGGAAGGAAAGATTTGCTCCAGGAAGTGATCTAGCCAGTGCCAAAATTACACAGTAGTTCTAATATATGGGTACAAGACAGAGTGCCTCAGGCAGAAGGTATAGCATGGGCAAAGGTCCTGAGGTGTGCTGCAGAGCAGGTGGTGTGAGTGGTATGAAGGTTCTATGGCTTCAGAAAAGGCAGGCAGGAAATTCAAGGCTGGGTCAACGTTGACTTGAATCACAGGGCAGAGGGAGGGGTCCCAGAATGGCGCCAAAGGGGAAGCTTAGCTTGGCATTTCGCCAGGGACCAAAAGCCATTTCCTGTGGCTGGAAACCTGTTTTCACAGCTCCTGACCCTCAGGCCTCCTTTGCATGGAGGAGTCAGGGTAAACACAGGGAAGAACTCTTGCTTTAGAAAAGCTTATAGCCCAGTACCACCAGGGGCTCAACCCCTGTAAATCCTAGCTACTCAGGAGACTGAAATATAGATCGAGGGTCAAGCCAGCTCAGTAGAGGAAAGTTAATGAGACTCTTCTTTCCAATTAACTACCAAAATCCAGAAATGGAGCTGTGGCTCAAGTGGTAAAGTGGTAACCTTGAAGGAAAAAGTTTAGAGACCAGAGCCCAGACCCTGAGTTCAAGCCCCAATACTAGCACAAGAAAATTAAAGAAATGATTTCAGGAGCTCCTAGTCCACTGTGGTGTAAGTCCAGATCATTCAGGTACAGGTGGCTCAAGCCTGTCCTCCTAGCTTCTCAGGAGGCTGAGATGTGAGGATCACGTTTCAAAGCCAGCCCAGGAAGGAAAGTCTGGGACACTCTGATCTCCAAGGAACCTACAGAAAACTGAATGTTGCTCTATGGCTCATGTGGTATGGTGAAATGCTGAGGGACAGGGCCCAGGCCCAGAGTTCAAACCCCATGACCAACACCTGTCCTGCTTGGACCTTACTCTGTAGCTCTAGGCAGAGTTTTTCCAGTGGGCCCCTGGGAATCTCCTAATGTCTAAGTGTCCTACAAGTCTTGGTAGTAGCCTGTTTGGAGGACATTGCCTACAGAGCAGGCCACAGTACCAGAGAAGTATAGAGCCTTGGGGCATGAAGATCATCATAATGGCATCTATCATGGGTGCAATGTGGATCCGAGCAGTAAATTAGTCTCAGACCACGGTTCTGGGCCAGGAGAAGCAGGAGCTGTAAGATGTCACACCAGATAATGCCCAGTCACAGGAGTATCACAAGAGTGCAAATTTGTCAGTCAGACCTTGGGCAGCTGTTGAGTTGGGCTCATGAAAGTTTTGTAGGCTCAGGAATCCACAGCCAACTGGCTGCTGCTTGTAGCAGTCACTGTCCCAGGAGTCCGAGGTCTCAGTGCCCTGCTTTCCTCAGCAGTCCTTGGGGAAGGGGGGCAGATGAAAGTCTGCAATCATGGCCGACTACCAAGGAGCAACCCTAGTGTCCTTCCCTTGATACTGCAGCCCCATGTTGAGATCAAGGTGCAGGTTCCATGGAACTTACTGCCATGGCCCAAACCCCTCAGCCCAAGAAGGACTTAGGGAGAAACCACTTGATCAGGCTTGACAGTTTACTTGAACTATGACTCAGGACTGCCCCCATTTCTAGCTCAGCTCATCCAGGTCAAAACTAATGCACCAGAACATTGAGGAACTGGCTATACCAGTCTCTCATCCTCCAGGTCGCTGGCCCTGGAATCTAAAGTATATGCCTTTGTATTCTGGGCATCCAGAATTGTCTAGAAGGACCTGAGAGGCCCAGCTGGGCCAGAAGATAGATTTGCCTACGTTAAGGTACGTTGACATTTCCTAGACATCGAACAATACATCCATGCCACCTTGGCCTCACCTCTCATGTAGCCCCAGATTATCCTTGTTTAGAGAGCCTTCAGTCAGCTATCAAGGTCAAGCTGGCCAGAGCCACTTCCTCCACACCCTTCCTCCACACCACTACCAGCCTCCTGGGAGTGGGACATGAAGCCAGAGGTCCAGCTGAGAAAAGGACAGGACACAGCATGAGTGACCCTGCCCCCCCAGAGGCAAGAGAGAACATATGCTAGCCGGCACTGAGGACCCAGAATCCCCTGGATGAGGACAAAGATATGGACAGCCGGACTTGGGTTCCAAGGAAAAGCTGGAATATGCATTCAGGTCTCTGACAATTTAGGACTCATTGTAGACCATGACTAAATACAGGGTTGCTATTGAGGAAGGGCACCATCCAAGGTCATGAAGAAGCAGACAAGCATCCAGGAAGTGTGGAGAGAATGATGAGGGAAAAATACACACACACACACACACAAACACAAGCACACACACACGGGTAGCCCAAGGCCTCAACAGTCCCTGAGCAACTGAACATCCCAACCTCTGAGAAGATGGCACTACCATCCTCAGACCAAATGTTGACAAAACTCAGAGCCTCTCATACATCTGGAATGGCTCATAAAAAAGCATGGCATTTCGTACTGTTCACACCACTATGAAGAAAACTCAGCCACATTATTTGATTTTCGGTCATGTGGTTTGAACTTTGGGCCTGCGTGCCATCCCTCAGCTCTTCAGCTGAAGGTGTGCACCCTACCACTGGAGCAACAGCACCACTTCCAGTTCTCTGGTGCTTCACTTGAGATAAAGTCACACAGACTTTCCTACCCAAGCTGGCTTTGAACTGTGATCCTCAGATCTCAGCCTCCTGAGTAGCTAGGATGACAGTTGTGAGATACTGGCAGTTCCCGGTTTCAGCCACCTTCTTACAACCAGGGGAAATCCAACTTGTCAGGCCATAAAGCACATGCAACCCTTCACTTTCAGACTTTGACACCAGTATCCAAAGCCATTCTTCCTTGCTTGGAGAGAATATAATCGACACTACACTCCAACCCTGACAACACCCTGCCTACCAGAGTCCACAACCTCTGGAGTTCTTGGTAAGACATGCACAGCCAGCTGTAACTTCACACTCGGGCAAACTTTGGGAGTTCTTAGAAATGGCTGTACACTGAGGCCAGAACCTGGTGTCCCAAAAACAGCAACCCCACTCCTTCACCATCTCTGCCAAGCAAGGGTTGTCTTTCTTTCTTGTTTCTTTGGATGAGGGGCTAGAACTCAGGGCTTGGGTTCTGTCCCTGATGATGAATTTTGCTCAAGGCCAGTGCTCTTCCACTTGAGCCATGGCACCACTTCCGGTTGGAGAGTAGAAATGAGACTCTCATTTGACTTTCCACCCTGTGCAGGGATACAAGACCTTCTGGATCTCAGCTTTCCGAGTAGCCAGGATGAGCCATCAGCGCATGGCCTATGGTGTCTCATTCTTTACAATTTCCAACTAGTCCTCCTCTAGACACTACCACCTAGACCCTCCTCTACCTCCCTCAGGGACAGCAAAGGGAGGCTCAGAATCTGGGAAGGGCCATGGGCATTAAAGAGCCCCCTTCACATCACTTCCCCTTTCTAAGCTCCCATCCACTTCCACGAGATGGCCTGGTTGTCTGGGGCATATCAGACCCACTAGGACTTCTTAGGCCTGCTCTGTATCCCCCCACCACACCCAACCGGTACCTGAGAATTTCTGGGGCCAGTTGCTCCATGTCCCAGTGGAAGCCTTTGGGAGGGTTGCTGATAACTGGATCCAGGGGTGCCCAGGGCAGAAAGAGTGTCCAGATCCCCTCTGTGGTAGAAGGAGACACAAAGCATGGATGGATCTACTAAGTGCTACAGGGCACACCATCCATCTGTCACCCAGGTCTCTTGGAGTGAAGTTTTATGTTGACAGTGCTGGGGCTCGAACTCGGGGTACAGGCACTGTCCCTGAGCTTCTTTTGCTTGATGTGAGCACTCTTCCACCTGAGCCATAGTACCACTTCTGGCTTTTTCTGTGAATGTCGGACCTAGGAATCGAACCCAGGGTTTTCTGTGTGCTAGGTGAGCCCATTACTGCTAAGATAAAATCCCAACATTGGATAGCTGTTATATGACCCCTTGGGCCTGTTTCAGGACAGTCTTGCACATCTTTACTAAGTATCTAACCAGCAGCCTTGGCTGGAAAAGAACACGGTCTGCTATGTTGTCCTTGATCTATGGCATCTTTTCTCTCTGTGCTTCCTGTCATATCCTCCTTGTTAAGCAAGACCCCCTTTCAAGTGCTGCCTCTAAGAAGCCCGCTCCAATTACCCTGGTAGAGGGGCATCTTCTCCGCTCTGCAGGCGGCTGGCCTTTTTTCATGCTCTGCCTCAAGCTGGTGTGGTTGAGAGCGTACAAAGGTAAAGGCCTGGCTTTCACCACCTAATTTCTGAAGACTCTGATACACTACCCAGGGACCAGTGCGGTATCACACTCTGTGAGAGGGCACTTGAAGCCCAGGCAGTCTGGGAGCAACAAATGGGGCCATTTCTTATGTGGGTTTGAACTGAGCATCTGAGAGATTTCTCTCTGAGTTTTCATGCTCAAGGCTGCTACTCTACCACTTGAGCCACAACTCCACGTTTGGATTTTTGGTGGTTCCATGCAGAGAAGAGTCTTATCGGCTTTCTAGATTATGGCTGGCTTCGAACTTTGATCCTCAGATCTCTGCCTACCAAGGAGCCAGGATGTCAAGTGTGAGCCTGAGCCAGAGAGGGTCCAGAACCTTTCCTTTGAGCTTCTGTTTATCTCATGTCAACTAGCAAGCCCTACTTAAAATAGTCATTTATAGGGGATCAAGTTCCTCTCCTAGGTCAGTTAACCCAAGGAGATAAAAGCATCTTTGGAAAAGGCTAGTCAGAGTTGGCCTAGGTGAGTGTGTGTGTGTGTGTGTGTGTGTGTGTGTGTGTGTGTCTGTGTGTGTGTGTGTGTGTGTGTGTGTATAAGTTTCAGGAATACCTACCCCCATCTCTCTGGTGCTTCTTTCACCCAGTGGTGAGTACATCCAGGATCCTCACCCCAAGAAAGGCGGGCAGGGGAGGGTACTTAAGGTCATATCAAGTGGGATGTTCTGAATTCTATCCTGCAACTGAATCCAGTAGAAATAATAGAGAGACGGAGATGTTTAGAGGAACATCAAGGGAAGCCACTTACCTTTGGCTACAAGTACCGGAGAGAAGAATGAATCCATCCTTTTTGGTAGTAAGATAACATGTGCCCACTATTCATTTATTTTATTTTTTGTGAGTTTCAGGTCTTGGATTCAGGGACTGGGTGTCATCCCTGAGCTTCTTTTACTTAAGGCTGAGGCTCTATCACTTGAGGCACAGCACCACAACTGGCTTTTTTCAGGGGTGGGGGAAGGAGGTAGTTTATGGGAGATAAGAATCTCACAGACTCTCCTGCCTAGGCTGGCTCTGAGTGACGACCATCAGAACTCAGCCTCCCGAATAGCCAGGATGACAGGCGAGAGCCACTGGCACCTGACCACCACCATCCATTTATAGTCCCTTAGGGCCAGTGCTGGGTTACCTGCACTGCATCCTCCTTTTTGTGAGTGGAAATCAGACATGAGTCGGTTTGATACTTCAATAGCCTACCTACCTTTGAGCATTGTTCCAGCTCAGTCTAATACCAGCTTCCTCCTTATCCACAGCAATGACTTCGTGCTGTCACAGAACAAATGTCCCCCAGGAGGTGTCGGATCTAGGGTCCTTCCTCTGCACAGTGCCCCCTATCCCCAAAACGACACACTGCAGCAATGTGAGGTAGACATAGAGTGAATTCAGTTTCTTATAATTAGGGTCTGGCCAGATAGGTGGCAGTGAGGATCAGAGGCTTGGGATAGGGCTGTGCAGTTGGACAATGCAATGCCTCCTCATCCACTTTCCTTTAACTGTTTAGCAGAGGGTAGTGGGGAAGGACTCACCAGACAGACTGACAATGAGTAACCATCACGGTCTACCCCAGGCACAGAGGAGCTTACCTAAGGAAGCTAGTTCCACAGTCCAAGCAAATATGATCCTGACACACAGCCTACCTCCAGAATGAGAGGGTCACCTTGGGTCCCAGCCACATGGAGACGCTGAGCCAAAACCTCCAGCACACATTCAACATGTTACTGAGAGAGGGGGGGGAAAGAGAGAAAGAGAGAGAGAGAATTAAGCCAGATGCCAGTGGCACAGGCCTACAATGGTAACTACACATGAGGCTGAGATATGAGGATCATGGTTCATAGCCAGCCCAGGCAGGAACGTCTTTGAGATGCTTATCTCCAAAGACCACCAGAAAACCAGAAGTGGTGTTGTGGCTCAAATGGTAGAGCCCTAAACTATATCTGAGCAGCTTGGGGACAGTGCGCAGGCCCAGAGTTCAAGCTTCACGACTGACAATAAGTGGACTTCCCACCACAAGAAATGGACTGAATAGTACCCATTGTCCTGGGGAGCATGGCAGAGAAGTCAGGCCAAGCTTCCTGTCATCTGGGGGTCATGAGTAGGTCACCCAGCTTTTCCGTACCTCTTTTTCCCCAGCTGCAAAGCTGAATAGTGAAGGATCCTCTTCCTCATGGGGATAGGGTAAGGATGAAAGAGAGCCATGTTTTGTTTCCTAATCCCATACATGTGGCATGATAAATAACAGGCCCCTTCTTAGTCCTTTCCAGGTATCTTCCTGTCATATGCTCACAGAATTGCCAAGAACTTATCTGATGACTGTTCCCTCTATGGCTGGCCCTGCCTCAGAGTTCCCCTTGTATTGATCCTTTGTTTCCTCACAAGGGAGGACCTGTGGAAAGACTGAGGACCAAAGGTTTGAGGCCGAACCCAGATCTTCAACTCTGGTCAAGAATCGGCTGCTGTGGACTGAGTTTAGGACAACCATCTAAACCGATGACTGAGCATGGTGCTACATATCTACCATCCCAACTACAGAGGACCAGGCATGGTGGCGCATGCCTGTCACAGGAGGACCATGATCCAGCCAAGCCTGAGCATATATGGAGTCTCCATCTCAGAAATGCCCAGGACAGAAAGGCTTGGCTCCCATGGAAAAAGGCATGACTGGAAAGCCTAAGCTCTTGAGTTCAAACCCTAATATACCAAAAAGAATCTGAGGCCCGGTGCCAGAGTCTCATGCCTATAACCCTACCTACTCAGGAGGCTGAGATCTGAAGAACACAGGTCAAGATTTAAAGTAGGTTTGGACTTGCCCATCAGACGTCATGATGAGTGACCAGAGTCTGACCCATGCCAATAAGGTCCATACTAACAGGGCTCACAGCCTTACTAAGTGCTGACCATGCTCTCTGTTCCCCTGGGGAGCCAACCCCTATGGGCCCCACCGCCTGGTCCTCCCGTGCTTCCTCTGCCACCAACTAGGCCCAAGGGAGTAGACAGTTCCAGGTCACAAAGATCCCTTTCTCTTATAATTTATAGGTGCTGAGTCGCCTTCAAACGTCTCACCTGTCCAGGCCCCTAGACCTCAGCCACAAAGCGCATGCACCCCCCAAAGACAGCGATTAAAAGTTGTCAAAAGCTCCAGCACTCCTTGTTACAACCAATATCTACACACACACACACACACACACACACACACACACACACACAAACACACACACACACACAGAGCCATCACGGGTGGCTCCTTTCTGTCATCCTAGTTACTCAGGAGGCTGAGGTCTGAGGATCATTGTTCAAAGCCATCCACACAGGAAAGTTTGTGAGGCTCCTATCTACACTGAACCACCAAATAGCCACAGGTAGGGCTGTGGCTCAAGTGTCAGAGCTCTAGCTTTGAGCAAGATATCTCAGGGACAGCACCTAGGCTGTGAGTTCAAGGCCCAGGTCTTCTACCTCCAAACACACCCAGACACAGACACAGACAGTCAGACAGACAGACAAACACACACAAACACACACACACACACACACACACACACACACACACACATACACATACACACACACACACACACACACAGGATAGCTCAAGGATTCAGCAGTCCCTGAGAACAGAAACATGAACTCCCTCAATTAGGATCAGATTCCACCCCCTAGAAGGTGGCAGTACCGACATCAGACCCATTGTAGACAGAATATTGAGCATCACACATATCTGGAATGTCTCATAGACCAGCATGGCATTTCCTATCATACACACTGCTATGTGGAAAACTTAGTCACCTCTTTTTCTGTTGCTGGTCAAGGGGTTTGAATTCTGGGCCAAGGTGCTGTCCCTCAGCAATTCAGCTGAAGTTGAGCACTCTCCCACTTGAACCAAAGCAACAATACCTGTTCTCTAGTGGTCTATCATCAAGTTTCACAGACTATTCTGCCCAAGCTGACTTGTAACCATGGTCCTCACATCTCAGCCTTCTGAGTAGCTAGGATGAGAGTTGTGAGCCACTGGTGGCTTCGGCTTGAGCCACCTTCATATAGACAGAGGAAACCCATCTCCTCAGGCCACAAACTTTTTGCAACCCTTCACTTCAGATTTTGATACACAGCATACAAATCTATACTTCAATGGAAGAAATAAAGACACAACAATCTCACACCTGCACCCCTTCGCCCACTCTCTGCCTGTCACAGGACATGTCCTCTTGAAGCTGTGGCTTCAAACTGGGGCAAACTTGAGGAGTTCTTACAAATGTCTGTACAGCGAGGTCGGCACTTGGTCTCCCAAACACAGCACCATCCCCACACCCCCACACCTCCACCATAATTTGCAGGCAAACATGTCTTACTTTCTTTCTTTTTTATGTTGTGGGGCTTGAATCCTGGGCCTGGGTGCTGTCCCTGAGCTCTTTAGCTTAACGCAAGCACTCAATTGCTTGGGTCACAGCACCGCTTCTGGTTTGCTGGACATTCCTTTTAGGTAAGACTCTCAGGGTCTTTCCTGAACAGGCTGGCTTTGACCCATGATCCTCAGATCTCAGCTTCTGAGTACCTAGGATAACAGCCATGATCTACTGGCACCCATCCAAAAAAACTTTTCCATTCCTGTCATCCTCTCCCCTCAGGAGACTGAAATATGAGGACTGAAGTTGGATGCCACTTTGCAGCAAAGACCGTGAGAACTCTTTATCTAATTAAACACCCAAAAAAGCTGGAAGTGGAGCTGTGATTCAAATGGTAGAGTTCTATCTTGGAGCATAAAAGACAAGATCCACGCCCTAGTTTCAAGTTATTCCTAGCATAGACCCACCCAAGAAAGGGAAGCAAGTGGGCACACGGGAGCTCAAAGCTAACACATAATACTCAAAACTCCCAGAACAGACCCCATCCAGCTCTGATTCCCTAGATATTATGGCCTACATCATGGCATTCTTAGATGAGACTGACCATGCACCAATTTGGGACATTCAAGTACAATCTCATACTGAAGATACCATGACCTTAGCAAAGAATCAGGATCTCTCACTGCCCTGCCTAAACACTGGGCAGTGAGGTAAGGTCTAGTTATCCAACCACATGATATGGGAACCAAAGGTATTCCTGGTCAAGGGACGGAGATTGGAGGGATCTAGGTCCTTCTTGGGGAGGTGAAAAGGGCTGCTCTATCCCAGAAATGTTCCTGTGTTGTGAGTATTATCAAAGAAACAACCCTGCTCAGAGCCCAGTGACTCTGGTTTTCCCTCCAGCCTCTACCCGGCTCTGCCCCATCTTCAGCCTGCCCTATCTGAATCCCAGATCTGCCATCTATACTAAAGACTTAGACAGCCAAGAGACCAATTTCCTGCCCTCATTCCCAGGCTGTCCTGTGGCAGTGGCATGCTTACCTCAGTCTTTGGTGAAGGAATGAACACCGGGGGTGGTATCGTCATATTGAGCCCTGGAATGTCCTAGTCCCTAAGCATATATTGCACAGGCATCCTGCAGTGAACAGCAGCCAGGTTCTCAATGATGAACCCAAGGTGCCAGGACTTTTAATAGCAGTGTGGCTGGATCAAACGCTGGTAGTCTATGTTGTCAGGCGAGGTCATGGCTCCACTGTCCTGACACACCTGACCTAGGATCATTCTCCCTCTTCAAATTCCTACTTATCCTTTGCCCCACCCTTCAAACTCTCTCACTCCAATACCTCCCTAGCCCTTGGAAACTTTCTTCTGATCTGACCAGAAAATAAACTCAATGAGGCTGGGGATAATTGAAACCTGGTGACCCACCCTGAGCCCTAGGTTCTACCCAAGGCTGGTTCCCTCTATTGTCGGTGATCACACAGCTCCTGGCTGTCATGAAGTTGCTGAGGGGTCAGTGTCTTGGTCCTACATACTGACTTTAGGCTCTGAAAGTGTCCCCACATAGATTGTGAATAGTTGGCTCCCTTGATCCAGGGACTCCAAACCAAGGCTTGCATGTTCTCCCTTCCTTCTTTTCCTCGTTTTCTCCATCTGTCCTTCCCTCTTCTCTCTCTTCACTTTCTTTGTGTCAGTCCTGGCCCTTGTACTCGGAGCCTAGGTGCTGTCCCTAAGCCTTTTTACTCAAGACTAGCAGTCTATGGCTTGAGCCACACATCCATTTCTGGTGTTTTGTTTTTGGTAGATAATTGAAGACAAGAGTCTTACAGGCTTTTCTGCCTGGGCCAAAAGCCTCAATCCTCTGATCTCAGCCTCCTAAATAGCTAGGATGACAGGCTTGAAGCACTGGCATCCAGATCAATCCAAGGTTTCTTCATGGGCTGTGGAACCAGTCCTGGAACTTTTCATTGTCTATGACCACCGAGAGCCTGTTGCACACTGTAATGGTTTGTTGGATAAATAAATGAGCATCTGTCTATGAAAATACTACAGAAAAGTCCCATCTGATTCAGGTAAGAATCCTCTGTGGAGGAGGGGGGACAAAGCCTGATGAAGCTCTCCCACAGTTCTCCCTCCTCCTTCTTACCTCCTCCTGGTGCCACCACACTGAACTGTTTTTGGTTCTGAGGGTGTGAGCCAATATGTACTCGCTACATTCCATGGGCCTCTGGGATGCTTATCTTCTCAAAGATCTCTGTCCAGCAGCTAACCAGCACTGTGGCACTCAATTCCCCACATAGGTGTGAATGAGGTTGCTGTGAGCTGAATGTCTGGCTCAAGGGGCCTCCTGTCTTCCCCCTGGGGCCAGCCAGGATCATCCCCCACATCTGGCCCCTAAGTATCATGTTGCAGAGGAAGGATCCTTGAGGCAGCCTGGGTTCTCTGAATCTCCCAGAGTCCAGTACAGGTGCTGGGAATCATCTCTGCTCATAGCTGGCAGGCTGGGGATGGAGAGGTCACAATCTCTGCTCCCCACAATGTCCTCAAGTGGGGTGGTCACCCTAAGTAGATTCAACACCTGCCAGAGAAAGGCAGTCAAGGTACAACATTCAAAGCAGGAGACAATCTGGCTTGGGAACTCTGTCTGTGCCGCTTTGAACATCATTGTTTGATGGCTGAAATCATCCATCTAATTTGATCCATAATCCCAAGCATTAGTCGAACTTGCCAGCTCAAATTAAAGAAACCTGGAAAATGTGGTATTTAATTTGTCCCAATCAAATTTAAAGGGTTCCAAAGTCAGTGGTTCCCTTTTCCTTCCAGACAACCTATAGCAGGTTACAGAAACTAGCATTCAGCGAGCCCTAGCTAACTGCCACCTCCTGATACCGAGCGGTCTCCAGCAGGGGGAATGGATTTGCCTACTACTGCCCAGCTAGAAACAGCCCAGGTGGGACACAGATTGAATTCTGCATGACTCCAGGGAGGATTGACACTGGGCACTGCCCCAGGAGGGTATCCTCAGCACCAGTGGGGGCCCAGAGCCCTGTGCCCAGATGCCCACAGAGACCATTAATGCCCTAGATATGGTTCTCCTCTCATCCACTCTCATGGTGAACCATCTGCCATGTCACACCATAGCCAGTCCCCAAAACCTCATAGGTTCACAGCCCCTGCCCTATCCTTTCCCTCATCTTGTTCCCAAATTATGTTGGGCAGACACATTCCAAACCCTTGAATTACCTCACACAAGAGCAGAGTGTCTGGCTGGAAGAGTGTGGCTGTGATCTCATTCGCCTCACCAAACTTCTGGCTGGGGATAGAAGGACAGGGATCCACTCCAGTCCAGGGTTCACACTGTTCTTCTAAGGGAGGCCCACTCAGGCCCAGCAGCTACTGTGGGCTACAGGAAAGGGGGAAGAGAGAGGTGGAAAGGGGAGGAAAGTAATGTCTACTGAAATCTTCCATAAAGGAGCCATGAAACTGTGAATGAGAAAACAAAAATTGTGGCTCGGCTTGTATTTGGTATTGATGAAGAAAGAACAACAACAAATACACACACAGAGAGAGAGAGAAAGTGCTTTTGCTGTTTTAAACGTGGTGACAAATATATTTTCATTGTTCTTATTTCCCTGCTCTCCCAACACACACACACATACATAGACACACAAACACACACACACACACCTCCAGAATGATGACAGATGACTCTTCCATGCAGCACCTGAAATTTGCCAACTAATCATTCACCTGAGGACGGTCAGGGTGTACAAGGAGAAAGATTCTCTCTCTCTCTCTCTCTCTCTTTCTCTCTCTCTCTCTCTCTCTCTCTTTCTCTCTCTCTCTCATACACACACACACACACACACACACACACACACACACACACACAGACTCAGAGTATTACCTCTCCTAAGTTTGTTGGTTCCTCATCTGGGATAATGTATTAGCTGGAGCACGCGGGTTCCCATTCTCTGTTCCCTTGTCAGAACCAAGGGCTCCCACCCAAGGGGAGCACCACTCTAATGGCACAGCACCACCCCGCCTCTCCCCTTCTCTAGGGCCATACCCTTCCCCTTGGGAACAACCGGCCTTAACTCCCCATTCACCAAAACCCTAGGCCAGGACGCTGGGTGAAAGAATCCCCAGACAGGTGGCTCCTCAGAGCCAGGACTGAAACAAGCAGTGGTTCATGGGGTCCCAAGGGGGGGTGTGACCCAGGGTGGGGGCGGTATTGAGGAAATGGATGGGGTCTTAAAGGCTACATACATGGACAGACTCCTACTTTCAGCCTAGATGCTTCTGGGCAACTGGGCAGATTCTTGGGGAAGACAAGGAGACCAGATGGACAGGGAGCACCAGCAGAAGCTGGCAGAGCTGGGAAATGTGATCACCCTGTGAGTGCTGTTTTCAGCTGGGGTGGGGGGATAGGCCAGGTATATGTGTGTCTGAGGGCGTGTGTTCCTCCCATATATTCACCTACTATATGACCCCCAGTGCCCTCACCTCCCAGTGGGCTTTTCTGTGACCCTCCTCAGATGAAAGGGTGACTGAGCACAGAGGACAAGGGCTCACACAGCAAGGGAGGCCTATCTTCTGCATCCAACACCCCCCACTCCCAGAAAAAAGACCCAGTAAGGCAGGTGCACAGGTGCTGTTCCCCACCTCTGCCTAAAGCCACCAGGTTCCCACAAGGGAGAGGAAGGGTGCAGATGTGGGACTGTGTGGCTCCCACTACTCCAGCCAGGGGCTCAGTGGTGACCCCTTCTCACCCATTCCTGCATCTCCCGTTTCCAGGGATACTGGCCACTAGGGATGGGGGTGAGTTCCCAGAGTCAACACCCAATCCCCCACCCCCCCACTCCTGGGGCACATTTGTGGCAGAGTCAATGCTGGACTGCCTGGTGCTGGGGAGGCGTGGTTGGGACACAGAGAGGAGGCAGGATTTGCAAGGTGGGAGTAGTAGAGGTAGGAGGAGGTGGCAAGGTGCTGACCTGCGGGCGGCCACTCACTTGTGCTGCTGGAGAATCTGTAAGCTGTGGTTCTGTGTGCAGCTTGCAGCGATGGCAGTGGCAAGTTGGACATTTGCGCCCAGAGCAGAGGACCAGGCACCGGTACCGTGTCAGGGCCTTAAACCGGCTGGGGGTGCCCACTGGATGACTCCAAGAGGCGCAGCAGGTCTGAGCCAGTGGAGATGCAATGCTTCAGGGAGCGCAGGAGATGGGGCAGGGGCAGGGGCTGGTGGATGGCTGGGCTGAGCATGCCCCTGCTTCAGCTGAGCTCCCAGCCAGGAGCCTAAGACTCAGGGCTTACCTAGCCTCTGAGCCTCCCTGGGGTGGTGCCAGGAATGTGCCTGATGTGCTGGCTTTGTGTGCTCTGTGCTCCTGGCCCAGACCCATGCTCCTACAGCAGCAGAGGCATTGAGGCTGCCACCCCTGATGTATGTGCCTGCTCTTCTCTCTGCTCTCTCTCATCCCCCACTTCTCTCCCGGGCTGCCCCTCCTCTGCTGTGCAAGTGCTCCAGCCCCTGTGTGCCACTGGCTTCAGCCTGTATGTGCCCCCTCAGCCACGCTCTGTCCTCCCCTGGGTCACACCTCTTCCCCCCTCAGCCACGCCTACATCCCTGGCTTTGTGCTGTCCTGACTCTGCCCTAAGGCTATCAGGCCATGGCAGAAGCCTCCTCACCTCAGGTCAGGTCTTCCCCCCAACCCCAGCAGCTGCCCAGGGGGTGCATCAAATCTCCCCTCAGTCCGACTGCTGGGGGACTCTTCTCCATCCACCCCATACACCAAACAGGTACACGGTGTCCCTTCATGTTTGTGTGTGTGTGTGTGTGTGTGTGTGTGTGTGTGTGTGTGTGTGTTTGTGTGTGATTGTTGGGATACCTACCTCTCAAGGGCTCAGAGCCATTTTAAAAAATAGCACAAAGAACCCTGTGTAATGCACTCAGCACAATGAGCCTTTTGAAAGATTCAGCACATAGCAACCTTTGGGATCCTCATGTTAATCTAATGACTAATAAGATAAGACATGCCACTTTGACATCACCAAACTTACATATCATAGTATTATGACATCATATGTCATAGTGACATAATAGACATATTGTGAATTCCTATTCTCTGATTCCAATGTATTTCAAGTGGGCAATATTGGTGGATAACAGAAATCCATTATGACCTCAAAGCCATTGTGACATGACAATCCCTTTGTGACATCACAGTGCCATTGTGATAGTAACCTGGTGTGACATCACAAATTGGTCCTGTCCAATGTGACCTCATAACCAATGTGACATCACAAAGCCATTGTGATATCATATTGCTGTTGTGACATTACAATCACCTAGAGACCTCCCAAACCCTTTATGACATCTTTAGCACCTTTGAAAAAACACATGGCCTTTGTGACATGACAGTCCCTTTGTGTATCCATATCCTCATTGTAAAATGTCAATTGAGATCAGATATGCCAAAGAAATATCACAAAGGACTTACAATATAATCATCGGTGTGAGAGCACATTGTCCTTATCACAACATCAGCTCATTGTGACATCACAAATCTGTAATGATATCATACCACTTTGACATCACATTGTCATTGTGGCATCATATATACATTATATGTGCCTATTATGTGATTTCATTATATTTCAAATGTGGCATGTGGGTTTATATCAAAAACACATTTTCACTTCATAACCATTGCGACATCACAATGACATGTTGCCACTGTGTTATGTTAGGCCCATTGATAGCTCAATCTATTTTCGACCTCATGTTATTTCAGGAATGACATGAAATATTAGAAATATACTTTGACATCATGAGCATAGTGATATCACACTGCTAGATGTAATGACCATCATATTGTCATATTGTCACATCATAAATCTGTTCTGACTTCATCACATTTGTGCCAACAAATGCTTTGGAATCCTCACAAGCCCGTTCTAAATTTATATACTTATTGTGAGTTAATGACAATTGAGGTCTGGAATGCCATTGTCACATCACCGATCTACTGTGCCATCACAAAACAATTTTGAACTCCTCACTATTATGGTATCACCAATTAATTAGAATTTGACATCATATAGCAATTGTGATATTACTGTACCATCATGCTTTCACAATCCTATTATGACCTAATCACATCTTAGAAAATGCATTGCCTTTGGGACATCAAGATGCTTCTGTGAACTTGTATCATTGTGAACTTGTAGCAATTGAAGTTTGAAATAATATGTGATATTACAAACTAGTTTTGACATCATTAACCCATTTTTATATCATTAACACTTTGACAACCAAAACCTGTTAGGAAATTTAGCACTTTTGACAAAATCATGGCGTTTGTATCATCACAGTTCATTTGTGTATGTCATGGTGACTTCATTCTCAGGTCCTCACTGTAAACTAATAGCAGTTAAGATCTGACATACCATTGTGACATACAAACCATTTGTGACATCATCACCAGTGTGATATCAATCATTATGACACCATTAGCACATTGTGACATCAACAAGCTACAGTGACATCATAGCATTATGACATTGCATTGCCATTTTGCTGTCTTAGACACATTGTGAATATATATCCTGTGATTTCATTCTATTTAAAATGTGGCATATCAGTTGATATCAGAAAAACATTGTGACCTCATAACCATTGTAACATTATAAACCCTGTGTGATGTCATAACTGGTGTAACATCACATTGTTGTTATGACATCTTTAGCTTATGGTGACATCACAAAATGGCAATGACATTATAACATTTGCCATTATGTCATTGTGATATCATAGTCACATTATGAATGCCTAATCTGTGATTTCATTGTTTTTGAAATGAGGCATATGGGTTGATAACAGAAACTCATTGTGATGTCACAACCATTGTCACATCAAAATCCCTTTGTGACATCAATTTGGCAACGTGACATCACAATGGAATGTGATGGAACTAAGGCATCATGATATCAAAATGGTCATGAACACACAATGGGTTTCTGTTTGTTTGTTTGTTTTTTGGTCTGGTTGTGGGGCCTGAACTCTAGGCCTGGGCGCTGTCCCTCAGCTCTTCAGCTCAAGGCCAGTGCTCTACCACTTGAGCCACAGTGCCACTTCCAGCTTTTTTTTTTTCTGCTTATGTGGTGTTGAGGAATCGAAACCAGGGCCTCATGCATGCAAGGCAAGCGCTCTACCACTGAGCCACCTTCCCAGCCCCACAATGGGTTTCTGATATCAAAGGACATTCCACATTAAAAATAGAATCAATAACAATAGGCAAACAAAACATGTCTATGACATCAGAATAACAATGTGATGTTGCAATGCTATGATGTCATTGTAGTTTTACATGTCAAAATGAGCTGATGGTGTCATAATGGCAACATGATGTCACAATTAAGATGTCAGAAAGGATTTGTTATGTTTCCCTGGTATGTCTTATGATATTTGTCATTAGTTCCCCATGAGGTTATGGATCCAAAAAAGTTTCTTTGATGTTACAGAGGCCATGTGTGTTTTCAAAGGTGGTTATAAGTCATAATAGTTTTATAATGGCACAATGTAATCCATAATGTCACAATGGAAATGAGATGTCCCATTGGGTTTTTGATGTCACCGTGGTGATGAGGTCACAATGGCTTTGTGATGTCACAGTTTGTTTGTAATATCAGAATGATGTATCCAATTTCAATTACTCATAATTCAATATGAGGATACCAGTTGATAGAAGAAGCTTCATAGTGTGAGGTCATACTATATGAAAAACCAACAGGACCGTGATTTCACAATGACAATGTGATGTCTCAACATCATGTTATAATAATGTTTTGATGTCGCAACTGGTGATGCCATACTGATGAGGAGGTCATAACTTAGTCGTAACTTGTGTGATATGCTGCAATTAGGATATTTTCGGCTTTTAGTAAGCTTATAATCAGTTTTGAAACTCATAATAATTCAGGTATTACATATGATATCAGAAATTGACTCTGATATCATGAACATTGTGACATCATGAACATTGTAACATCACATTGATAGATATCAAGACCATGGTGGCACATTATGAACTCACAAATCTGTTAGGATTTCATCATATTTGTGAAACACATGACTTTAGAGACAACACAGTCCCTTTGTGAACTCATATCTTCATTGTGAATTAATGACATTTGAGATCTGGCATGCTATTGTGACATTTCCAACCAATTATGACAGCACAAACCTACTATAGTAGAAACACATTGTGATCTAATAGCCATTGTGATAGCACAATCCCTTTGAGACCCCACATTTCCATATTGATAACACTAACCCACTTTGAAATTCCAATTCTCTCACACCCAATCCAGGTATGAAATGTGATACTCGAATCCAGTGTGACATCTAGATTATGGTGACATCACACTGATAGATGTTATGAGCATTTTGTCACATTCTGACAACACACAACTGTTAGGACTTCATCACTTTGTGAAAATGCATGCCTTTGTAGATATCAGAATACCTTTGTGAGCTCATATACTCATTGTGTGTTAATGACAATTGAGATCACCTGTGTCATTTTGATATCACCAACCCATTGTGACATCACACACTTCTTGTGAACCCATCAGTGTGGCATCACAAATTGTGATATCAAAACATTATTAAGTCATCATATTGCAACATCACATTGCCATTTTGATATCACTGTCCCATTGTGTTTTCTAAAACCTAGTATGTATTCATAGCATTTTAGAAAATTCATGGTCTTTTATATTTGTCTTTTTCTGTGAACTAATACCTTATTGTGAAATAGTAGCAACTGAAATTGGACATGTTTTTATGAGATGTGACTTCACAAAACTATTTGATTTCATCACCAATGTGTCATCAAAAAACCATTGTGAGCTTTCATTGCCATTTGACATCACTATCACATTGTGACATCGCAAACCTATTAGGACCTCTTAGCACCTTTGAAAAAACACATGCCCTTTGTGACAACACAGTCCCTTTGTGGAACTATACCCTCATTATGAACTGACAATTGATATCAGACATGCCAATTTAACATAATGAACCCGTTGTGACATCACCAGAGTGACATACATTGTCATTAGGACAGCATCAACTACTTTTGACATGACAAAACTACAAGGACAAGACAGCATTATGAGATCACATTGTCAATGTGATGTTATAAAAAGATTGTGAATGCCTAATTTTAATTTTTTTTTCGGTCGTGGGGCTTGAACTCTGGGTTTGGGTGCTGTCCCTTTTGTCACCTCTAGGCGAGTGCTCTATCGCTTGAGCCACAGAGCCACTTCTGCTTTTCTAATGATTTTTATTGGGAATAAGATTCTCAAAGACTTTCCAGTCTGAGCTAGCTTTGAACTGCGATCCTCAGATCTCAGCCTCTGGTGTAGCTAGGATTACAGGTGTGAGCCACCGGCATCCGGCTTTTTCATTCTATTTCAAAGTTGACATGTGTGTTAATATCAGAAACATAATGTGACCTCATAACCATTGTAACATCATAAATCAGCAATGACATCAAATTGTCATTATGACACCATCAGCTCATTGTGATGTAACCAAACCACAATGGTATCATAGCATTATAAATCACAGTGACATTAGTGTGAAGGCCTATTCTGTGAATTCATTCTACTTCAGAAGCCCATTTTGACCATATAAGCATTGTGATATCACAATCCTTTGTGACATCACATTGCCATTGTCATATCATTAACCTGCTGTGCCATCACAAACAAGTCCTGTCCTTATAAGTTTTGTGACATACTGCCATTGCCATATATTAGACCCTTTGTGAGCTCATAATCTGTTTTCAATCTCATATTTCTGGTATGACGTGTGCTATCAGAAATCCCCTGTGACTGCTATATTTCATGACCATTGTGTCACATTTTGACCTCACAAGCCTGTTAGAACGGCATCACATTTGTAACAAAACACGCCTTTGGAGACATTGCAGTCCCTTTTTGAACTGATATATTCATTGCCAATTAATGACAGTTGAGATCTCCCATGCCACTCTGACATCGTGAACCCATTGTGACATCACAAACTTATTGTGACCTCATCACGAGAATGGCATCAACAACTAATTGTATCAAATCATAATTTTGACATGATATTGTGGTATTGCTGTTGTGATATCACTCTCCCATTGTGTTTTTACAAACCTGTTATTGCCTCATCAGATCTTAGAAAATTCATGGACTTTGAGACTTCAAGCTCTTTCTGTGAACTCATGTACATATGACCTCTAAGGCAAGGAGACAAACCATCGAGTCACATTTAATATAATAAACCATTTTTCACTAGAAAGGGGACTGTGATTACCTTATCCTGGACTGGATACCCAGGTTCAAGGGCAGCCTTGAACACCAAACTTCAGACCTCCAATGGGCAGCCCTGCCCTTTCTTAATTGTTCTGCAAACAACCAACCACAAAATTATGATCTCCAAAGCTCCAAACCTCAATGGTCAAGGCTTTCTTTTCCATTCTTCCCTTCTTCTTTACAGACCTGTCATTCCTTCCTGGTCTTTCCCTTTTTCCCTTAGACCACTTCCTTCTTCTCTTCAGGCCTCTCCATCCTCCACAGGCCTGCCCTACTCTGACCCAATGACCACTTGCCAACCTTCTGCTCTCCCTCAGCTTCTTCTCTTCTCAGGCTTTTCCTTTCCTGCTGTCTCACCACGTTTTCCATCCGGGTAACTCATTTTTATCCCCCCTTACAATGCTCTGAAAATGCAACTTATATATAGGTTGTATCCCTCCTCCTTCCAACGTATCTCCTGCCTAACAGTTTCCAACCAACACTTCCAAAACTGCCCAATGCTCAATCACTTCTTGACAGCTCACCGTGTGAGGCTTGACACCTCCACCTTTGGCGGCATTCCCCACACTCTCCGGTGGGCCAAGCCAAGAATTTACAATGAATATCGGCTCCCACAGATAATTCTGGCTCCACTGGTTATTATAGTATCCTCATCGTGAATTAGAAGAAATTGAAATTGTATGTCATCGTTATATTACAAACTTGATGAGACATCATTAACTCTTTGTGAACTCATCACCTCAGAGACATCACAAACTCATTGTGTTATCACATTGCCATTGTACCAACATGATCACATTGTGAAATCCCAAAACTATTATGACCTCAGAAGCTTTGAAAGAAAGCATGGCCTTTGTGACATGACAGGTCTTTTGTGTACTCATATCCTCATGTTGAGCTAATGGCAATTGAGATCAGGCGTGCCATTTTAACATCGCAAAACCTTTGTGACATCATCACCAGTGTAACATCACATTGTCATTATGATAACATCAGCCCATCATGACATCATAAAACAACAATGACATCAAATCACATGTAATTGTGATGTCACAGATACATTGGAATGCCTATTCTGTGATTTCATTCTATTTCAAATGTTGCAGGTGGGTTGATATCAGAAATACATTGTGACCACATAATCATTATAATATCACAATACCTTGATGACACCATATTTCCATTATGATATCACTAACCGACCGTGACATCATAAAACAGTCTTATCCTCATAAAATTTTTGACATTCTGCCAGTGTCATCTCTTTGGCCTCTGAGAACATAAATTGTTTAACTCATAATACTTAAGGCATGACATGTGATAACAAAAATCCATTGTGATATCATGACCACTGTGTCATCACACTGCCAGATGTCATGACCACTGAGTCACATGAGGACATCACAAACATGTTAACACTAATTACACTTGTGCCAACATATGTCTTTGGATACATCATTTCCCTTGTGAACTTATATAGTCATTGTCAATTAGAGATCTGGCATGAGATTGTGACATCACCAATCCATTATGAAATCACAAACCTAAGTGACCTCATCACCTGCATGGCATCACCACTGGTGACTTCAAAACAATACTATCTCATGTAATGGTAGCATCACATGAGATATCTCTGTCTCATTGCATTTTCCTTTTTTTATTACCAAAATTAAGTATGATGTATTTTTTATTTATTTTTATTGTGTATTGTGAACATATTGTACAGAGGAGTTACAATTACATGGGCAAGATAATGAGTACATTTCTTATCAAGCATTGTAGCCTCCTACTTTGTTTACCCTTCACATCCCTTCCGAGCCTCCCCCAGACCCCTCACCCAATCCTCCCTGCCCACCAAAGTTGTAAAGTTCATTTTTAACATAAAAACTTGTAATTCTCATTGTAGCAATGGGTCCAACTGTATCCTTATTTAAACGACCTATTTTTCCCCTTCCCCTCCACAAATTTAACTGACAACAAATACAGTGAAAGCAGGGTTATACTGTGGGGGAGAGACATACAAAGAAACAAAGAAATAATCTTATAAATGCATTAGAAACATGCATGAAAGAAAAAAAAACCATTAAAATACATATCTAAGGGTTCATTTCCCTAACATCACATGATCTGACCTTTTCTGCTTGACTCATACATATACTAGATATTGCAAATAAGGGAAATCATGGGACCTATGTTTCTTTGGGCTTGCCTTATTTCACTTAATATAATTTTTTCCAAGTCTTTCCATTTCCTAACAAATGGGGCAATATCATTCTTTCTGATGGAGGCATAGAATTCCATTGTGTAAATATACCACATTTTCTTGATCCATTCATCTACTGAGGGGCATTTGGTTGGTTCCATATCTTATCTATAGTAAATAATGCAGCAATAAATATAGTTGTGCTTGTAGCTTTAGTGTGGTGTTGTTTGTAAACATTTGGGTAAATGCCCAAGAGTGGGATTGCTGGGTCATAGGAGAGCTCTATGTGGAGTCTTTTGAGGAACCTCCATTCTACATTCCAAAGTGGTTGAACAAGTTTCCACTCCCACCAACAATGAAGTAAGGTTCCCTTCTGTCCACATCCCCTCCAGCATCTGTTGTTATTAGAGTTATTGATTTTTGCCATTCTAACTGGAGTGAGGTGGTATCTCAATGTTGTTTTGATTTGCATTTCTTTTATGGCTAGGGAGGTTGAGCATTTCTTCATGTGTCTATTGGCCATCCTTCTATCTTCTTCAGAGAAGTTTCTATTTAAGTCTTTAGCCCACTTATTTATTGGGCAATTGTCTCTTTGAGGATTTGTGGTTGGGAGATTTAATTTTTTGAGTTCCAAGTATATTTTAGATATGAGACCATTGTCCGTTGTATGGCTAGTGAAGATCTTCTCCCACTCCGTGGGGTTTCTATTGATCTTGCTAGCTATGTCCTTTGCCATGCAGAAGCTCTGCAACTTCATGCAATCCCATTTGTCCAACCTTTCTTTGATTTGTTGTGTTTCTGGATCTCTATTAAGAAAATTTCAGCCTGCGCAAAGGAGACCTAGGGTTTCTGCTATTCCATCCTGTAATATTTTCAGAGTGTCTGCTTTGACTTTGAGGTCTTTGATCCATTTGGGGTTGATTCTGGTGCAGGGTGATATATAAGGATCTAGCTTTAGTTTCCTACAAGTAGTTAACCAATTTTGCCAACACCATTTACTGAAGAGGCTGTCTTTCTTCCACTCTATTTTTTTAGCTCCCTTATGGAAGATTATAGGGCTATAGGTCTGTAGGTTCATTTCTGAGTTTTCAATTCTATTCCATTGGTCCTGAGGTCTGTTCTTGTGCCAGTATCAAGCTGTTTTGATTACTATGGCCTTATAGTAGAGTTTGAAATTTGGTATTGATGTTCCTCCAGCAGTGTTCTTTCCGTTGAGGAGCGTTTTTGCTATTTGGGGTCTTTTATTGTTCCATATGAATTTTTGGATTGCCTTTTCTATTTCCTTGAAGAATGAGGTTAGAATTTTGATAGGTATCGCATTGAATTTGTAGATAGCCTTGGGAAGTATTGCCATTTTCACAATGTTAATCTTTCCAATCCAGGAGCATGGGAGGTTTTGCCATTTTCTAAGTTCTGTTTTGATTTCCTTTTACAAGTTTTTAAAGTTTTCATCATAGAGGTCTTTCACTTCTTTGGTTAAGTTAATTCCTAGGTATTTTATGTTTGTGGGGATATTGCAAATGGAGTTACTTTCCTAATTTCAGCCACATTTTTTTCATTGTTGGCATACAGAAAAGCCATTGATTTTGGGGGGTTAATTTTATACCCTGCTAATTTGCCAAAGTTTTGAATCAGCTTGAGTAATTTGGGAGTGGAGTCTATGGGATTCTTTAAATACAAGATCATGTCATCTGCAGAGAGGGAGATTTTTATTTCTTCTTTCCCTATTTGGATCCCCTTTTTGTTTGTATCTTGTGTTATTGCTGTAGCTAGGCATTCTAATACTAGATTGAAGAGAAGTGGAGATAGTGGACATCCTTGTCTTGTTCCTGAGTTAAGAGGAAATGGCTTTAATTTTTCACCATTAAGTATAATACTGGCTGTACGCTTGTCATATACAGCCTTTATTGTATTGAGGAACGTTCCATGGATTCCTAATTTTTCCAAAACCTTCATCATAAAGGGGTGTTGTATCTTGTCGAATGCTTTTTGTGCATCTATTTCTGTCTCATTACATTTTCACCAGCCTATTATATACTCATATTTTACAAAATTCATGGCCTTTCTGTCTTCTAGCTCCTTACGTGAACTCGTATCTTCATTGTGATCTAGTAGAATGAAATTGGACATGTAATGGTTATATAACACATTCTTTGTGACATTACTATCCAAGTGTGACCTTATCACCCTTTGACATCACATCCCATTGTGACATCATATTGCCACTGTGATATCATGATCACCTTGTGACATCCCAAACCTGTTGTGACCTCTTAGCACCTTTGAAAAAGCACATGGTGTTTGTGATATCGTGGTCCCTTTGGGTAATCATGTCGTCATTGTGAACAAAGACAACTGACATCAGACATACCAGTGTACTATTACAAACGCGTTGTGACATCATCTCCAGAGTGAGGTCACATTGTTGTTATAATACCATCAGTCCATTTTTACATCCCAAAATGACAATGACATCATGGCATTATGACATCAAATTTTCATTGTGAGGTCCTAGAGACAATGATATTGCCTGTTCTGTGATTTCATTCTATCACAAATGTGGCATGTAGGTTGATTTCAGAAACCTATTGTGACCACATCATCATTGTGACATTACAATCCTTTTGTGACCTCATATTGATATTGTGATATCATTAATGCAATGTAACATCACAAACCTGTCTTGTCCTCATAAATTTTGTAACAAACGACAACCTTGGCCTTGGCTGGATGCCGAGAGCTAAATTCAGTTTCAACCATGAACCCTCAGACCTCCAAAGAGCAGTTCAGCCATTTGCTAACTGGTCTGCAAACAACCAGCCCCCAAAATAATGATCTCCAAAGCTCCACACTTCAAAGGACAAGGCTTTTTCCTTTCTCTTCATTCTCCTTCTCTACAGATCTGTCCTACCTTTCAGGTCTTTTCATCTTTTCCTTCCACCATTCCACTTTCTCCTCAGGCTGCTCTACTCTTGACAGGCCTGCCCTGCCTTGTCCAGGTGGCCAGTTGCCGTCCTTCACCTCCTGCTCTCTCTTAATTTCCTCTCCTCCCAGGTCTTTGCCCTCCATCAGTCTCATACCTTCTTTCCATCCAGGCCTTTAACCTTTTTGTTTCCCCTTCTCTGGCTCTGAATATGCAGCTTATATATAGGCTGTACCCTTCCCCAACTTCAATATGTTTCTTGCCTTCCAGTTTTCAATTATCACTTACCAAATGTCCATGCCCAATCACGTCTTGGCAGCTCACCACGTGAGGCTTGACATCCTATCTCCTTCAGCAGCATGTCCTGCCCCCTCCAGTGTCATGCATCCATCTCTCCATTGGTCCAGACTTCGAGGCCATGATGACTACCTGTTCCCGTGGATTATAGGGGCACTTGTGGTTATTACAGTGTCCTCATGATGAACTAGTAGCAATTGAAATTGGACAAATAATTGTTTGTGATATTACAAACTCATGACATAACTAACCCATTGTGACCTCATCCCCACTGTGACATTACAAACCCATTGTGACTTCACATTGTTGTTTTTGATACCAGGATCACATTGTGACATTCCAAATATATTATAACCTCTTATAACATTTGAAAAATACATAGCTTTTAGATATGAGAGTCTCTTTGTGTACCCAAAGCCCCATTGTGAAATACTGACAATTGAGAATCAGACATGACATTTTGACATCCAACACAGTTTGTGAGATCATCATAATTGTGACATCATATTATCATTTTTATACCAACTACTCATTCGTGAAATCAGAAAACTAAAATGATATGATAGAATTATAACTTCACATTGTCATGGTGACATCAAAGACATATTATGAATGCCTTTTCTGTGATTTCATTCTATTTCAAATGTGGCATGTAGGTTGATATCATAAACAAATCAGGAACTCATAACCATTGTGACATCACAATCCCTTTGTATATCATGTTTCCATTGTGATATTACTAACCCACCCTGATATCACAAACCTATCCTCTCATCATAACTTTTGTGACATGCTGCAATTCTGATACCTTAGGCCTTTTTGTCCTCATAATCTGTTGTTGACCTCATTAGATTTCACAGATGACATTTTATATCACAAATTCCCAGTGACATCATGACCATGGTGGCATCACACTGCCAGATGTCATATCCATTGTGTCAAATTCTGACATCACAAACCTTTTAGGATTTCAATATATGTGTGACAACACATACTTTTGGCGAAACCACAGTCCCTTTATGAACAAATATACTCATTGTAAGTTAAGACAATTGAGAATCATCATGTCATTGTGACATGCCCAACGCATCACCAATATTTTGTGACCTCATCACAAATGTGGAATCATCAACTAATTGTGACAGCAAAACAATATTTTGACATGATGTAATGAGTTGACATTGTCATGATGATATCACTGCCCCATTGTATATTCACAAACCTAAAATGACCTCCTAACATTTTAAAAAATTCATGTCCATTATGACTTCCAGCTCATTCTGTGAACTTTTATGCACATTGTAAAATAGTAACAATTGAAAATGGACTTGTGTTTGAGATATTACAAAATCATTATAATATCAAAAGCCCATTGTGACCTCATCACAACTGTATATCATGAAGCTATCATGACCCCTAAGTACCTTTGAAAACACACATGGCATATGTGACATCATAGTCCCTTTGTGTATCCATATCCTCATTGTGAACACATGACTATTGAATTCATATATGCCATTGTAACATCACAAACCCCTGTGACCCCATCGCCAGTGTGACAACACATATTCATTATTACACAATTACCTCCTTGCAACATCACCAATTTACAATGACCTCATAGCATTATGACATTATATTGTCATTATGATGTCATAGACACATTGTAAATGCCTATTCGCTTATTTCATTCTATTTCAAATGTGGCATGTGGGTTGATGTTAGAAATATATTGTGATCTCATAAATATACGGCATCAAAATCACTTTGTGACATCACAGTGCCATGGTGATATCACTAACGCACTGTGACATCAAAAACCTGCCCTGACCTCATAAGTCTTGTGATGTGCAGCAATTGTGATGTCTTAGGCCCTTTATGAGCTCATAATCTGTTTTCAACCTTATAACATTTCTGTTATGATATATGATACCAGAAATCCACTAACACATCATGACCATTGTGACAACACACTGACAGACATCATAAACATTGTGTCACACTGTGACATCACAATCCTCCTATGACTTCATAACATTTGTGAAAACACATGACTTTGGAGATACCACAGTCTGTTTTGAACTCATATTCTCTGTGTTTTCAGGACAAATGAGATCCGTTATGCCATTTGGATATCACTAACCAATTGTGACATCATAGCCCCCTTACTGTATGGCATCACCAATTAATTGTGACATCAAAACCTTTTGTGATATCACAATGTGACATGATGATCATGACATCTGTCAGTGTGATGTCACAATGGTCATGATGGCACAGTTGATTTCTGTTATCTCAAGTCATAAATGAGATATGAGGTTGAAAACAAATTATGAGGCCAAAAGGTGTAAGATATCACAATGTCAGCATGTCACAAAAGTTATGAGGACAGGAGAGGTTTGTGATGTCACATTGTGTTAGTGATATCACACTGGTACTGTGATGTCACAAAGTTAGTATGATGTCAAAATGGTTTGTAGGCACAAAAATGCGCTTCTGATATCAACTCTCATGCCACATTTGAAATACAATGAAATCACAGAATAGGGTTTCACAATGTGTCTGTGATTTTAAAAAGAGAATTGTTGTCATAATGCGAATCTCTCATTGAGTTTGGTGATGTCACAATGAGCTGATGCTTTCATAATTAAAATGTGATGTCACACTGTTGAGGTTGTCAAAAACAATTTTTGATGTTATAATGGCATGTCTGATCTCAACTGTCAGTTCACAACAAGGATATGGGTACACGAAGGGACTGTGATGTTGAAAAGGGCATGTTATTTTTCAAAGGAGCTAAGAGGTTATAATAGATTTGAGATGTCACAATGGAATCATGATGTCACAATGACAATGTTGTCACAAGGGGTTTGTTATGTCGTGGTAGTGATGATGTCAAAATGGGTTTGTGATATCACAATGAGTTTGTAATACCACAATCAAATTTCCAATTTCAATTGCTACTAGTTCACAAGGAGGATACTGTGATAATCAGCAGGACCCGATAATCTATATGGGCCCATCTCCTGATCAGCTGGAGAGGACAAAGAATGCTACCAAAGAAGGTGAGGCATCCTCTGGGAGGGACTGGTGCATTAATCACCACGTGTTGAGCTGTTAAAAAGTGATTGGCTGTGGGCAGTTTGGGATGTGATATTTGAAAACAGACAGTTGGAGTGGAGAAGGGGTACAGAATTTATATAGGCTGCTTGTTCAGAGCAATAGAAGGTGAGAGAAAAAGAAAAAGTCCTGGAAGGAAGGAAGTGGTGTGATAGCATAAGGGGAAAGACCTGGATGGAGAGGAAGTTGAGGGAGGGCAGAAGGTGAAGGATGGTAACTAATGAGCCTTGCAATGCAGTTCAGGTCTGTGGAGAGTGGAGAGTACTAAAGAGAAGAAGGAACTGGTAGAAGGGAAAAAGGAAAAGACTTCGAAAAAAGTATTGTCTGTAGTGAAGGAGAGACAAAGAGAAGGGGAAAAGAGGCTTTCCCTTTGATATTTGGAGCTTTGGATATCATAATTTGGGGGGTTGGTGGTTTGGAGAACATTTGTTATATAAAACGTATCTCGATGGATTTTCTTGAACTATAGAGGTCCTTATTTTGAAGACTTCATTGAGATAATCCATTTGGATTGCATCAGGCCTTGGCCCCAGGGAAAAATCCCCATAGGTGAGAGTGTCAGCCCTCAGGGTTGAGAGTCTACCTGGAGTGTTTGTCTCCGGAGGTCCAACATGGACAAAAGTCATTTACATACCTCTAGAGGTGCATCTTGGCAAGCTTGCCAGCTTGTTTTGTACCCCTCTGGAAGCTATTTGTGGCTTCCTTGGGATGCCATCTGGAAACTACTTGAGAGATAATGTAGGGCTTCCGTGGGAAGCCATCTGGAACCTCATGAACAGTACATCTGACACTTCTTTGAGAAGCAATCTGAGACCTATGCTGGAGGTCATCTGGGTCCTTCTCCAGGGGCCATCTTGGACTTTCTCCAGAGGTCACCTGGGGTTCCTCAGGAGGCCACCTGAGACCTCTTCAAAAGTAGTCATGGGGCTTTCTTAAGAGGCAATCTAGGACCACCTCCTGAGGTCATCTGGAGCCTCTTTGGTAGGTCACCTCAGGCTACCATGATGAGAAATCTATGACCATCTTTGGAGATCATCTGAGACTTCCTTGAGAAGCTATATAAGACCTTCTCTGGAGGTCATCTGTCGCTTTCTCAAGAGAGTTATCTGGAACTTTCTCTGGAGTTCATGTGGCCTCCTTGAGTGGCTATCTGGGAGCTACTTGAGAGGTAATCTCAGCCTCATTGAAGAGAAATCTGGAAGCTCCTTTGGAGGTCATCTGACACTTCCTTGGGAATCCATTTGGAACCTCCATGAGAGGTTATCTAGGGCATCCTAGGGAGGACATATGTGACATGCTCCAGAGGTCATCTGTAGCCTCCTCAAGAGGCAATCTGGGACATTCTCTCTGTCATCTGGGACCTCCTGTAGAGGTCAACATTGAGAGGTATGGGACATGTGGGTTAAGTGTCTGTGGATCTTGGTCTTTGTATGTATGCTGATAGTTCTATGTCCTGTATGCACCTGTTTACTCATTTTCTCAGGATGGGAGAACAAGGCCTTAGGTTGTCATATCCAAAAAATATTATCCCCCAGGTTTACAGAATCCCTCAGAGGAAGATGCACTGATGTACTCTCTCTCCTATTCTTTGTCATCAGCAACTTTAATGAGTCCTCCCATACTAAAAGTGGTTACTTGTACCAGACTGAGGTGGTACAATGTGGTATGTTACCCTTATTACCCTTGAGACAAGAACATGGAGGAGATGGTTGGCAGGACCCCTCTCTAATATATGTTCCCTTTACAAGTAGTGACCTGTGTAACTGGAAACAGAAAAATCCATCCTTTTCAGAAAAAAAACAGGGGCTCATTACCTCATTAGAGACAGTAATTTTCACACACAAGCATATCTGGGATGACTGTCAGCAAATTTTACAGGTGTTTTTCACCTGGTAGAAAAGGGAGTGAATACTGTTATTGACTTGACGGTGGTCCTTGAACCAGACAGTAGCCCCACTATTGAACCAGACTATTTGGAACAAGTCTTTCCCCAGACTTACCCAAGCTGAGGCTTTCAGCTGTTGAAGTATGGAGGTGTTTACCAATTATTTCCAGGTTCAGCTAGCAGGGATACCGCAGTGGCTAGAAAGCCAAGTCTTCAATCTAAGGTGAGTGAGATGGTTCTGTTCCCCAGTAAGTACCCTAATGTTTTTTCTGGAACTTCTGCCAGAAGCCTATAGGACCTATAGGCTATAGATCTTTAAGTCCTGGAGAATCAAAGAGCCCTAAATATGGCCTTTGTTACCCAGTCAGCCACAGATATTAGAAGAAAGCTTGAAAAGTTAGAAAATTTTGAGGTAAAGTGGTTGCTCAGTTGGTGTTTGATAACAGAGACACCTTGAAAAAAAACGAGTCTAAGAAAAGAGTTTGAGTTTTATTAGGAGCACCAGAATAGGGATCAAGAAACCTTTGGCAAAAACAGTACAGATCATTTGCAAATAGCAGTAGGGAACCTCTAGGACTAGATCAGGGAGCTTAATGCAAGCAAAATGGACATTAGGAAAAGGAATGTCCAAGGAGGAGAAAGATAGAAAATGACAGGTTAAGTAATCACATTCACCACCTGGAAAATGTAAATGACAGGTTAAGTAATCACATTAACCACATGGAAAATGTGTTCATAGCTCTGGAGAAACATGCAAAGGACCTCTGAATTCCATTAAGAAATTATGGCTATGAAAAAGGAGCTGGGGGGCTGGTAAGGTGGCTCAGTGGTAGAGTGCTTGCCTTGCATGCATGAGGCCCTGGGTTCGATTCCTCAGCACCACATAAGCAAAAAGAAAAAGCTAGAAGTGGCAATGTGGCTCAAGTGGTAGAGCACTAGCTTTGAGCTGAAGAGCTGAGGGCAGTGTCCTGGACAGAGTTCAGGCCTCAGGACGGGACCCAAAAGAAAAAGAAAAAAAAAAGAAAAGAGCTGGACCTGATATAAGAATATATTAAGAATATATATCGATTATAAGCTTTGAAAAGTTTCACCAGAAATTCAAAGCAACAGAGAAAGTTAGCAGAGAAGACGGGAAAGTGCTGTGTCATAGAAGATGAGGCCAAGAAAAGAGAACAGGAAAATATCAGGCTCAAGAAAGAGATTTTTTCTCTTCAGAAAGAGTTAAAGGACCACTTACTTTGATAGAGAATGCCATGGAAAGGGAAAGAGCATTAAGAAGAAAAGCAGAAATGCTAAACAAACAGTTGAAAGATCTGTCACAAAAATACACTGAAGTGGAAAACTAGAAAGAGAAACTACTAGAGTAAAAGCCCCAAAAGTCTGCTGAGATCTTCACCATAAATGTAATGCAGAAGCATAATTTCCCAGTGGAATAGGTAGAGATGGGAAAAATACTTCTCAATAGCACCTTTGTGAACTTAAGGGAGGAGCTGAAGAGCAAGCAAAGGTGTTGGGAGAAGGAGCAGAATTTGGCCAGTCAAGGGAACTCTCTTGTGACCCTGCCAAAACACTTGCAGGTTAAGGAGCACATTGAGAAGGAGAGTGGGATCATGAAATCAAGTTTGAGATAAAAGGAGGAGAATAAAATGGAAGAAGTCTCCAAGGTTCAGAGTACTTTACAGGAGTTAAAGGAACTAGAGACCCTAAGATACAGGAAAACATCTGAGCTGATCAGGTAGCTTGGGAGACCACTCTAAAACTAGTTTGTTCTCTGGAAATACTGGTCATCAACATTTAAGGAAGAAACAAAACCAGTGGTAAAAAGTGTGCAAATGTTGACACTGAACTTGTGACAAATGAATACAGGCTCAAGCTTTCTGTCAGTTTACATGTAGATATTTGCAACCTGGTAAATTACCCGAAGACACTGCCTAAAACTGTTCTGAAAACCGGTGGGGCCTCAGCCTGACAATACTTTGTAATGTGTGTAGGTAATTTCCAACAGGTAAATGCTGAAATGCTGGAACATATGAAAATAATTCATATTTGACTAACCTCAGATGGTAAATTTGGGAAAGTTGGCTCCACAGAGGTAAAGCCTGGAAAGTATGGCTATTGGAATATATTAGCAATAGTGGACATATTTTCAGGCTGAGCTGAAGCATATAATAATGCCTTGATTTGGCTTACTCTTAGCTGTGGGGTCCGAAGATGGCCCTGCATTCATGGCCCAAGTTCTCAATTATTAAATAATGCCCTAGGAATAAATTGGAAGTTACAATCCATTTATAAGCCTCAGAGTTCAAGCATTAGAAAGAATGAATATGACCTTAAAGGAAACTTTAACTAAATTAAATACAGAGACTGGCCATAGCTAGGTAAGCCTCCTCCACTTCACTCTCTTTCGAGCAAAATGTAGCCCTTATTTTAAAGGATTCAATCCCTTTAAAATACTTTAGTGTAGAACACCCCCTTGGGTTCCTAAAAATTAGGAAGGCTATATTAACAAAAGTGTCTAACTTCAATCTGCAGGCTTTACAACGTATTCTTTTATGTACATATCTTTTGGTAACCAAGGCACACCGGCCGGCTAAGAAAAACTCCACCTGAAGGGGAGGGACCAAGAAGGTCATGGAACAGCAGGGAAACACCACAGCTCTATCCAACCAAATTCAGAGTTTGGATTTCAATGCTCTGTTTCTGCAAGTGACCCACAAAAAAAGGCAATTACTCAGAGAGATAAAGGAAGTGCAAAAAGAAAAGGGAAAAACCTACACAGACAATAAAGTGGGATGACCCTTCCCCTACTCTTTGTTGGTGATGGGGCTCCACGTTTCCCAGCTTAAGTGACGGGGTTTTGTGCCAAGCTGCTTAAGTGCCCAGGTCTGGACCCTCTGAGGACCACACACAAACAACATCCCAAGTCTCCCAGGAACTCCCAAGAGCTGGACCAACCCAGAATATATAAACAGAAATCTCAGAAGGCCGAGCTGGAACAAAGACTCCCCTCACCCTCCCTGGAACAGCGCCTCTGCCTGGCTGGTACAAGTAGCCCAACCCAGTCAGGAACAGTAGCAGCTGTCAACAGTGGCAAAAGATCCTCAACTCTCAGGGTGACACCTCTGTCCTGCTTGTGTAAATAGCCCAGCCTAACCTGGAACAGCAGCAGCAGCTGGCAGTGGCGGCAAACCACCCAGAATTGGAGCACAATGCCTCTTGGCACTTGTCCAGGCCAGCCTGGGGCGGCAGTGGTGGCAGAGGTGGGGACAGCTGCAGTGAACCAGTCCAGACCCGTGGTGGTTTCTGCCTGTCCATATTGGCATGCATAAGCAGCTCATGGTGGCAAAAGTGGTGAACAACCCCAGACTTGAGGCAGGGTGTGATGCTGAGCAACCCCAGAAAAACCTCATGACCTTTCCTACCTGGGCTGGCTTTGAACCTAAATACACAGATCTGAGCCTCCTGAGTAGCTAGAATTACAGGTATTCACATCAGTAGGGTCTTCCTCTTGCAACCCCTCTAACTTTTTCTAAAATAGATAATTTCTTAGTTCATACATGGAATTTAAGCAAATACAAGAGGATTGACATGATACTCTGTATTCTATCTGAGCATAGTGTTATCTAACTCGTTCTCAAGAACAAGGCATAAATAGAAAAAAAAATATGTGGAAATTAAACAGCACTCTGTTGAACAATACATGGATCACAGAAGAAATTAAAGAAGAAATTAAAAAGTTCCTACAATTCAGTGAAAATGAAGATACATCACAAAGTAACCAATGGAACACAGCGAAAGCAGCCTTGAGGGGCAGATTTACTGCTCTCAGTGCACACATCAAGAAAAAATAGAACAAGTAAATGATCTTATGTTGCAACTAAAACTGCTAGAGAAACAAGAAAAAATTGAACCTAAAGTTGCTAGAGAGAAAGAGAACTGAAATAATAGCTGAAATTAATGAGACAGAGAGTATGAAAATTACAAATAAAATTAATTTTTAAAAGCTGTTTTTAAAAAAAGACACTAAAACTGAGGGACCACTGGCAAGAGTAACTAACAAAATAAGAGAGGAGACCCAAATCAATAATATCAGAGATACCACAGGAAAAATTACAACAAACATCCAAGACATCAAAACAATCATAAAGAAATAATTCCAGACTCTACTCACAAAGGAAGGAAAACATAGCAGAGATGGATGAATTTCTACAGAAGTACATATTGCTATCCCCCCTTTCCTTTTCAGCCATTCTTCTCTACCATATATGGTAGGGGCAGCAGTTCGGTAAATAAACTTCTTTTCATGCCTAAATAGCGTGTGGTGTTCTCTTCATGGGCTACTTAATGAAATCTACTTATTTAATATACCTTACAAATGGTGGCATGACTGGGATGAGGTTTTTGAGTTGGAAATGCTAGAATTTCCTAACCCACCCCCCCCCCCTTTTCTGCAAACCAAACTGCTTTGAGACACCATGTGAGACTTTTCACCAATACCATTGCTGGACTTCACATCCTTGTCCACACCACTTCTCTACTCTGGTGAATGAAACTACTCTCCACGGCTATCTGTTGCTCAATCTCTGCTCAGATGTGGTGCCATTCCACAGAGCTCCTAAGGCCTTTAGAAGAAAGGATGGTCATCTCTGAAGCGGAGAATGCCTGGTTTGGGGGCCTTAGCCATTTCTCTCTATAGGGGTCTGGGGCAAGCCGGGACACCGCTTCTTCCTGGTCAGCTTTCCTTCACTCACCAAACTGACTCTCTAACACATTTAATGGGGTCCTGTGAGTCATGCCAGAGCCGTGAAACCCCGCTGACATGCCTCCTGCACTCCCTGGATAGCCAGATGAACTAATATTTTTTGCTGTTCTCAGATTTAGACAATTTATGCCTCTGAAATGGTAAAGAGAAGTCTCTTTACCTTCAGGCTCTCTTTGCTCTCTACTATTCATGTCCATCTTTGTATATCTCTACAACTTTTTGGATTGTGCCCTGAAGCGTGCAACATGGACTGGTTCCCGGGGACCCCCTCTAGGTACCCTCTCTAAGGCTAGCCAAACTAGGCTTGATTTTTTTTTCAGGCTTTCTTTGCATTTTTTTCAGAAATTCGCCATCTTGAGCTCGCTATCTTGGCCATATGGTGGGTTAAGGGTTTGGCCCCATCCAACCCTTACACTTCCACGAAGCTTGCTACTCCTCCGTCCATGTATTCTAATATGCATTGCTAACAAGTTGCTCTTTTCACAGACCCTGGTTAACTGAGGCCCAACCATCTGATGTGCTTTATTAGCAAAGAATTCTCAATCTTGTTATCAAAAATTTTAAGTTTTGAGTTTTGCCTTTTTTGTTTTGTGTTGTGTTTGTAGTCTAGTACTGACTACGTGATTCTAACATATTGAGCATATCTGTGCTAAGATTCTCACATCTAACGAGTTTTGTCATTGCAGAATATTTGGTCAATTCTTGATAAGGACCAGGTAAGCTCTACTTATTATATTTGATCCCCTTTTTGCTTTAATTGGAAATAACAAAGAGATTTTGTGGAAAAGATTGCAGTGCAAGCCAGCCTGGGCTGAAAAATCCCTCAAAATCCATCGCCCAACTAACCTGCAAAGAGCCAGGCTGGAAGCATGGCTCGAGCCTCTTATCTCTAACCAGCAAACACTACAAGTGGTACCATCACTCAAAATGGTAGTGCACTAGCTTTGAGCAGAAGTGCTCAAGGCCTTGAGTTCAAGCCTCCTTGAATGCCAACTGGGACTAACTATCCCAGCCAAGAGCACCTAGACTCAGCCAGTCTGGGGAACAAAGGAACATGGAAACGAGTAAGAGGAGATGATATCACATCAGCCACTTTGTGCCTGCCCTATCAAAATTAACCAGAGCTGGGATGTCAATAGAAGTAAGAAGACTGCCCATCTAATGTCCATACCTGTCTAACTTTCAACTGGACAGGAATTTATATTCTTGCCTTTGTTAATTGACTTCTCTATCTAGTCGCCAGGTGTCAGAAGAAGGTAGGGATATTTCTACCAACATTTTCAGCCCCAAGTCCTTCCTCTTGCCATTTATTTGCTCTCTAGTTTTTTTTTCAGTCCCTCAATGCATCATGAGACATCTCCAGACTTCGTCCAAGAGATGTGCCTCCTCCAGACTTTATCTAAGTACTCAATGCCCAAGTGACAGCTGTTGGCCTCTGCCTTCTCCCAGATGGGACCACATATCAGCCTTTTACCCTTACTGTCAATGCAGCTTGCAAACAGGAAGTAGCCAGAGAGAATCTTCAACCTTTTTTTCATAATTCTCAAATGGCTGGAGTGTAAGTTCTGAACAGGGACACCTCCCTCCCTCTTGGCTAAGTTTCCACCCAATATCTGTTACATAGGTAACTGGTAGACCTGGAAGCAATCACCTTCTCCTGCTAGGTCACATACTAGGCCACCTCTGGTCACATGCCTCCCATCTGACCTTTGGAGGGTTCCAGACCCTGAGGTCATATCCAGATCCAATGTTGCCACAATTTTCCAGCATCTGGCCACACTTCTTCCTGTCCCTGGCCTAGATAAGTCTTGATCAGAGGTGGGTCGACCCTCTTCCTTTTCAGTCATGCTTTTCCACCATGCATGGTGGAGGCAGCCTTTTGGTAAATAAATTTTTTTTCCTGCATGAAAAAGAAGAAATACAAATTGCTGAAACAGAACCAAGAAGAAATAAATCAATTACAAATGTCAATAACCTACAATGAGATAGAAGTAATAAGAAATCTTCCAACAGGAAAAGCCCAGGACCTGATGGATTCACTACAGAATTCTATAAGACCTTTAAAGAGGAGCTAATACCCATACTCCTCAAGCTCTGCAGAGAAATAGAAAAAGAGGAAGTAATCCCAAACTCATTCTATGAAGCCAATATCACATTTATCCCCAAACCAGGCAAAGACCCAACAAAAAAAGAACTACATACCAATCTCTTCAATTAAGACAGATGCAAAGCTCCTCAATGAAATTGCAGCCAACAGAATTCAGGAACATATGAAAAAATCATACATTATGACCAAGTAGGCTTCATCCCAGAGATGCAGGGATGGTTTAACATATGTAAGTCAATAAATGTAATCCAGCACATCAATAGATCCAAGGACAAGAACCACATGATTATCTCCATTGATTTGGAAAAGGATTTTGATAAAATATAGCACTCATTCATGTTAAAAGCTCTGGAAAAAAAGGAATAGAAGGAACATTTCATAAGACAATAAAAGCCTTACATGGTAGATCAAAAGCTAATATTATGCTTGATAGGGAAAAACTACAACCAATTCCCCTAAAAACAGGAACAAGGCAAGGATGCCCACTCTCTCCACTCCTCTTCAATATAGTTCTGGAATTTTTAGCCAGAGCAATAAGGCAAGAAAAATACATTGAAGGGATCCACATAGGGGAAGAAGAATATAAACTCTCTCTTTTTGCAGATGGCATTATTTTATAAATGAATGATCCCTAAAGCTCCATCCCCAAACACTTAGAGCTTATAAACCAAATTGGCAAAGTACCCGGATACAAAATTAACCCACAAAAATCAGTCGGTTTTCTGTAAACCAACAAAGTACAAACAGAAATGGACATCAAGGAAACAACCTCATTCACAATAACCTCAAAAAAAAGTATTTAGGAAGTAACCTAATCAAAGATGTAAAAGTTCTATTTAATGAAATCTATAAAAGTTTAAGAAAAGGAATCTTAGAGGATACCAGGAAATGGAAAGACTTCCCATGTTCCTGGATAGGCAGAATTAAAATGGTGAAAATGGCCATACTGCCAAAAACAATAAACACATTCAATGCAATTCCCATTAAAATTCCAATAACTTACTTTACTGAAATAGAGAAAATAATCCAAAATTTCATGTGGAACAACAAAAGCCCTAGCATAGCCAAAACAATTTTAGGCAAAAGAAAGGATGCAGGAGGGATCGAGATACAGGACGTCAAGATCTACTATAGAGCCATAATAACAAAGACAGCTTGGTACTCACACAAAAAGAGACCCAAAAATCAGTGAGACAGGTTAGAGGATCCAGAAATATAGCCGCATATGTACAGTCAGTTGATATTTGACAAAGGAGCCAAAGACATATGGTGGAAGAATCATAACCCCTTCAACTACTGATGCTGGGAAAACTGGCCACATGCAGAAAACTAAAAGTGGACCCTTGCCTATCACCATACACTAACATAAAATCAAAATGGATTAAAGACCTTAACATCAAGCCTGAAACTCTGAAACTACTGCAGGAACGAGTGTGAGAGAGACTTAGACTTAGAGGTAAATGCAGGAACTTCCAGAACAGATTCCCAGGATCACAACAAATTGGAGAATGACTCGATAAATGGGACTACCTTAAAATAAAGTTTCTGCACAGATAAAAAATAGTAATCAAGGGGAATTCTGGGAAGATGGCGGAGGAGAAGCTGTAATCTAAACAAGCTCTCGCATAGAAAGCAGTTTTAGAGTTCCAGTGAACAGTCCTAAGCCTGAGAATCACACCAAGGGTGCCATCACAGAACAGAGAGACAGGCCAGAGAGGGAAAATCCAGGCAAGGAGACACATCTGAGCACTTGCAAGCTGCGACCATGGCGGCGGCCACGGTGGCAGCGGCGACCACAGGGCACCATACCTGAGCCACAGAGAGTCCGGGACGAAGGAGCCAGACACAGCGGGAGAGCATATTCTACTCAACACCAGCAAGAACAGACAAGGAGCGGACAACTTCATCCTGCAGTTCCCAGACCAGAGACGACCCAGCAACCAAGCCTGACGTCCTCACTCCTTCTCAGGGAGCAGAGGAGGGAATGCCACCTCTCCCTCCCTCAGTACCGGAGATCTCCATCTTGGATACGGACAAAGCTCGGCGGAGCTGCTAGCTCCAACTCAGGCCTTGGAATAAAACGAGTCATTTAGCAGGTCACAAGAACTTTACGGCACCGTGACCTGCCAGACTCAGCTCCACCCAGGGAAATGTCACCCAGCTCGGGCACCAGCCCTAGGAGTGGCTTTCTTCACTAGGTAATCAGAGCCAGAGGCTGCCCCTCCCTCTAGCAACCTGGACAATCAATTGAAATTCAGTAAACAGAAACCCTGAGAATGGCTCCAGGCTGGGCTCTGTGAGTTTTTCACAAAATAGCCCCAGGGAAAAGCTACTGTTTGTTGACAGGCCTCAACTCTAACCAGAAACTAGCCTCATCACTGCATCCCCCTATTTTGTCATTCTCAAAGCAAACCAGCCTCCCATTAAACTAACCTGGGAGGAGGATCTTAAAATCCTGGGTAAAGCAGAGCATTTTTCTGCCTGTTCGAACAAACTGGCTTAAGAAACCAACCAAGCCACAGGACCACAAGCAGACCAGAGACTCCAACAAGAGGCTGGTTACAGACACAAGGGAGATACAGGATTTTTCCCACCCCTCCCCCAAAAAATCAAAGAACTTTTTCCTCTTCTTCTTCTTCTTGTTCTTCTTCTTGTTCTTCTTGTTCTTGTTCTTGTTCCTCTTCCTCTTCTTCCTCTTCCTCTTCTTCCTCTTCTCCTTCTTCTTCTTCTTCTTCTTCTTCTTCTTCTTCTTCTTCTTCTTCTTCTTCTTCTTCTTCTTCTTCTTCTTCTTCTTCTTCTTCTTCTTCTTCTTCTTCTTCTTCTTCTTCTTCTTCTTCTTCTTCTTCTTCTTCTTCTTCTTCTTCTTCTTCTTCTTCTTCTTCTTTTTGGTGCCTTATATAAAAAAATTTTTTTCTCTTTTCTAAAATTTTTTTAATCGTTTATTTTTGCCTATTTTGAAAAAAAATTGTTTTATAATAACTTTTTTTCTTCTGATAATTTTTATTTTAGGGATACGTGAATGTGTGTTTTTCTTTCCTTTTTGGTCTTCTTTCTGTTTTTTTCCTTTTTGATTACCTTTTTTTGTTTTTTGTTTAGCACTACTGAACTTCTGATCTTTTTTTCTTCCTTTCTTATCCTTTTAACCTTTTCCTCTCTTTTGTTCTTCTTTATGTGACTTAACTCTTGTCCTGCACATCCTCAGATAAACCCGTAGTTAACTCGTAGACCCTATCCCCCATTGTGTACACACTTAATCCACAAATTTTATTACTCAATTCAAAAACCTCTGAGACTTCAATTCCTTAATAGCAGTACTACCTATTTATACCTATATAATATTTTAAGCATTTTTATTTTCATTTTTTCACATCTCCCCTGTGTCCCTCCACTTCTTTCAGTTTATTCACGTTCTTCTCCAAATAGATTGTTTTCGTGTCGCCATAATATTATTAATTTTTACTTTTCTATTTTTTCTGGTCTCTTTCCTTTTCCCTTTCCCTTTCTTCTTTTTCTCTCTCCCTATACTTTCATCCTACCCAACCTATTTCCTGCATTGAGATGAGAACTTAGTTAACTCACCCTGTGCCTCCCCACACCAATCTGTTCCTATTTTTTACCCACATCTCTCCCTAACCCTAATAATTTCTGGTTTTCCAAATTTTTCTCTGCGGTTCGAAGCCAATTAACTTACAGTTGTTTGATGTTGAATAGATGTATCTGTTGAACTAGATTGTATCTGTAGATTATTGACTGTACAAATTCAGACTTTAGTTGAGGGTTGCCGTAAGATAGTGTTCAAGCACAAAACCGGTGCTATTTTCATCTGAAATGGGCAGAGTAAGCTGGAAAAAACACAAGAAAAATGGCAAATCCAGGTATCTCAATTCCCAATCTTGATAATCAGAAGACAGAACAGATAATCGATAATCCAGAGGAGAGTTCCCAAATAGCTCTACAAACACTGCTGGCAAACATGATAAATGAAAAGATAGAAAACACACAAAGGATTCTGAATGAGCATGATAGGGAGAGAGAGGAGGCAATCCAAAAGTTTATACAGGAATATCATAAGCGTGAGGAAGTTACTCAAAAACTGATACAAGATATGTGTGAGCAGCTTGAGAATACTCAAAGAGAAAGTCAGGAATGGCATGAGCAGGCTGAGAACACTCAAAGAGAACTGCAGGAATCCCACGAACGGGAGGAAGCTAATCAAAGAGTAATACAGGAATTGAGAGAGCAGAAAGAGAATACATAAAGGTCACTAAAGACATTCATGGAATCCATTAACAAAGAGCTGAAGGAAGTCAGGGAGAGCACAAAGAGAATGCTGAATGGAACCCAACAGAAGGAATGGGAGTCAAAAGAAACCATAACCAATCAACTAAATGATATGAGAATAAACACTTGAACACCAAATTAAGCAAGTAAAGAAATTCATACAAGATCTAAAATAAAGCTTCAACAAAGAATTTGAAGCCATAAAAGCTGACCAATTAGAAGGAAAAGAAATAAAAAACAAAGTAGAAAGTCTTGACAGCAGGTTAGACCATGCAGAAGATTGAATCTCAGGGATTGAAGACAGCCTAGATATTATAGAGAAAGAACATACAACCATCCAAGACAAGTCCAAGAAATATGATAGATCTATCCAACACTTGGAAGACACCATCAGAAGGCCTAATCTAAGGATAATGGGTGTAGAGGAGCACCAAGAAACAGAAGTTAATGGTCTAGGAAATTTGTTTAACAGGATCCTAGCAGAGAACTTCTCAAACATACAAAAAGATAGGCCTATTCAGATAAAAGAAGCTTTTAGAACCCCAAATAGACCAGACCAGAATAGGACATCACACTGTCACATTATAATCCACACAGGATCAACTCAGACCAACGAAGAGATCCTTAAAGCTGTCAAGGAGAAAAGATTAATCAAACTATAAAGGGAAACCAATTAGAATCACCTCAGATTTCTCAGCAGAGACAATCAAAGCAAGAAGAGCCTGGAATGATGTACACCATGCCCTAAAAAGAAACAACTATCATCCAAGAATACTATACCCAGCTAAACTCTCCTTCATAACTGAAGGCCAAATAAAAACCTTCCATAGCAAAGAAAAATTGAAACAATACTTCTCCACCAAACCAGCCCTATCAAAGGTATTTAAAGATGTCCTACACATAGAATACCACCAAGACCTCAATAAAGGCCAAGAAACTGCACCCAAACTGAGAATCCAAGAGCCATAGGAAGAACGCAGTTTTCTCAGCCCCCAAGAAGGTGGATAACATGGCAGGAATACCCAAATACCTCGCAGTCCTATCTCTTAATTTTAACGAATTTAACTTTCCAATTAAGCGACATAGACTGTCTAGTTGGATTAAAAAACAAGATCCTTCTACCTGCTGCCTTCAGGAGTCACACCTTGCCCGTAAAAACAAACACATTTTCAATGTTAAAGGCTGGAACAAAATCTACCAAGCAAACGGCCCCCATAAACAGGTGGGAGTTGCAATCCTAATATCAGATAAAATAGACTTCAAATTAAAATTCGTGAGAAGAGATAAAGAAGGTCGCTACATACTAATTAAGGGATCTCTCCTTCAGGAGGATATTCCAATTCTAAATATCTATTCGCCAAACAATGGAGCACCCAAATTTATCCAAGAAACACTACTTTCCCTCAAATCCCATATACATCCAAAGACATTAATTGTTGGGGATTTTAACACACCATTCTCCCCACTAGATAAATCAACTCCGCAAAAACTCAACAGAAAAACTGCAGATCTAAACAGCTAAATAGATCAACTAGACTTAACTGACATCTACCGAACATTTCACCCAGCAACATCAGAATACACGTTTTTCACAGCAGCACATGGAACATTTTCTAAAATACACCACATTTTAGGCCACAAAAAAAAGTTGTCTAAATTCAGAAACACTGAAGTTATACCTTGCATTCTCTCAGACGACAAGAGAATAAAATTAGTACTAAACACCAAAAGCCACAAAAGAAAGTCCGGTATCACATGGAGGCTGAACAACACACTGATGAATCATGAGTGGGTCATGGAGGAGATTAGAAAGGAAATTCAAATGTTCATACTATTCAACAAAAATGAACACACAAATTACCAGCTCCTCTGTGACACAGCAAAGGCAGTACTCAGATGCAAGTTTATAGCTCTGAGCTCCTACATCAACAAATTGGAGAGAACTGAAACCAACTATATAATGACACATCTAAACCTCCTTGAAAAAGAACAGCAAGATAAACCCCAATCCACTAGACAAAAAGAAATAATTAAAATTAAATGAGAATTAAATGAATTAGAATCCAAAAAAACTATAGAAAGACTCAACAAAACAAAGAGTTGGTTCTTTGAAAAACTTAACAAAATTGATAGACTCTTAGCAAATCTTATCAGAAAAAGAAGAGAACAAACCCAAATTAATAAACTCAGAGATGAGAATGGAAAAATCACCACGGAAACAACCAAGATTCAGCACATTATAAGGGAATATTTCTCAGAATTTTATGCTAATAAGTTTGAGAACTTGACAGAAATGGACCTTTTCCTAGCAAATATTGACATGTCAAAACTAAAACAAGATGAGTTAAACCATCTTAAAGGAGCTTTATCAAGCATTGCAATAGAAACAGAAATAAGAGACCTCCCAGCTAAGAAAAGTCCAGGACCAGATGGTTTTATAGCAGAATTTTACAAGGCCTTCAAAGCAGAGCTCACACCAATACTCCTCCAACTCTTCAATGAAATTGAAAGCCATCATAACCCTCATCCCAAAACCAGGCAGGGACTCATCAAAGAAAGAGAACTATAGACCCATTTCTTCGAAGAACATTGATGCAAAACTTCTCAATAAAATTTTGGCCAATCGATTTCAACAATTCATCTAAAAAATCATACACCACAATCAAACAGGATTCATTTCAGGGATGCAAAGCTGGTTCAATATACGCGAATCAATTAATATTATTCATCACATCAACAGGAGCAAGAATAAGAACCACATGGTTATCTCAATAGATGCAGAAAAAGCATTCGACAAGATCAAACACCCCTTTATGATGAAGGTTTTGGAAAAGTTAGGAATCCATGGAACATTCCTCAATACAATAAAGGCTACATATGACAAACCTACAGCAAGCATTATACTTAATGGTGAAAAACTAAAGCCATTTCCTCTTAACTCAAGAACAAGACAAGGATGTCCACTCTCTCCACTTCTCTTCAATCTAGTATTAGAATGCCTAGCTACAGCAATAAGACAATATGCAGACATAACGGTTTTCCAAATAGGGAAAGAAGAAATAAAACTCTCCCTCTTTGCAGACGACATGATCGTGTATTTAAAGAATCCCATAGACTCCACTCCCAAATTACTCAAGCTGATTCAAAACTTTGGCAAATTAGCAGGGTATAAAATTAACCCCCAAAAATCAATGGCTTTTCTGTATGCCAACAATGAGTAAAGTGTGGCCGAAATTAGGAAAGCAACTCCATTTTTAATAGCCCCACAAAAAATAAAATACCTAGGAATTAACTTAACCAAAGAAGTGAAGGACCTCTATGATGAAAACTTTAAAATCTTGAAAAAGGAAATCAACACAGAACTTAGAAAATGGCAAAACCTCCCATGCTCCTAGATTGGAAAGATTATCATCGTGAAAATGGCAATACTTCCCAAGGCTATCTACAAATTCAATGTGATAACTATCAAAATTCCAACCTCATTCGTCAAGGAAATAGAAGAGGCAATCCAAAAATTCATATGGAACAATAAAAGACCCCGAATAGCAAAAGCGCTCCTCAACGGAAAGAACACTGCTGGAGGAATATCAATACCAAATTTCAAACTCTACTACAAAGCCATAGTAATCAAAACAGCTTGGTATTGGCATAAGAACAGACTTCAGGACCAATAGAATAGAATTGAAAAACCAGAAATGAACCTACAGACCTATAGCCATCTAATTTTCGATAAGGGAACTAACACAATAGAATGGAAGAAAGACAGCCTCTTCAGTAAATGGGGCTGGCAAAATTGGTTAACTACTTGTAGAAAACTAGAGCTAGATCCTTATATATCACACTGCACCAGAATCAACTCCAAATGGATCAAAGACCTCGAAGTCAAAGCAGACACTCTGAAAATATTACAGGTTGGAATAGGAGAAACCCTCGGTCTCCTTGGCGCCGGTCGAAATTTTCTGAATACAGACACGGAAACACAACAATCAAAGAAAGGTTGGACAAATGGGATTGCATGAAGTTGCAGAGCTTCTGCATGGCAAACGACATAGCTAGCAAGATCAATAGAAAGCCCATGGATTGGGAGAAGATATTCACTAGACATACAACGGACAAGGGTCTCATATCTAAAATATACTTGGAACTCAAAAAATTAAATCCCCCAACAACAAATCCTCAAAGAAACAACTGCCCAATAAATAAGTGGGCGAAAGACTTAAAGAGAAACTTCTCTGAAGGAGAAAGAAGGATGGCCAATAGACACATGAAGAAATGCTCAACTTCCCTAGCCATAAAAGAAATGCAAATCAAAACAATATTGAGATACCACCTCACTCCAGTTAGAATTGCAAAAATCAAGAACTCTAACAACAACAGATGCTGGAGGGGATGTGGTCAGAAGGGAACCTTACTTCATTGTTGTTGGGAATGTAAAGTTGTTCAACCACTTTGGAAAGCAGTATGGTGGTTCCTCAAAAGACTTCACATAAAGCTCCCCTATGACCTAGCAATCCCACTTTTGGGCATTTACCCAAATGTTTACAAACAAGACCACACTAAAGCTACCAGCACAACTATGTTTATTGCAGCATTATTTACCATAGCTAAGATATGGAACCAACCCAGATGACCCTCAGTAGATGAATGGATCAACAAAGTGTGGTATATACACACAATGGAATTCTATGCCTCCCTTAGAAAAATTGACATTGCCCCATTTGTTAGGAAATGGAAAAACTTGGAAAAAATTATATTAAGTGAAGTAAGGCAAGCCCAAAGAAACATAGGTCCCATGGTTTCCCTTATTTGCAATATCTAGTATATGTATGAGTCAAGCAGAAAAGGTCAGATAATGTGATGTTATAAAAATGAACCCTTAAATATGTATTTTAATGTTTTCTTTCTTTCATGCATGTGTTTCTAATGCATTTATAATATTATTTCTTTGTGGCTTTGTATGTCCCTCCCCCACAGTATAACTCCTGCTTTCACTATATTTGATGTCACTATAACTTGTGGAGGAGATGGGGAAAAACAAGTCGTTTAAGGATAAAGGTGGACCTGTTGCAACAATGAGAAGAACAAGTTGTCATGTACAAAATGAGCTTTACAACGTCGGTGCGGGGGGTGGGGGGGAGGATTGGCTGGAGGGTAATGGGGGAGGCTGAGAAGGGATGTGAAGGGTAAACAAAGGAGGAGGCTGGAATGCTTTGTAAGAAATGTATGCATTATCCTGCCCATGTAATTGTAACCCCTCTGTACAGTATGTTCACAAATAAAATAAAATAAAATAAAAATAGTAACCAAACTAGAAAGAAAGCCAAATAATTGGGAAAAAAATTTCCAGCAATATATCAGACAAGGGTGCAATATCCATTATATATGGTAAACTCAAGAAACTAACCCTTTACAAACCTAACAAACCAATTTTGAAATGGTCAAGGGAGCTAAAGTGAGACTTCGCAGAAGAAGAGGTAAAAACAGCAAAGAAACATTGAGGAAATGTTCATCATCCCTGGCCGTAAAGGAAAAGCACATAAAAACAACTCTGAGATACCACCTTACCCCAGTCAGAATGGCCCACGTCCTAAATTCAGCCAATGACAGAAGCTGGAAGGGATGCAAAGAAAGAGAAGCATTACTTCATTGCTGGTGCGAATGTATACTAATACAACCACTTGGAATGAAGTCTGGAGGTATCTCAGAAAGCTAAATATCGACCTGTCCTATGAACTCGCCATACCACTCCTAAGCATCTACTCAGAACAACAGGAACCAGTATACAAAGACACACACCCCTTTATGATATTGCAGCACTGTTCACAATAGCCAAGATTTGGAACCAACCCAGATGAGCCACTACTGATAAGTGGATCCAAAAATTGTGGTACCTATATACAATGGAATACTATGCAGCGTTTAGACATGATAAAATGATGGCATTTGTAGGGAAATGGATGGAACTAGACCAAATTATTTGAGTGAGGTAAGCCAAGAACAAAGATACAAATGGCACAGGGTCTACCTGATATGTGGATTCTAAAGCCAAAATGCAAGAAGGTATGACAAATTAAACAGGACTCGAGAAACAAAGGACAGCCACTCTTTCTGTTGTATCACCATTAATGACTCCATGTTCTTGACTATGTAGATTGTAGAAATATGCACACAATGGAGGGAAGCCAGGAGAAGGAACAGAATAAGTGGGAAATGGAGCAACGTACAACAAAGGTGTCCATCAGCTGCTGATGGGAAGGGAGGAGTGAGAGGGAAAGAGGGAATAGCTTACACTAAGCAAAAGGGAAAAAATGTAAACATCACCTAAGGTGGGAAAAATAATTTGGATTGTCAAAGCTCATAGAATTAACAAACTTTAGATCATGATAATGCTAATTTGCCTTGTCAAGGTTCAAATGTGTTTGTGACTTTAACTAAGTATCACAATTCCACAATGTTGTGAAATATGTGAAATATATATAATCACCTATCTTAATTTTTACAAAAAAGTGTGAGAAGGGAAGGGTTATGAGGGATGGGTGACAATGTTGTCAGACACCTTGTATTCATGTACTGTTTTGTAGAATGGGAACTTCTTTCTACAACTACTTAAAAATAACAACAATACAAAGTATTTAAAAAATAAATAAACATGATGGCAACAGAAAAGTTCAAATATAAAATAAGAAAATAAATCCAATTGGAAGGCAAATTTCTTTGGGGAGAGTAATGTAGTTTATTCTATAGCAAGTCTCCTTCAGCAATAAATTCAAAAGCTAGACCTTAAGTAAGTGAAATAAACTAAGAAACAGAGATAAAAAAACTTCACCCACTCTTTCTTGCCTGGACAGCTGGTGTAAAAATTCATCATGCTCCTGAATCAGAACCAAAGTGGCAAGGACCATATTTAGTGGTGCTAGGACCAATATACAGAGAAGGCTGCAAGGTGAACTGTTCAGAGACACTCAGATTATCCCTTAAGGATAAGAATTTCTAAGTGTTGATTACTGCTAACTAATGTGTTTCTATAATTTACTTGTTTTCTATTCAATTTACATTTTAAGACTGTTCATTGGGTTGAGAGAAGGGAATTTTTAGGATTTGGTAAGAAGGAATCAAGGATTTGATTGGACATGAAAACCAGTGGGGGGGTGTATAAAGCAACGGGGCCCTAATAATCAGCAGGACCCACTAATCAATGTGGCCCCATGTCCTGGCCCACTGGAGTGCATGAGACATACCACCAAAGGGCCAGGGTATGTTGTTGCAAGGGGTAGGATGTCATCCTCACATGATTAACTGTGAAGAAGTGATTGGGGAACGGGCAGTTTGTGAAGTGATGGTTGAAAACTGTTAGGCAGGAGACCCACTGGAGTGATGGAGGTGTTCAACCTATGTATACGCTGCATGGTCAGAGAAATGGAATTGGAGAAAATCAAGGGAAGGAAGTAGTGAGACAGCAGGAGGGGAAATACTTGGGAGAAGAGGAATTTGAGGGAGAGTAGGAGGGAAAGTATGCCAATTGGCCACCAGGTCAGAGAAGTGTAGGCCTGTGGATAGTGGAGAGGCCTAAAGAGAAAAAGGAAGTGATGGAAGGGAAAAAGGGAAATGAAGGAAAGTCTATAAAGAAGGAGGGAATAAGGGAAAAGGACAAAGGCTTACCTATTGAAGTTTAGAGCTTTGGATATGATAATTTGGGGAGTTGGTGCTTTGCAGGCAAATTAACTATGTGTGGCTGACCACTCACTGGAGGTCTGAGATTTCGTGGTTGGTGCTGGCTTGTCACTGAGTGTACAGCCCAGGACAAGTTAAATGCAGGCCTATTTCGAGAGTAAATAAAGTTATTTTCAATGTGCCTCATTGGATTGTCTTGTGTTTTATGCATCATAAATATACTAGTTCACGTTAGTAGTCTCAAAGGCCACGAAATTTTTTAAATGTTATGAGGTCATAATCAGTTTGCAACTCCGAATTGGACAGTGATGGCAATATGATATCACAATATCAATGCATAATAATATTTTGATGTAGTAATTAGTTGGTGATTCCATAATGGTGATGAGGTCACAATAGATTTATGATGTCACAATTGGGTTGATGATGTCACAATGGCATGCTGGACTTCAATTTTCATTAACTCCCAATAGAATTTGATTTCAGAATGGGATTGTGAGATCTACAAACTCATGCATTGGCCCAAATGTGATGAACTCCCAACAGGTATGTGATATCACAATGTAACACAATGCTTATGATATCTGACAGTGATGACACAATTTTTATAATGAGTGCATTTCTAATATCACACATCATACCTGAAATATGAAGTCAAAAACATTATGAGATCACAAAGGCCTATGTAACACAAGGGCATCATTCAAAGTTATGAGGAAAGGACAGGTTAATGATGTCACACTGGTGATCCTGCCTCCAAGGGTTTGTAATATGACAATGATATAACTGATCTTAATTGTTAGACCACATTGATTATATGGGTAAACAACTGAATTTGATGTCACAAAGGCCATATGCTTTTTCAAAAGAGCTAAGAGGTCATAACCGATTGAAATGTCACAATGTGATTGTGATGTCACAATGGCAATGTGATGCTGCAGTAGGTTTGTGATATCAGGTTGGTAATGAGGTCACCCATGGAATAGTGATGTCACTACTAGTTTGTAATATTAAAATCACATGTCTGATTTCAATTGTTACTAGTTTACAATGAGGACAAGAGTTCAAGGAAGGAGCTAGAAGTCCTAAAACCCATGGCTTTTCTAACATGTGATGTCATAATAGTTTTGTGAAAACAGAATGGCACAGTGATATCACAATGTCAATGTGATGTCACAATATCATGTCATAATAATGTGTTAAGGGAGTTCAGAAGAAGATAGCTGAGGAGAGGTTGGATTTGAAACAAGTGCTCGCATAGAAAGCAGTTTTAGTGTTCCTGTGAAGAGTCCTAGGCTAGAGAATCATACCGAAGTGTGCCATCACAGTGCAGAGTATGGCCAGAGAGGGAAAATCCAGGCAAGGAAAGAGATCTGAGCACTTGCCACTAGCCGTGGCTGCAAGGGCTGTGGTGGCAGTGGTGGTGGCCATAGACACCATACCTACAACCGAGAGTCCAGGACAAAGGAGTCAGACACAGAAGACTGGCAGATTCTATTCAACACGAGCAAGAACTGAAAAGGAACAGATATCTTCGTCCTGCAGATTTTAGACCAGAGAGGGTCCGTGAACCAAGCAAGATTCTGCTGTGAGTAGAACCCTGACTTCCTCACTCCTTCTCAGGGAGCAGATAGCTCCGACCCAGGCCTTGGAAAAAAACAAAAGAGTCATTTTCCAGGTCACAAGAACTAGAAGTGACCTGCCAGGCTCAGTTCCACCCAGGGGAAAGTCACTCTGCCCAGGCAGAGTAAGTTGCCCTCGGAGAAGAGACTTTCTTCACCAGGTAAACAGAGCCACAGGCTGCCCCACCCTACAGACGCCTAAACAACAATTGAAATTCAGTAAACATAAACCCTGAGAATGGCTCCAAGCTGGGGTTTGTGATTATCTCAGGAGCTAGCCCCTCAGGGAAAAGCTACTGTTTGCTGAAAGGCTTCAACCCAACCCAGAACCTAGCCTCATCACAGCATCTCCAAACTAGAGGAAAAAGCCATCTCCCTTTTTTGTGATACTCAAAGATCTCCCTCCCACTGAACTAGCCTGGGAAGAGGATCAAAAAATCCTGCCTTATACCGGGCATTTTCTGCCTGACCAAATTGACTTAAGAAACCAATCAAGCCATAGGAAAACCAAACATCACAAGCAGACCAGAGACTCCACCAAGACACTGGTTATAGACACAGGGGAGATACAGGCTCTTCCCATTCCCCCCTCCAAAAAAAAAAAAACCCAAAACAAAGAACTCTTTTTTGAACATTTTTTTAAATTTTTTATTTTTTTAAAGTGTTTTTCTGTTGATCTTTATTTTCTCATAATTTTTATTTTTGGTGTGTGTGTGTGTGTGTGTGTGTGTGTGTGTGTGTGTGTGTGTGTGTTTAATCTCTTTGACCTTTTGGTCCTTTTTAATTTTTTTTCATTTTTTCTCTCTTTCTTTATTTTTTGCATGACTTAATTGCTGTTCTGCTCAACTCCAGATACATACCTTTTGTCAATTGTTAGACCTTCTCCCCCATACTTAAGCCACAAATTTATTACTCAGTTCACAACCTCTTAGGCTTAACTTCATTAATAGCAGTATTATCTCTTTATACCTACATAATTTTCAAGTAACTAATTTTAAAAAAATTATTTTTTTAGTTTTCATGTTTCCTTTCTATCCCTCCCCTCCTCTCATCCTATCCTTTTCTTCTCTCAATATCATTTTTTTAAACTTACATAATTTTTACGTGTTTCATTTCTTAAATTTAAATTTTTGTTTTTCCTTTTTTTTTCTTTTTTTTAAAAAAAATTTCTCTCCTATGATTCTGTCCAATCCATTTCCCTTTCAGAGATTAGGAATTGGTTATATTTACTCTCATTTTACCTCTCCACATCCCTCTAGTCCTATTTTGACCCACATTTCTCCCTGAAGCTAATAATTTCTGGTTTGCCAAATCCTTCTTCGTTGTTCTTAACCCATTAATCCATGGTTGTTTCATTTAGAATAGATTGTATCTGTTGAACTAGATTGTGTCTGCAGCCATTTTGGTTGTGCAACTACAGGACTCTGGTTGATGCTTACCTTAAAATAGTGTTCTAGCACAAAATTGCTGTTACTTTCATACCAAATGGGCAGAACAAGCCGGAAAAACACAAGAAAAATGGCAAGTCCAGGTATCTGAACTCCCACTAATGATAATCAGGTGACAGAATAGATAATGATAATCATAAGAAGAGTAGTTAATGATAATAATAACAATTAATAGTTCCCCAAAAGCTCTACAAACACTACTGGTAAACATGGTGAATGAAATGATTGAAAATTTGCAAAGGTCTCAGTGTGAGCGTGATAGGGGCCAAGAGGAGGCAATCCAAAGAGTAGTACAGGAATCTTGTGAGCATTAGGAAGCTACTTAAAGATTAATACAGGAATTGCATAAGCAGGCTGAGAACAGTTATAGAGAATTACAGGAATTGCTTTAATGTGAGGAAACTAATCAAAAAGTAATACAGGAATTGTGAGAGTGTGATCAGAATAGACAGAGATAAATAGATGCATTCAAAATAATCCATAAATAGACAGCTGAAACAATTCAGGGAGACCACAAAGGGAATGCAGAATAGAGCCTGCCAGAAAGAATGGGAGTCCAAGGAAACAATAACCAATCATCTAAGTGATCTGAGAATAAACAATGAACACCAAATTAAGGAAGTAAATCTCATACAAGATCTAAACCAAAGCTCCAACAAAGATTTGAAGCCATCAAAGCCTACCAATTAGAAGGAAAAGAAATTAAAAACAAATAGAAAGTCTTGACAGTATGTTAGACCAGGCAGAAGATCAAATCTCGGGGATTGAAGACAGCCTAGATATTATGGAGAAATAACGTGCAACTATCCAATATAAATCCAAAAAATATGATAGATCTATCCAATATTTGGAAGACACCATTAGAAGGCCTAATCTGAGGTTAATGGGTATAGAGGAGCACCTAGAGACAGAAGTTAATGGTCTAGGAAAATTATTTAACAGAATCCTAGCAGAGAACTTCCCAAACATGCAAAAAGATAGGCCTATGGCCTGTTCAGATACAAGAAGCTTTCAGAACCCCAAATAGACCAGAACAGCACAGGACATGTCACCATCACATTATAATCCACACAGGATCAATTCAGACCAAGGAAAGGATCCTTAAAGCTGTCAAGGAGAAAAGACCCATCACCTATACAGGAAAACCAATTAGAATACCCTCAGATTTCTCAGCAGAGATGATTAAAGCATGAAGAGCCTAGAATGATGTATGCTATGCCCTAAAGAAAAACCACACCAAAGAATAGTGTACCCAGCTAAACTCTCCTTCATAACTGAAGGTCAAATAAAAATTGTCCATAGCAAAGAAAAATTGAAAAAATATATCTCCACAAAACCATCCCTACAAAGGTACTTTAAGATATCCTACAGATAGAAAACTAACAAGACAAAGGCCAAGAAATGGCATCTAAGGGAATAGAATTAGAACTCCACATGAAAAGCTAAGAAACACAATCCTGTAACACGTGGAGGCTGAACAACACACTGTTGAATCACCAGTGGGTCATGGAAGAGATTAGAAAGGAAATGCAAATGTTCATGATATTCAACAAAAATGAACACACAAATTACCAGCTCCTCTCAGACACAGCAAAAACAGTACTCCGAGGCAAGTTTATAGCTTTGAATTCCTACATCAACAAATTAGAGGGATCTGAAACCACAATTTAATAAGATATCTGAACATCCTTCATAAAGATCAGCAAAATAAACCCCAATCCAGTAGCCAGAAAGAAATAATTAAAATTAAATTCGAATTAAGTATATTAGAATCCAAAAACAGCCTAAAAAGAATTTAAAAAGCAAAGAGTTGGTTCTTCGAAAAAATTAACAAAATTGGGGCTGGGAACGTGGCTCAGTGGTAGAGTGCTTGCCTTGCAAGCATGATGCCCTCGTTTCGATTCCTCAGCACCACATAAGAAAAAAAAAAGCCGGAAGTGGTGCTGTGGCTCAAGTGGTACAGCACTAGCCTTGAGCTGAGAGACAGTGCCCAGAGTCCAGGCCCTACGACTGCCCCCCCCCAAAAAAATAACAAAATTGACAGACCCTTAGCAAATCTTATCAGAAAAAGAAGTGAACACACCCAAATAAACAAACTCAGAGACGAGAATGGTAGCATCACCATCAAAACATTATAATGGAATACTTCTCAAAACTGTATGCTAATAAATTTGAGACATGGCAGAAATGGACCTTTTCCTATCAAATATTGACATGCCGAAACTCAACCAAGAGTTAACAACTTAACAGGCCCATATTAAGCATAGCAATAGAAACAGCAATAAGAGACTTCACATCTAAGAAAAGCCCAGGACCAGATGGATTTGCAGTGGAATTCTACAAGGCATTCAAAACAGGGCTCACACCAATCCTCCTTGGTCTTGTATTTAAAGAATCCCAGAGACTCCACTCCCAAATTACTCATGCTGATTCAAAACTTCGGCAAATAAGCATAGCATAAATTAACTCTCAAAAATCAATGGCTTTTCTGCATGCCAACAATGAGAAGTGTGGCTGAAATCAGGAAAGCAACTCAATTCATAATAGCCCCACAAAAAATAAAATACCTAGGAATTAACTTAATCAAAGAAGTGAAGGAACGTTATGATGAAAACTTTAAAAATCTGAAAAAGGAAGTCAAAACAGGACTTAGAAAATGGAAAAACCTCCCATGCTCCTGGATTGGAAGGATCAACATCGTGAAAATTGCAATACTTCCAAAGGCTATCTATCAATTCAATGTGATACCTATCAATATTCCAAAATCATTCTTCAAGAAAACAGAAGAGGCAATCCAAAAATTCATATGGAACAATAGAAGACCCCGAATAGCAAAAATGATCCTTAACAGAAAGAACAGTGCTGGAGGATTATCACTACCAAATTCCAAACTCCACTACAAAGCCATAGTAATCAAACAGCTTGGTATTGGCACAAGAACAGACCTCAGGACCAATGGAATAGAATTGAAATCCCAGAAATGAACCTACAGACTTATAACCACCTAAACTTCGATAAGGGAGCTTAAAAAAATAAAATGGAAGAAAGTCAGCATGTTCAGTAAATGGTGCTGGCAAAATTGTTTAATCACTTGTAGAAAACTAAAGCTAGATTCTTATTTATCACCTTGCACCAGAATCAACCCTAAATGGATCAAAGTCCTCGGAGTCAAAGCAGACACCCTGAAAACATTACAGGTGGAATAGGAGAAACCCTAGGTCTCCTTGGCACAGGCCGAAATTTTCTTAATAGAGACCCAGAAACATGAAAAATCAAAGAAAGGTTGGACAAATGGGATTTCATGAAATTGCAGAGCTTCTGCCTAGCAAAGGACAAAGCTAGCAAGATCAATAGAAAGCCCACAGATTCGGAGAAGATCTTCACTAGCCATACAACAGACAAGGGTCTCATATCTAAAATATACCTGGAACTCAGAAAATTATATCCCCCAACAAATCTTCAAAAAAAGATATCCCCAAAAAATAAGTGGGCTAAAGACTTACAGAGAAACTTCTCTGAAGAGGAAATAAGGATAGCGAATAGACACACGAAGGAATGCTCAACATCCCTAGCCATAAAAGAAATGCAGATCAAAACAGCATTGAGATACCAGCTCACCCTAGTTAGAATAGCTATAATCAAGAACTCTAATAACAACAGAAGTTGGTGGGGATATTGGTGGGACTGAATACTTGTTCAACCCCTTTGGAAAGCAGTATGGAGCTTCCTCAAAAGACTCTACATAGAGCTCCCCAATGACCCAGCACTCCCACTTTTGAGCATTTAACCAAATGATTATAAACAATACCATACTAAAGCTACCAATACAACTATGTTTATTGTAGAATTATTTACCATAGCTAAGATACGGTACCTACCCAGATGCCCCTCAGTAGATGAATGGATCAAGAATATGTAGTTTATATACACAATGGAATTCTATGTGTCCATCAGAAAGAATGACATTACCCCATTTGTTAGAAAGTGGAAATCCTTGAAAAAATTATATTGAGTGAAGTAATCCAGGCCCAAAGAAACATAAGTGCCATGGTTTCTCTTATTTGCAATAACTAGTATATGTCTGAGACAAACAGAAACTGTCAGACAAGTTGATGGTAGGAGAAATGAACCCTAAGATAAGGACTCAATTTTTTTTTCGTTCTTGCTATTGTTTCTGCCATATTTATCACATGATTTATTTGTTGTATTTTATGTCCCTCCCCCACGGTATAACCCCTGTTTTCACTGTATTTGATGTTCGTATAATTGGGGGATGACAAGGGGAAAACAAATTGTTATACAGGTGGTCTAATTACCACAATGACATGTACAAGACATTATGTTGAAAAACGAACTTTACAACTTTGGTGCCGAGGGGGTGGTGGGGTGGTAGAAGGGGAGATATGAAGGGATGGGAAGGGAAAACAAAAGAGGAGGCAAAAATGCTTGATAAGAAATATACTCATTACCTTGTTCATGTAATTATAAACCCTCTGTTTGTATTTTCACCATAAAAAATCATAAAATAATAAAGTAAAATTCATGTCAATTTTGTTTTGTCGGTCTTACGGCTCTAATTCTGGGCCTGAGCACTGTCCCTCCTCTCTTCCACTGAAGGATACCACTGTATCTCTTCAGCTACAGTACCGTTTCTAGTTTTCAAAAGATATCTTGGAGATAAGTGTCTCACAGGACTTTTCTGCCCAGGCTGACTTTGAACCACTATCCTCAGATCTCAGTCTTTTGGGTAGCTAGGATTACAGGCATGAGCCAACAAAGCCCAGATCTAAGACAATTTTTAAAAAGTAAGCTTATTGAAACTTCTGGCTTTTTCCAATAAACAATCTTTCTTTTTCAGCATTAGTTTATATCTATGATTTATTTTTAGATGTAACTGTGAATTTTTTAATCGAATTATACATGTTTTACTATTAGTCAGTATCTCACAAAAATCCACAGTTATTGACTTTCCCCAAAGTCAGTTATTACATACTATATTACTTACTATTATTATTACACTCTATGTTACATATAATGTGAAGTGAAAATAGTTTGGATCATTTCAGATAAATTAGTAGCTGCTATTTTAGGATGATAAATTCACATCTGTGATTTTAAATGAAGATTTAAAAGGAAAGATTTTTGAGTTAAAATGAAGTATGAATGTGTAGTGTGTCCCAATTGAAACAAAAATTCTGAATTCATACAGACAAAATTATTTTCTTTCCACTTATGACTTTGCACTAATACTATTGGAAATAGTGAGGCAAGAGGAGAAAGAATTCAATCTTTATTTTTTTGTCAGTCGTGAGGCTTGAATCTGGGCTAGAGCCCTGTCCCTGTGCTCTTCAGCTCAAGGCGAGTGCTCTACCGCTTGAGCCCCAGCTCCACTTCTGGTTTTCTAGTGGTTTATTGGAGATAAGATTCTCACAGTGGCTGGGAAGGTGGCTCAGTGGTAGAGTGCTTGCCTTGTATGCATGAGGCCCTGGGTTCGATTCCTAAGCACCACATAAGCAAAAAGAAAAAAGCCGGAAGTGGCGCTGTGGCTCAAGTGGTAGAGTGCTAGCCTTGAGCTGAAGAGCTGAGGGACAGCACCCAGGCCGAGAGTTCAGGCCCCACGACTGGACCCAAAAAAAAAAAAAGAGTCTCACAGGTTTTCCTGCCCCGACTGGCTTTGAACTGTGATCCTCAGATCTCCGTGATCCTCCTGAGTAGCTAGGGAGCTAGCGATACAAGCGTGAGCCACTGGTGCCCAGCAAGGAGGAAGAATTCAAATCATGTCAAACAATGTCTTTGAAAACCTGCCTATTCCCAGTTGTCACAAAATTTCAAGTGTCTATCTTAGAATTTTATTTGGAAAAGTTCTAAATCATTGATTCTTTTTGTAGTTTCTGTTATAGGAAACAAAATATAGACAGAAAACAATTGAAATAAAATGCACACATATGTTGCAGTCACAACTGGAAAAACAACCAACAAAGTAGAACTCCCTCAGGAACAAAAACATGTCATGCCCAGTTTTTCTAAGCACAAAAACCTCAAATACATGTTAACTTGGCGTAGAGCCATAAAGATAACTGTGTCTCAGAAATACGGTTGTGTTAATTTGTAATTAAATTCATCTAGACGAACCTAATATAACAAAACCCTTGAATGGATCAAATTTTTTAAAACAAATGTGACTGTATGAGGAGTGAGATCTGCACATATTTAAAAGAATAAAATAACAAAATCATGACATACTTTAAAAATTCAGAAATGTAATGAATAACTCCAATTGTATCCATATTGAGAACTAATTCCTACTGACTTAACAAGAAAAAATATGCAAATAGTAGAATCTGAGCATTTTACATGAGTGTACATAATTTTAAACTACTCCAAATTACACTTTGTAGAAGACTGAATGTGGCTTATCTAAAGGAAAACATCAACACATGATATGAATGAAATTAAAAGTCTCATGAAAAGAGAGAAGTATTTTCTGGAAAATAATAGTTTAATAAATGGTGGTCAAAATCTTTCTAGTACTGACAAAATTGCATATCTATTTATTTAGATCCAAAAAAGACCCAAGTTACTCACGCAGATTTGAAACTTTGGCAAAGTATCAGTATACATCTATAACATTATTATGGGTGTTGACTCTGGCAAGAAATTCACTTCCTCTTCGATCTGACAAATGAATATATGAAAGAACTTCTCCAACTAAATATCAAGACCTAACTAAACATATAACCAGAAAAGTCATCATGTAAGCCGTATTGCAACTGAGGTAAAAGAAAAATCAGTCATACTGATTCTGTATTTATTGTAAATGTTGATTTTTTCATAAATTATGTCCTTTAGCTTGCATTTTTAAAATATTGTGTAACATGATGTATATCTTAGTAACTAATTTTTGATGCCTCGTTAAATTTTGTTATGAGTATAATGTCTCACTTCAGTTCCTAACCCATGAAATGATGTTGATTACAAAAATAAATTCTAATAACCACTGTATATAATACACAAAATTTCATAAACATGACACCAATAAGCACTGGTTAACATTTTGATATCATGGTCTCATGACTGATGAGGCCTATCTACATGAGTATCATTGTACCTAGATTCCTCAGCCTGAATTTTCTACTGTTAAAAAAATTTATATCTTTATTTGTCACCGATCAGAGATTAAATCTGAGTATAAAGCCTAAGGAAAAAGATAAAGTAAGAATTTAGCTTTTCTGGATATAAAGTTAACAAAATTCAGCATAGAGTAACTCACTGGTTTGAAGTCAACCAATTTCTCCAAAACATTCTAAGCATTTCCTTACAATGTGTATTGTTCTCAAGAAGGAAATGGGTAATGTGAGAAGAGGACTAACCAAACATTGTCTTCGAATATACATAATTTGGATTACCCTCTACATTTGGATATAAGCATTTCTGATAAAAACTGTTTGAATAATTGATTTTCAGGTCAGGTATAATATATCTTAGTTTCATATACCAAACTACATTCAGAAAAAGGTATATACCAATTAACTAAAGAAAGTCCTGGCAGAAAAATGGCATCTCTATACTATGTGATGCACAATTCTTAGGTAATCATTATGCCTCCATTTAATGAATGTGATTGTTTAAATGATTCATGAAGTATTAATTAAAATTGATCAGTGTCCTATAATATAATTGTGTATAATTTTATCCTAGAATCATTCAAGAACGGCACATTCAATCAAGACATATATCACATTCCACTGGTATTCATACGGATAGGAATGAGTTTCTTAGGATCTTCTGCCATTTGGAGATGGCAGGACCAGGATTTGAACTATAGGCTCCATCTCCCACCACTTAAACCTTAGGATAGGGAACTCACACGTCTGTCCAAGAACATCAGCAAGACCAGTGATTAGGCAGTCACCAGTGGCTCTCAGTAGTCCTCCTTGATACTTACAAGGCTGTGATAGGAGGATCATAGTCAAAATCACCCTAGGCAGGAACGTCCTTGAGACCCCTGTCCACCTTCAGTGCCAACAAAGCCAGGAGTAGAGCCATATTGCTACAGTGGTAGATGGCTAGCCTTAAGCAAAACAGCTCATGGACTGTGCCCAGATCCTGAGTTCAAGGTTCGGGACTGGCAACAAACAGACATAAACAAAAATATGTACAACCATGCAGCTAAAGCAGGTCACCCTCTTGTCTCCAACTGGATTGGGCAGTGTTCCCTAGGAAAGGGGCTGGGGGAGCGGCAGTCATCTTGACTCCACCCATGCTGCCTGAATCACAGGATTCCGGCCACATCCCCATTCTTTCATGTTTATTTCTGACCAATGGGATACAAGAATGGTGGCCACACCCACATTCCATGATGCCTAGCACCAGGATTCCCTTCGGCGGTTGACACTACCACCAGCAGTTCATGAAGGGAGAGGTGGCTGAGTGATGAGCATGAGACATGAGGCAACTTTGGAGTAGAATGAAAAATTGATGTCCTAGTCAAATAGTGAGAGAAGAGAGGATTTCCCAGAGTCTGGGAACATGGCCAGCCCATCTTTCCCATCCTAGCGCTCAGATGTCTGATACAACAGGACTCCGTGAAAGACCTACAGGCAAGAAACTACTTGCAGAACACCAGCAAAGGAATCCTCCCATCAGACCTGCAACATTCAAGAAAAAAAGAACACAAAAAAAGGAGGGATCCCCAAGACAAACACCACTGGGGAGAGTGATTCAACAGAGGGTCTGGCCAAAGGTGATGCAGACCTTGGGCCTTTCCTGCCTTTGGAAACAGTCACAGCCACCAGGGACCAGAGTGTCAAGGGTCCTGATACCATTAAGGATCTGCAGAGGTGCTAGTGACACGTGGTTCCCACCCTGGACTGCAGCAAAAGAAGAAACAAGACACTCAGTGCCAAGATTCCACCACTGAAGCAGGAGAAGACAGATCTGTAGGATCGACCAGAGAAAGAGAGGGAGAAGATAGCCCAGTTGCATGAAGCACCACAAACAGAGCTAGAGATCCACACGTCAACCAAAGAGAGGTTGGTTTGAGGAGAAAGAGATCTACAATCTTCACCGGCCCAAGTGAAGCAGGTGGCCAATGATGACAGATAAATGGAGCACGAAGCTCTTACAAGCCACCTGCAGGCCACAGAGCGGTGTGTGGCATAGCTAGATATGGTGGCTTCTGCGGTCACTGCTGCACAGAAGTAGACCTAAATGTACTTTGAATGGCTGAATGATGTGACTCTTCAGCTTGAGGAAAAGACCAGAAGCTTCGATGACCTGCAGCAAGTGAACACAGAGTTGCAGGAGAAGCTGGATAATGCTGCATTCATTATTCTGGACAACATCTTCAGGTTGTTTGATGCTTTAATATTTTTTGTTGTTGTTGATGTTGTTGGTATGGGGGGGCCTGAACTCTGGGTCTGGGTGCTGTCCCTGAGCTGTTCAGCTCAAGGCTAGCGCACTGCCACTTTTGCCACAGTGCCACTTCCAGGTTTTTCTGCTTACGTGGTGCTGAGGAATTGAACCAGGACCTCATGCATGCAAGACAAGCACTCTACCACAGGTCTTCTTCCAGCCCTAATGATTTAATTCTTTAAAATTTCTTTTTGTCAGTCATGGGCCTTGAACTCAGGGCTTGGGTATTAACATATCCCAGAGTTCTTCAGCTCTAGGGGAGCCCTCTCCCAATTGAGCCACAGTGCCACTTCCTGTTTGGAGATAAGTGACTCACAGAATTTCATGCCAGGATTTGCTTTGAACAGGTGAACTTTTAAATTATATTTCTTCTAGGTGTTTATTGATACATTGCCGTTTTTCTGGAATTTAAAATTTTCTGTAAACCTTTGTCTTCAAGTAATCCAACAGCATTAAATATTACATTTCGAAGCTATCCTCTAGCACATCCATTTTGAAATTATTATCTTAAGATGAAATTCTAATTCTTTGTAGTAACAACCCATTAAAGTCCAAATATGAAATATGCTAATTTCAGCAGCCTTGACTCTCCTTCTCTTTTTTTTCTGTCCAGTATCTTTTCTTGTTTTGGAACAAGTGTCATGGACTGTCCAACCATTCAAAAGGAAGCTTATTCCATTAATTTAATAGAAAAGGAATCCAGCCTGTCTGCATCTCAAGGCAACATTGAGTATAATGTTAATCTAATAATTCATGTCAGTGGATTTTCAGTCATTTCGATAATATTTTGTTTAACCATTCATTAAGAGGTCCCAAAAAGCAAGAATCAAAAATCATGTTCTGCTTTCTAAGAATGTTTAAAAAGCTAGTGATTCAAAAAGACATATTCTATTCTTCCAAGATTCCATGGTGAAGAATTTCTTTTATCATAGCCCTTACCACTGACCCCTTCCCTTCAAACTTGTAGCTTTGTTCAGTTTCTTTGTTCTAGCTTTCATTTTGGTATTAGCCTCAGTAATATCCTTGTAGAATGTGACAATGAAATACCATTTATTGTTAGAGAGCTCAATTCATATTGATAAAGGCAGACTCATGAGCATATCATAAAGCATACACTATTGAGTATCATTAACATGATCATATGCAAATATTCCAAAAATTAATAAAAGTACCACATAAATGTGCATCTTCATATACTTTTTAAAATGCCAAGCAGTTACATATCTATGTCATAAAATAATTCAGATCACTTGTAGAAGAGATTAAGCTAAAACATTTATTTATATCATCCCCAATACTTTTGTCAAATTTTCTTTTCTCATTAACTTTCACCTTAGGGCCTGCTTTTCCTAGCAACAAGTTATAAGTTGATGTCCTTGGATTTTAGTCCTCTCTGAGTAACCACTTTTCTTCCCACCACTAGTTAGTTCCTCATGTTAAATACCTGAGGAATAACGTCCCATTGTGCCTGCAAGAAGAGTACACAATTCGACTGTCTGTGCCTACTCTTGCCTTGCTTTCTTTGGGAATGTGGTACCAGAGACAGGGGTGCCAGGGATCAGGTGGCTGGAACCATAGTGTTAAGAATTATGAGTAGCAAAATGAGTAGCAGAGAATAGGATACCAGGGAAAGGGTAATTGTGACTGTAATTGCTGAGTTGCAGTGACAGGAAATTGGGTAGCAGCAACAGCTTTGCAAGGGTTGGGGTAGCTAATACAGGCATCCAGAACAACTTAGCAATGACAAGGAAGCATAGACAAAGTGAAACATAAAAGTAGTGAGGCGTTGTGGGAATTCTTTGTCTACCAATGCTAAAAACATGGAGGAGGGTTATTTTAAACTAAAACTTCAAAAGATTATTTAAGGTCTTGGTGCTAACAAATCTGTCCAGGTGTTATTACATTAAACAGATAATTCAAAATGGTTTGCCTTCATGAATACAGAGATCAAAAGTATTATCATACTTATTTCAAAATGCAAATTAAAGGCGAAAATTAGTCAGGAGGTAAAATTCATATTGAATGTTAATATTTAAGAGGAAAAGAAGATCCTAGATGGCAGACTAAAGACAAACCAATATCAGAGCATTATATGTTCAAGAATACTTAAGAAACTTTAATTGAAAAATTGAGCTGGAATGTACACATCAGGCATAGGCAAGCAATCAGAGCCTAACACCAACAAAGAAACACCATAATGTATATCTCAGAAAAAGGAACCAACTCCCTTATCCTTGATTTCAATGATACACATAACTATCCTTAACACACACACACACACACACACACACACACACACACACACACACACACACACACACACGAATGTATGAAACAGCTCAATCTACTCCCATCCAATCACCATAATCAAAGATCTTCAAACTTTAAAAGTTTGAAGTCTTACTCTGAAAACATTACAGGAAGGAATAGGAGAAACCCTCTGTCTCCTTGGCACAGGCCAAAATTTTCTTAATAGAGACCCAGAAATCCAAAAAAAAAAAGAAAGAAAGACAAATGGAACAAATGGAATTGCATGCAATTGCAGAGCTTCTGCATGGCAAAGGACATTGCTAGCAAAATCACTAGAAAGCCCATGGATTGAGAAAAGATCTGCACTAGCCATACAACATACAAGGGTCTCATATCTAAAATATACCTGGAACTCAAAAAATTAAATCCCTCAACAACAAATCTTTAAAGGAACAACTGCCCATTAAATAAGTGGGCTAAAAACTTAAAGACAAACTTCTCTGAAGAGGAAAGAAGGATGGCCAATAGACACATGAAGAAATGCTCAACCTCTCTAGCCATAAAAGAATTGCAAATAAAAACAACATTGAGGTACCACCTAACGACAGTTAGAATGGCAAAATCAAGAACTCTAATAACATCAGATGCTGGTGGTTATGTGGATAGATGGGAACCTTACTACATTGTTAGTGGGAGTGTAAACTTGTTCAACCACTGTGGAAAGCACTATGGAGGTTCCTTAAAAGACTGCACATAGAACTCCCCTATGACTCAGCAATCCCACTTTTGGGCATTTACCCACATGATCACAAACAAGACCATACTAAATCTACCAGCACACCTATGTTTATTGCAGCATTATTTACCATAGCTATGATATGGAAGCAACGCAGATGCCCCTCAGTAGATGAATGGATCAAGAAAATGTGGTATATATACACAATGGAATTCTATGCCTCCATCAGAAAGAATAACATTGCCCCATTTGTTAGGAAATGGAAAGACTTGGAAAAAATTTTATTAAGTGAAGTAAGCCAGACCCAAATAAACATAGGTCCCATGGCTTCCCTTATTTGCAATGACTAGTATATGCTGAGTCAAGCAGAAAAGGTCAGATAAATTGATGCTAGGGGAATGAAACCCAAGATAAGTATTCAATTTTTTTCTTTCATGCAGTTGTTTCTAACATATTTATAAGATGGTTTCTATATTGCTTTTTATGTCTCTCCCCCTGGTTTCACTGTATGTGATGTAGGTACAATTTGTGGAGGGGAAGGGCAAAAACATATCGTTTAACTAGGGATACAGGTGGATACATTGCAACAATGAGATATACAAGTCATTAGGTCGAAAAATTCACTTTACAACTTTGGTGGGGGGAGGAGGGGTTTGGCAATCTATTTTCCAGTTGATCTATAGGTGTAGAAGCAAAACGTAATACAAAGCAATACAAACCAGTTCTTACTATAAATATTATTTTTTTCTGAACATCTTAAAAATAAATTATGACAACATGAAATAAAAAATCCCTAAGTTAAAAACATTCTTCCAGACAAGTTAAAGAAAAACTGAGAACAAGTATTTTAAGAATAATTTCAGAGTGATTGAACTCAGGGCCTGGGTTCTGTCTTCGAGATTTATTACTCAAGACTAGTGCTGCCACTTTGAGCCACAGTGCCACAGAAAAGTCTCACCAATTTTCCTCTCCAGACTGGCTTTGAAATAGGATCTAGAGGTTTCAGCTCTCTGAGTAGCTAGGATTATAGGCATGAGTCCCTGGCACCTGGCTAGAATAATTACTTACCTGAGACAGAGGCCAGTTAGTATTAAATGTCAATCATGTTTAACTTTGTAAAATAAAGTTTACTGAAATGTCTTCCACTAAAAATAAGGAATTAAATGTGTAGGTGGGTTACAAAGTTCTTACCAAAAGCCACATATTTTCCTTTTTTTTTCTTCCAAAATTGTTTGCTTTCCAGAATCATACCTTATCTTTCTTTGCTGGTTTCTTTAGTTTACTTCAAAGATGCCCACAGCTCCGTCAGCTATCAATTCTTATGGAAGACCTTGCAAATATCTATTTTCAGTCCAAACTCCTTGTATGCACCTCTCATCCATATATTCAACAGACATAAAAACTTCTGAAACAGTAATCATCTCTTATCATTACTGGATATTAAAGTGTAAGTAAAATTTAAGAAAATAAAGATTAACATAAATAAATATAAGATGATTTTAATAGTAATGCTAAACATAAATACAACGTTGATTATTTTCCCCGAGCAATTTAATAAAAACCTCAAGGAAAAGAAATCAACTTTTTTGAGGGCTGATAGTATGGTAAACTCAGGACCTTACCTTGTCACTTAGGTTTTTTCCCTTAAGGGTGGTGCTCTGTATTTGAAGGACAGCTCCCCTTCCAACTTTATTTGGGGGATTATATAGAGATAAGAATCTCATGGAATAAAAATCATTTGTGTCCCTATCTTGGGGTTCATTTCGCATAACATCCTCTTATATGGTTATATGGTACCATATCCTAATTATTCCAAGTAGATTAACCACGGGACCTATGGTTATTTGAGCCTGGCTTATTTTACTTAATAAGTGTTTCTGTGTCTTTCCATTTCCTAGCAAATGGGGCGATGTCATTCTCTCTGATGGAAGAATAGAATTCCATTGTGTGTGTGTGTGTGTTTGTGCGCGTGTGTGTGTGTGTGTGTGTGTGTGTATCACATTTTCTTGATCCATTCATCTACTGAGGGGCATCTGAGTTGGTTCAATATCTTAGCTATGGTAAATAATGCTGCAATAAACATAGTTGCACCGGTAGCTTAGTATGGTCTTTTTTGTGATCATTTGGGTAAATGCCCCAAAATGGGAACTGCTGGATCCTAGGGGAGCTCTAAGTGAGGTTTTAGAAAACATTATATCAAGTGAAGTAAGCCAAAACCAAAGAAACATTGGTCCTATAGTTTCCCTTATTTGCAATAACTATTATATGTCTGGGACAAGCATAAAAGTTCAAAAGCTATGTACATACGGCCAGATATGATAATGTTAAGCGAAATGAACCCCAAGATAGGGTTTATAATCTACCATGTGTTTTTTTTTTCTTTTTATGTTCCTCCCCCATGGTTTACCCTTGTTTTCACTATATATAGTGTTGGTGCCCTGCATCTTGTATACACCCTTCTCTAGCTTGGGGAGGGGAAGGGAAAAGAATAGATAAATAGTGATACAAGCTGACCATTGTAACAATGAGATGTACAAGACACTATGTTGAGAAAGGATCTTTACAAGATAGGCGGGGAAGAAGGGAAGGGAGTACAGGGGAGTGTAGTTGTGGAGGTGGGAGAAGAGGGTAGGGGAAAAACAAAGGAGGAGGTAACAATGCTTGATAGAAAATGTACTCATTAACTTGCTCATGTAACTATAACCCCTCTACACAGCATTTTTCAATGAAAACCTCTTTTAAAAAACAGAAGGTGTGCCGGACACTTGTGGCTGACCCCTGTAATCCTAGCTACTCAGGATACTGAGATCTGAGGATCACGGTTCAAAGACAACCCAAGAAAGAAAGTCCGTGAGACTCTTATCTCCAATAAAACCAATACAAAACCAACACTAGTGCTGTGGATCAAGCGGTAGAGCACTCCCCTTGAGCTGAAAAGTGCAGGCACAGCGCCTGAGCCCAGAGTTCAAGCCTCACGACCGACAAAAAAAAACCAACAGAAAGTGTCATGTACACCAAGTATAGTAGCCCCAACTGTAATCCCAGCTGATTGGGAAGCAGAAATGAAAAGGATCTTGGTCTGAGGCAGGCCAAAGTAATAACTGCCAAGACAGCCATCTCAACGAATGAGCTGGCCATATTGGTTCACATTTGTAATTCTAGCTAATTATGTTTTGAGGCATAGGTAGCAAAGTCTCAGTCAATCTAAGATCCGACCAGGGCAAAAGTTCAAGACCACAAGTAAATAAAATGGACTAGAGGTATGGCAAAAGTAGTTGAGATGCTTGGTGCTATACAGACAAAGTGCTGTCTAGCAAGCAGAGAACCCCTGAATAGAAACCTAGTAATATTCCTTTCTTCCACCAAAAAGCCTAAATAACTTTGTCCTATTTGAACATCTAATTTCAAGTCCACTGACAGATCAGAGATGGTGAAATTATCTTGAAAATTAGGTGTTCAAAAGAGACAAAGTGCTTTAGGTTGTGAAAAAATTGGAAAGGTAGGAAAATGCATGTGATTTTTGTTAGCTGCATATTTCTTGAAAACATAAAATGTACTCAAGTATTTAATATATATCCATATGTGTGCATTTACCCATGTATGTATATATATATGTGTGTGTGTGTGTATAATCATATATATATACATGCATATATATATGTATGGTTCATCTCTTTTCTGTGTAGCAAATGGTACAAATGAATCTGTACAATCACTACTCAAAGGCATGCATAGACAAAGAGAATGAGCAGAGAAATCATACTCAGGAATCTTTGGTTAGCCCATAACCCTGAAAATCATTTACATCAGTTTGCATGTGTCAGTTACTGCAGTACAGGAACAATACGATGGCAATGAGATACCAGGCAGATGAAATGAGAAATGAGAGATATAAATGGTACAATATTCTTTCTGATGGGTAAGTAGAATTTCCAGTGTGTGTGTGAAGCATGGTTGTGCTGAAACCATTACTATATCCTGGTTGTTATTCTTTCGGGTAAATGCCCAGGAGTAGAGCTGCTGGATCCTATGGAAGTGGTTAGTCAAAAGAGGAATGGAGTGGGAAAAGGTGGAAGATTGAATAGGAGAAAAGTGGGAAAATGCAGAGAGGAATCAAGTAAATATCCTACAAAATTAACAAGAGTGAAGGAAGAGGTGTATAGGGGAGGGATGGATGAGAATGTTGAAAGGGTTGGCATTGATCAATGTATATTGTACGCACAAACTTCTTTGTTTAATGATAACTGCTTTGCTACTTAAAATAATAATTAAAAAATCAGGTCGCTAAAATGTTATGCAATTAGAAGCAAAGCATGAGAATCTGCTCGAATAATCTCTAGGGTCAATAAATCTTTTTTGGTAAGGATAAGTTTTAGAACAACACTAATGATACATATCATTTGAAGAAAATTTAATGATTTCCAGCTATTTATAATAACCTTTTTTGAAGACATGGCTCAAGTGGCAGAGTGCTACTTAGTGAGCAAAGCGGTCAGATAATGAATTCAAGTCTCAATCTCGAACAAAAGTAAAAACAATCAGTATAATTCAGTCACTTTCCCGGTCACTAGTAGTTCATGCAGTAATTCTACCTTAAATCAGAAGGCAGAGATCTGGGGATCTCAGTTCAATGTCAACTCAGGTAGGAACGTCTGAGAGACTCTCTCTCCAATTCACTGTCAAAGAAAGCTGGAAGTGGACTCATGGCTCAAGTGGTAGAATGGTAGCCTACAGCAAAAAGCTCAGGGGCAGAACCCAATCCTTGAGTTCAAAACTTAGAATAGTAAATATACATCATAAAGAAAGTAAGTCACTCAATTTCTCAACCTTCCATTTCCCTAATCCTAACTCTAATCTTGGACAGAACCCAAAGATTAATCTTGATGATAATAGTAACCCAATCCTAAAATTAATGGAAAATATTCGAGTTTAGACACATTCTAACAGACACTTATTGTCTTTGAAATGATTTGCAGTTTGCTCCAAATCCTACAGATTCCCTGACTTGGACTCTGAAATCGTTCCCTATCATTAAACTCAAATCTTCATATCATGAAAACTATCACAGTTTCCACTGATCTTAATGTTTACTGAACTCTTATATCTGCAAAAAGAAGTTGCAGGTTTATTTAAAATCTACTTTAGTACCTAACCCTAACTATATATAAACCTTACTAGAAACCTAACTCTAAATTTAACCCTATTCAACCTTGAATAGGAAACTTAGGAAAACTCTGTAGTTTTTGTTAAATTTCAAACTTATTTACTTGACAATGTTAGCAGAAAACTCAGTTTTACTGTAAAGCTTACCCTTCCCTAAGCATAAGTCTAACCTGAACTAGAACAGTAACCCTAACCCTTGAACTAATAGCCTTTGGGTTCTAAAAGCCATACAAATACATTAGTTTTTATTCATCCTAACTTTGATTCAACTCATCTTTCTAAAAATAGTTTGTAGTTTTACTCAGTATCTTGCCATTTTTGTAACCCGAATCTAACTGGCATATTGAGACCTACCCTCACACTAATCATACTCTAATCTTAATATTATTAGCAGTTTCTTATTTCACATTCATCCAAATTTTAACTAGACTTGTTATTCGAAGATTTACTTTCAGTTTGACCCTAAACTTTCCATTTCCCTAAGGCTAAATCTAACTCCAGCTGGAACTGAAACCTAACTTTCACTCTAATGATCGTCCAATTCTAATGTTTAAGAAAAAGACTCTAGTTTTTAATCATTCTAATGGATACTCCAGTTTGCACTCTGGAAATGAATTTCAATTTGCTCTAATTCCCACAGATTTTCTGACTCTACTTCTGAAGTTATCTTGTTCCCTAACATGAACCATTATATTATTTGTCCTCAAATTCTCTTTTCAGGAAAAATACTGTAGTTTCCAATGATCCTACCTTTCCCTGAACTTCTGTACCCTGAAAAAATTTTAGATTTACTTACCATCTAATAAATTACCTAACACTAATTCTCAAGCTAAACCTGTATCGAAAACTCTCATTAATCATTACAAGAAGGATCACTGAGAAATAAATATAATGATAATGCTCTAGTTACTATTGAATCTCACATTTTTGCTCCTACTTGTTAGTGAAAACTGAATTTTTTTTTGGTCAGGCATGGGACTTGAACTCTGGGCTTGGGCGCTGTCCCTCATCTCTTCAGCTCAAGGCGAGCCCTCTACTGCTTGAGCTACAGCTCCACTTCCAGGATTTTGGGTGTTTAATTGGAGATAAAGAGTTCTCATTCACTTTGCTGCCAAGGGTGGCATCCAACTGCAGTCCTCAGATCTCAGTCTCCTGAGAGTATAGGATGACAAGCATTGAAAAGTATGTTTTGCTGGGTGCCAATAGCTCATGGCTGTCATCCTAGGTGAGATCTGAGGATCACGGTTCAAAGCCAGAATGGGCAGGAAAGTCCCTGAGGCTCTTATCTCCAACAAACCACCAGAAAACTGGAAGGGGTCGTGTGGCTCTAGTAGTAGAGTGCTTGCCTTAAGCTGAAGAGCTCAAGGACAGCACCCAGGCCCAGGGTTCAAGACCACAATAAAAAAAATGAAAGAAAGTAAAACATCTTCGCTGCAAATATGTGGAAGTGTGTGTGGGAGGGTGCTGTGATTGAGATACCAAGTGTTGGCCTCACTTTACAGACATTTCTATGAACTCCGCAAGTTTGTACCAGTTTGAAGCCACAGTATAATGGATGGTGCCTTACCAAGAACTCAAGTGGTCGAGGCCTATGGCAGGCAGGGAGTGGGCAAATGGGTGCAGGGGTGGGACTGTTGTGTCTGTATTCTCCCTAATGAAGGATGGATTTGGATGCTGGGTGTCAAAGTCTGAAGTAAAGGGTTACAAGAAGTTTGTGGCCTGATGAATTGGGTTTCCTCTGGGTATATGAAGATGGATGAAGTCTGGCACCTCCGGTGGCTCACAACTGTCATCCTAGCTACTCATAAAGATGAGATGTAAAGACCACGGTTCAAAGCAGCTTGAGCAGGAAAGTTTGTTGGTCTTGATATCCAATGAGCCACCAGAAAACAGGAAACGGCACTGTGGCTCAAATTGTAGAGTGCTCATCTTCAGCTGAAGAGCTGAAGGACAGCACCCTGACCCAGATTTCAAACCTCATGACCAACATTAAACAAAGAGGTTGGCTGAGTTTTCGACATTGCAGTGTGTACTGTAGGAAATTCTATGCTGGCTTATGAGACATTCCAGATATGAGAGGCTCAATGCTGTATCTACAGTTAATCTGAGTATGATAGTGCCATCTTCTCACGGGTTGGATGTGATCTTAATAGAGAGAGTTTATAGTTTTTTTCTCAAGAACTGCTAAGGGCTTGGAATATCCGTGTGTGTGTGTGTGTGTGTGTGTGTGTGTGTGTAATTTTCCCTCGTCTTTTTCTGTTCCCTTCCTGGTTGCTGGTCTGCCTGTTTCTGATCTCAGATGGTGCCTCTCCTTCACACCGACCTTGCCTTTAGCCCATTATTAGGGTCTACAATTAGTCCTAAATTGCCACAGGTCTCTATTTCAACTTTTTTCTGGGGCACAAGTCTGGCTGTTCCAATATTTGGCTGCCTCCAGTTGATTCTGGGTCAGTGATGCCAGCTGGCATAAGGTCTCCTCTGCCTGAGAGGGAGGGCCTCAGGCATGCGATGTCTTATTCTTTTCCTCAGCGGGGCCTCTGACTGCATATCCCTCTCAGCAGGCTGGCAGTGGAGTGGGGAATGGGGGATTGCTGGTGGTTCTGGCTCACTCGAGCTTGACAGCTGACTGAAGGCTGCCCAAGCAAGGAGCATCTAGGGCTACATGGGAGGTGAGGCCAAGGTGGCTTGGAAGTATAGGTCAGTGTCTAGGAAATGTAAATGTACTTTATCTCTTGACAGTCTATCTTCCGGCCCCAGCTGGGCCTCTCAGGTCCTTCTAGACAATTCCAGATGTTCAGAATACAGAGGCACAGACTTTAGATTCCAGGGCCAGGGAACTGGGGGATGAGAGACTGGTATGGCCAATACCTCATTGTTTTAGGGTATTAGTGTTGACCTGGCTATGCATGCCCTTGGGTACTTTCTCTTCTTAACCCAGTGTTGGCCACACACCGGCCACTAATGGCAGTACTGTGGAAGTGGCAGGAGTGGAAGTGAGGTCTAAGATGACCAAAATCAGGATTCATGGCTTTTGGGAGTGGCAAAAGATGTCTTTTAAAAAGTCTTAGAGCTGGAACTCAGGGCCTAGGCAATGTCCCTGAGCTTCCTTTGCTCAATGCTAACATTCTACCACTTGAACCAGAGCTCAACTTTCATCTTTTTTTAGTAGTTTAGTGGAGATAAGAGTCTCATGGACTTTCCTGCCTGTTCTGGCTTCAAGCTGCCATCCTAAGATCTCAGCTTCTTGAGTAGCTAGGATTGCTGTTATAAGCCACTGGCACATGTTAAGGATGTTATTGTGTGTGTGTGTGTGAGAGTGAATGTGTGTGTGTGTGTGTATGTGTGAGTGTGTGTTTACCGGGACTTGAACATAGACCCTAGGTGCTATCCTTTAGCGTTTTCAAAAGGTTGGTGCTATACCACTTGAACTACAGTAGCTCTGCTTCCCAGCTTTTTGGTGATTTATTGGACATAAGAGTCTGCCCAGGCTAGCTTTTAATTTTGATTGATCCACAGGTCTCAGGCTTGAGTAGCTAGGATGATAGGCATGAGCCACCAGGGCCAGCTGATAATGGCCTTTCTCCACAGTGGACTGGGATCTCCTGAAAACTTTCTTTATTTTCTTCTGTGCCAGTACCGGGGCTTGAACTCAGGGTCTGGGCTCTGGTCTCTTAACTATTTTCCTCAAGGCTGTTACTCTACCACTTGAGCCATAGCTCCATTTCTGGATTTTGGTAGTTCATTGGCCAGAAAACTGTCACTAACTTTCCTCCGCTGAGCTGGCTTTGACCGATGATCTACGATCTCATACTTCTTAATAGCTAGGATTTACAGAGGTTGAGCCACTGGAGGCATTGGGTAGAAGTTTTTCTTAAGCAAGAGTTCTTCCCTGCATTTGCCTTGACTCCTCCATGCAAAAGGGGCCTGAGCGTCAGAAGCTGTGAAAAATAGGCTTCCAGCCACAGAAATTGGCTGGAGTCTTTGGTAAAAAGTCAAGTTAATCTTCCCCTGAACCCCATTCTGGGACTCCACCCTCTGCCCTACCTGTGACTAAAGTACAAACCTTGGCCCAGCCTTCAGTGTTCTGCCAGACTTGTCTGAGCCACAGAACCTTCATTCCATCCACACCACCTGCTCTACACCACCCCTCAGGACCTTTGCGCATGCTCTGTACCTTCTGCCTGAGGCCCTCGGTCCTGTTCCCCATCTTAGAATTCCTGTGGAATTTTGGCACTGGTCATATCACCTCCTGGAGCAAGTCTTTCCTTCCCTTCTCTCATTGTTTTTTAATACTGAGTTGCTGGAGATCAAGCTTGTGCAGGCTGACTGTCAAGTTCTCTATCTTGGTGTGTGTGTGTGTGTGTATGTGTGTGTGTGTGTGTGCGCGTGTGGTGGGGGGCCTGTCCTGGGGTTTGAATTCATGGCCTTGAGGTTATCCCTGAGTTTTTATGCTCAAGGCTAGCATTCTACTACTTGTCCAACAGTTCTGGGATTTTTGGTGCTTAATTGGAGAAAATAGTCTCATATAGACTTTCCTGCCTGCACAGGCTTGCAGTTATAATCTTCAGATCTCAACTTCCTGAGTGCTATTATTACAGGGGTGAGCCACCATCACTTGCCCTCTACCTCTTACCTATAACCTCTGTCCTCCTCTGAGTCCCAGAAGAGTATGTCTCACCAAGCTCACATTTTTTTTGCTAGTGTTGTGGCTTGACTCAGGGTCTAGGCCTGTTCCTGAGCTGCTTTTGCTCAAGGCTACATTCTATCACTTAAGCCACAGTGACACTGTTGGATTTTTCTGTTTATGTGGGACTGAGGAATCCAACCCAGGGCTTCAAGCTTGCTTGGTAAGCACTCTACCACTTAGCCACATTCACAGCCCAAGGCTTACTTCTAACAGGAAATATGAGGGTGGAATTTATTGGCATATTCTTTTCAGCACAGAAATCGCTGGCCTTTTCATATCTTTGTCGGGATTTGGGACCAGTGTGAGACTCGGCAATGAGGAATGATGAATGAGTGATAGCCACCAGGCCCCTGAGATCAAGGCTCATGTCCTAAAGAGGGATAGGGAATATGGAGACAGAACCTTCCACCACTCCTACACCTTAGGAACAGTGGTCTCCCTGGAGGCAGAAGCTGGCTGCTAGATATCCCAATGGGACACCTCAGCCAGAACATAATGAACCCGTTGCATACACCAGCCAAGGCAAGCCTTCTGGACTTCAGTTATTAAATGGCAGAGAAGGATGCTTTGTTCAAGCTACTGACTCAGACTTAGTACTTTCTGAGGGCTTGTCCTAGCTTGCCGAGGTTGGGGATCTGGTCATGGGCAACCTGCTGAATGCCCATCATCCATACATCATCCATAAATACACAGAGACATGGAGTTACTGCCTTCTTTTTTTTCTTTTGCAGGTCTCAGGTGGAAATATGAGCCTAGGCCTTATCCCTGATCACCTCTTTCTCAAGAGTAGTGCTCTGCCCTTGAGCCACAGACCGAACCCATTGTGGAGCACATGGGCAGCAAAGATGGCGCTGAGAGGGGGTTGAGTGGGCAGAGCCTAATTTACTGTAGAGCACATAAGCAGCCAAGATGGCGATGGGAGAGAGTAGAATAGGCAGAGCCCAATTGATCTGCCGATCAGTGCCTAACCAGCCCTTGAAGGTTTAGGTGAATGATAGGGTGTGACCTTGACAGTGATTGATTTGTCTTCCTCCCTCACCATGCCACCCATCCTTTTTGTCTTTAAAAGGGACTGCTCTCTGTTTATAAACGAGTTTTCTACCTGCTGGATTTGGCTCCCCGCTGTGTCTGATTGTCTCTCGGGCTGAAGGAGGCTGGGGAACGGGCGAGCGCCACACTTACCTTTCCTCGGACCCTGTCCGTCTTTTGTGGGACGGACGAAGACCGAACATCTGGCGCCCAATGTGGGGCACGAAAGGAAAAGATACCGGCCGAGGCTAAGCGGTCTCTCGGGGTAAGTGAAATCCTAAATATGGGTAATACTATATCACAGAAGAAGGAGGAGGAGGCAACATTAGGCCTAGAAGGAGTACAGGAGGACCTGGGAAATGAGGAAGAAAAGGAAAGGGTCAAATCCGATCGAGAGCGCACTGAGACGTGCACAGTAGAAGTCAAAATGAGGGTAAAAATTACCCCCTCTGACCCAGCTGATACTGACGGTCCTAGGCCCCTCCCTATTACCCCAAGTGGAGGAGAGGTACGGCACCCTACGAGACCTGCGAGAGGGACTTACAAGTCCCAGACCCCTACCAACCTCCCATGGAGGGGCCGAGGGCCGGGGAAGTAACCTACTCGGAGATCTCCTCTGGAAAGGAAGGGCCACTCGAGAGCCCAGACTCTAGGCCTCAGGATTCGCTTCCCCAAGCGTATCCGGTCAACCTGGCACCAGGAGCTAACAGGCCCTTGGAATGGTATCCATGGGAAGGTAAGGATCTTAAAGAGCTCCTCAAGGTGGTGGCGGAGGATGGCCCAAACCCTCCCTGGGCCCAGACCCTATTACAAGACATTGCCTATCACCCGTGTGTCCCTAAGGACTGGATGGATGTAGCCAAAGCCGTTCTTACTAGTTCTCAGTTTATTAAATGGTGTGCTTTCTTTAAGGAAGAATGCAGAGTGCGAGCAGAGAGTAACCAGCAGGCTAAACCCATGATACCCATTACTTATGCCATGCTAGCAGGAATGGGGAAGGGTACTCCACCGGCGTCCAACAGGCCCCAATACCTGGCCCGTACCGTGACCAGGTGAGGCAGGCAGGACTTGTCGCATGGTACAAACTAGATGATGGGCCTACTGAGTCCCCCATAGCAGGAGTGAGACAAAAACCGGGTGAATCTCTACCTGATTTCATAGACCGAGTCCAACAGAGTGTTCACTGCAAGCTACCGGCAGGGAACCTCCGAGATCAGTTTGTAAAGCTGCTGGTCTGGGAAGGGATGAATGCAGACCACCACATGACCTGCTCAGGATTGAGAGAGGGTTCTCTGAGCAGATGGGTGGTGGCCTCACAGGATGTGGGAATGCAACAGCACCAGTCCCAATAACTAGCTTTAGCTTTACAGGCTCAGACATCTGCAATGACTGAGGCTATTACTCAGGCGCTGGCAGCCCAGGGCCAAGGAACCCCAAGGCTACCAAGGAGAGGGACTTTGTTTTAAATGCAGGCAGGAGGGGCACTTTAAGAGGGACTGTTTCCAACAATCCCCCGCCAACAAGCCTGAGGGCAAACCGCCCCCTACACCCTGCCCCAGGGGCATGGAGGCATACAAGTTTGATTTAGATGGGAAGTCTTTAAACTTAGGGAAGGGCATCCTCTAGCCCCATTAATTCAAGGAGGAACTCCCTCTGCTGTGAAGTCCAGGCAGCCTCATGGCAGGGCAGCCCAGGTCCATTGGACCATCCCCCTGGTGGACGGACTCTGCCCTAAAATGAGTATTCTCATAGGCGGAAAGAGGTTTCACTGCTTAATTGACACTGGGGCAGACCGAACCATACTCAGGGAGCAGGAAGCGCCCTTGGATTGGAAGCTTGCACCTGGACCCCAGATATTGGGGGTAGGGGGCGATTCCCAGACCAAAGAGACGGTTGCCCTTATGACATGGACTAGCCCAGATAGAGAACAGGGAAAGATATGCCCTTTAGTGGCAAAGAACCTCACTGCCAATTTACTAGGGCAAGATATGCTAAGACAAATGGATGCCGTGGTCACTACAGACCATGGAGCATCATATGATGATATCCTGGATGGGGAAGAAGCACAAAGGCTTAAACAGGATCGAGAGGGAGTTAAGGAAAGGGATTTTTTTAACTTTCATAATTACAGAGAAGAACATAGGGGACCCGCTCAGGTGCACCCCCAATCCTAAAGGCCACTGCCCCGCGAGTACCTCCCATTAGGTGGAAGCCAAGAAGCACAATCTGGGTGGAGCAGTGGCCATTGACCAAACCTAAACTTGAAGTCCTCCACCTTCTGGTGGAGGAAGAGATAAGCCTCAGGCATATCCGCCCTTGTATAAGTCCTTGGAACACACCCGTATTTGTTATCCAAAAAGCCTCAGGGGCTTGTCGTATGCTCCTTGACCTATGTAAGGTAAATGAAAGGATGGAGCTAGTAGGAACGCCCCTAAGGGGCATGCCTTGGACTCCTGCTATACCTTCAGAATATACCTTGGTTGTGATTGATATTAAAGATTTTTTTTCTATCCCTCTGCATCCAGATGACTGTGAGAAGTTTGCTTTCTCTATAACTTCTCTTAATTTTTCCCAGCCTGATTGGAGGTTTGAATGGACGGTGCTGCCACAGAGTATGGCCAATAGCCCGGCCTTCTGCCAACAATACTTGGCCACACTTTTAGAGCCTGTGATGGGTTCAGATACCTCCCTTGTCTATGCCTACATGGATGATATGATTCTGGGGCACCGAGACCCAAGCTGCCTGGAGGGCCTTCTGACCCAGGTTCTCACCATATTAAAAAAGGGGGGTTTTACCATAGCCCTTAATAAAATTCAAAAGGTAGCTCCTTTTAAGGTGCTCGGGACCCACCTTACCTTGATTCAGGCCAGCCCCCTTAAGCCTTTGCTGGATATTCCAGCCTCTCTAACCTTAACCCAACTTCAGAGTCTTTTAGGGGAAATCAATTGGCTGTTGCCATGGGTTTCTGTCCCTAAAGATAGTCTTATGCCCTTATTTGCCCTGCTAAAAGACAGGACGCCGCAAGAAGTTATTACAATTACAGACAGCCATAGGGCAATATTTTTGCAGTTCCAAAAAGCCCTGGATAAAGTTTCTCTAAAGAGGTATTCTATTAGTGAGCCCATTTCCCTTTGGTTGTTTGCAGGGCTCACATTAATATCTTCAGTTTTAACTCAAAATGGGGAGCCATTAGAGTGGGTTCACATTCCCCTGGGGGGCACACCTCGGGTGTACTCTCAAGCAGACCAACTTGCAGATGCTATTGTGAAGGGAAGGACGCAAGCCCAAAGGCATTATGGCCTTGACCCTTACTCCATTGTTTTTCCTTTTTGGATGGCAGACATTGAGTGGCTCACTTGAGCCAATGCTCATCTTGCTCTCTCCTTGGAGGGGTGTCTAGGCCAAATTGACTGCCATTATGGGCCATCCAAATGGACTGTCATGTTATGGCGACTTCTCCTCAAAATACCATCTCTATTTTCTCCTACGCCTATTCCTGGCGCCCTCCATGTTTTTACTGACGGAGGTAAAGCAGGCCCTGCATATGCAGCCTTTGAGGAGCAACAAAAGACCCTGAGCCAACAAAGATTTCAACCTTGTCAAGGGTCAGCACAATATAAGGAAATGCTGGCCATAATTATGGCCCTTCACGACATTCAAAAACCCTTTAATTTGTATTCTAATAGCCTATATATGATTAACTTGCTCCCTCATATTCCCCAGGCACATCTTAAGCTGGATGAAAACCCTATTTCTTCACTTACGGTTACCCTTAAGGGCCTATTAGAAGGGCGGGGAGCCCCTATTCATATTCAACATTTGAGAGGGCATTCAAATCTTCCTGGGTTTTTTTCCCTAGGCAATAAGTGGGCGGACCAGTTAGCTACTGGCCCACAAGCATTAACATTACAAGAGGCTACCTGTTTGCATGATTTAACCCATATTAATTGGAGAGGTCTTCAGCATAGATTTCCTCAGATTCCTGTAAAGGACCTCAAAAGGATAGTACATACCTGTAAAACATGCCAGCCTTTCTTTAAAGTACCCCCGTTACAACCCCCAGGGATAAATCCCAGAGGCCTTAAACCCAACGTCCTCTGGCAAACGGATGTTACTCATTTCCTGGCCTTTGGTAAGTTTAAATATATCTTTGTCTCTATAGATACCTACTCAGGAGCATGCTGGGCCACAGCACATACAGGAGAAAGAACTAAACATTCACAAGCACATTTTCTTCAATGCTTTGCCACCTTGAGTCTACAGCACAAGTTAAAACCGATAATGGACCCTGTTTTGTTAGCAAAGCAATGTCAGAGTTTTTTGACAAATGGCATATTAATCATACTACAGAAATTCCCTATACTCCCCAAGGCCAAGGAATTTTAGAAAGAAATCATCAATGTCTTAAAGAGCAATTATTAAAACAAAAAAACGGGAGTTAGCCCCCATATACAGTTACAGATAGCTTTGTTTATCATTAACATTTTAAATTTTCCCAAAGGGGCAACTGAATCCAGATTTCAGAAGCACTGGGGACAACTAAACCCTAAGCCCCAAGTGAAAGTCAGGTGGAAGGACCCCCTGACAGAACAATGGAGAGGACCTGACCCCCTAGTTACTATGGGCAGGGGATTTGGATGCGTTTTCCCCATAGGGGAGTCCGCTCCCATTTGGATCCCTGCCAGGAACCTGAAGATTTTACCCATTTCCTCTATACAGGAGGATGCCCAAGAATAAGCAAACCAACAAGGAAACAAAAACGGCCATGGCTGAGGCTTGTGTTTAAAGACAAAAGCCAGAAAGATAACTACTAATCATCCCCAAGGGCAACCAGCCCTTGAGAAGCTCTTGTGTTCTCTAACAATTGCAGATGGTGATACTCCAGCTGTTGGCAGTCCTGGCTCTCCCAATCCTGTGAACGGCCCTATGGAATCTGCATCAACCTCAACAGGTGACCTGGGCAGTGATCAACGCTGGCATTGCAGAAATCATCAGTAGCGCCACAAGAGAAGCTGTCCCTTCGACCTGGTGGCCTGACCTTCATTTTGATCACCACCTATGGACTGTTTAATATTTTTGTAGGAGTTAATTATTTTAATGTTACCTGCTTTAATTGTTCTTTTACTAATTGCTGGTATAGCAGCATTGAACCCATACTTATTGTTAAACAACCACCTTTTGTTTTGCTTCCAGTTTAGATCTTGTCCAACCCCACAGGCAGATAGCTGGATTAGAACAATCTCCACCTCTGGACTCTGAAGTGGCAAAGACTGCTATCCCATCCTTCACTAAGGTTAAAGGACTAGTAGTGACATTTCCTGGCCTGGTAATGCTTTTGCTGATGTTTTTTTTTTATGCCTTCCTTGCATTATACATGCACTGCAACACTCTTATGAGCTTAGCCAGCCAGTTATCAAGCTCCAAATGAATGAATTTCCCCCTGAGAGGAATCGCAGCCAGAGACAGGTAAGAGGGGGTGTCAGTCTGACCAACCTAAGACAGGCCCTTCAGCTTCGCTCTGAAGAAGTTCCCGATGATGGGTAAGGCAGACAAGGTGATCCACCCAACCTAAGACAGGCGGGTTCGCTTCTTTAAACAAAGACAGGGGAGATGATGTTGGGAGCCATTGGGAGCTGACAGTAAAGCTCAAAGGTCATCTTGACCCCTGTGCTAGCTTAAAGGCATGTACATGGAACTGGCTTACTTAAAAGACACTGGGTGCCCAGGAATTAATTGAACTGCTTCGGACATTTCTAACTGTGGTGAGACTGCTGTTTATTACTGTGCTAGGTGGGGATGTGAGGTAACTGGGACAGGCTCTTGGATCATGCAAAAGGGCCCTCCCTATCCTTATCTATGCGTATCTCAACCCCCAGACTTGCCTGTAACCCCCTGTGTAGCCAATGCTATACTTACCAATGTAATCCTGTTAAAACAAATTTTACAGAGGAGGGAAAAGGATAACTGGGAGGTGGGTTTGCCATTAAAACAAAAAAAAGGGGGAATCTGTAGAGCACATGGGCAGCCAAGATGGCCATGGGAGAGAGTAGAGTGGACAGAGCCCAACTGATCTGTGGATCAGTGCCTAACCAGCCGGTGAAGGCTCAGGTGAATGATAGGGTGTGACCTTGACAGTGATTGGTTCCTCTTCCTCCCTCACCATGCCACCTACCCTTTTTGTCTTTAAAAGGGACTGCTCTCTGTTAATAAACGAGTTTTCTACCTGCTGGATTTGGCTCCCCGCTGTGTCTGATTGTCTCTCTGGCTGAGGGAGGCTGGGGAACGGGCAAGCGCCGCACTTACCTTTCCTTGGACCCCGTCTGTCTTTTATGGGACAGACGAAGACCCAACGGGGTATTTTCCTGTGATCTCTTAGAAATAAGAGTGTTGCGGACTTTCCTGCCCTGGCTGAATTTAAATTGCCAATTTCCACATCTCAGCCTCTTGAGCAGGTAGGATTACATACAGGAGCCACTGATACTTGGCTTTGTTTTCTTCTTGTTGTTCTTTTTTAAATCGTGAAAATCTGAAATCTTTAGTGTCATTCCAATGGTTTGCATTCAAAGTAAACTTCCCAGGCCTGGAGTTTGAATCTCAGGACTGCCGCACACAAATGGAGGGAGATCCTGACAAACTCATTCCTATTTACGTGAATGCTAATGGAATGTTATAAATGTAATTAAATTTGCAGTTAATTCATGATTCTATTTTAGAAAGCCATACAAAAATCATTTGATTTATATCTTCCAGTCTAGCACCATGTTATGATTCCCCTAATGGAAGGATATTGATTAATTTTAATTAATGCTTTTATAAGAATTCAACCATGATACTTCATTAAATGGAGATATAACTTAATAACTAATCATTGGTAACTATATATATATATATATAATTTAATAATATTGTTACATTCTCTCTCTCTACATATATATTTATACAGCAATCTTCACACACACACACACATATATATATATATATATATATATATATAGATGTACACATAGATATAGATATAGATTGGGCACTATTGTGGCTTGATAATAGGTCGTCAGAATTTTCTGGCAGCTCAGTTTGCCAGAGGTTGGTGTGCTAAGCCTTTGACCCCATTTATGGATTGGACATTGTAGGCCATGAGTTGAAATCCAAGCATTGCCAAAAATTTATTCATGTAGTAAGAAGCCACTTTTGACACATTTTTTTTCCTGAAAAAATGTCCTGGGTCTCAGTATGATGTATAATTCATATGCAAATATATCCTGTTTGATAGGAAGTAATAAATGAAATGTTATGTGTGTAATAATACTAAGTCAATAAGGGTAATAAACGTCATACTCACATTTTTCCAGTGCTGGGGTTCAATTCAGGCCCTGGGAACTGGTCTGAATTTCTTGTCTTCAAGGGCAGTGTGCTTCTCCTTCAACCACAGTGCCACAAAGATACCCAGATGCTGAGTTCAAATCCTAGGCCTGACAGAAAAAATGGTGCAAATTCCAAGCCAGGGCCTTACTTTATTTTATCATTTTTTTTTTGCCAAGCACGAGGCTTGAACTCAGGTCTTGGCATCTCTGCCACAGCTGGCCCTGGGATTCTAGGACCCAAGTTCAAATCCTGGGGTTGGCAAGAAATAAAATAAAAAGGAAAAGGATAAAATGGAGAAATTCAAGAAGGTGGTTTTACATTTTTTCCCTTTACATTATGGCCATCCTGCTTGTAAATGACAAGGCCCAGAAAGTGTACATGGCATTGCATGCTGATGTTTGGCTGGCTATTAGGGAAGCCATAACCAAAATGAAAACTTAGGCCTGGAGGTCGAATCCCAGCGCTGCCACTAAGTATTGGCGGGAGATTCTAAGAAACCATTCCATGTACATCCATACGAATGGAATTTTATAAAAGTAACAAATTAGTAGTTAGTGTATGAGTATACTATAAAATTATACACAACAATTTGATTACATTGACTAATTTTCAATTAATACTTTATTATGTATTCAGACATGATACTTAAAGTTGAAGGAATAATTTGAATGTCAATAATGGGTTGTAATATAATATATGTAATTTCATAATATACATACATCTTTCTCTTGTTTTATACATATATATGTATATACATATATGCGAATCTACACATTTATCTGTTCATACACTTGTCACACCTGGGGCTCAGTGGTATAATGATGGCTGGTACATACAAAGCCCTGGATTTGATTCCTCACTACCACATGCACATAAAAATCCAGAAGTTGTGCTGTCGCTCAAGCAGTCGAGCATTAGCTTTGAGCATAAATGTTTAGGGATTGTGTCTAGACTCTTACTCAAGGTCCAGAATGGGCATGAAGAAAAGTTTGAATGTTGTGACTGCAACTCTATAAGGATAAGACTTCAAATTCCTCATCACAGAGCAAGCCGGGAGTCTGGTGCTGACAGCTGCCATCTAAGCTGACTTAGTCAGAGGTATATGACTGCAACTCAGCCCCACAGAACCAGATGCTGCTGGCTTGCTCACCCCTGTCATACAAGATACTCAGGGGTTGAGATCTGACACTGGTTGGTTTAAAATCCAGCCCTGGTGGGATGTGTGTGAAACTCTGAGCTGTGGATCAAAGTGATAGATCTCTAGCCTTGAGCAAAAGATCTTAGGACCGTACCCGCAACATTTTAGTCCAAAGCCCTGGGGCTGACTCCCCCACAAATAATACCCCTCTGAATCATTAGATGTGAACTTTGTGCAGTTTGTGATATGTTTCTGAAAGATTGGTGTTACTGATGAAAGTACCCTAATACTAATGACAGCTTGTGGGATACATCTACGTGATGAGTCCTTTCTGGGGTGCTGGGGCCCTCACGGGGTGCTGTGTGCTGAGTCCTGCACAGGATGCTATGTGTTGAGTTCTTCACAGGTGCAGTGTGCTGAGTCCTGCATTGGGTGCTGGGTGCTGAGTATTTCACAGGATGCTGTGTGCTGAGTCGTGTAAAAAGGGTTATTTGGAGCCGGGCACCAGTGGCTCAAGCCTGTAATCCTAACTAATCTGGAGGCTGAGGTTTGAGGATAGTGGTTCAAAGCCAGCCCAGGCAGTTAAGTTGCTGAAACTCTGATCTCCAATAAACCACCAGACAACTGGAAGTGTCGCGGTAGCTCAAGTGGTAGAGAACTAGCCTTGAGCTGAAGAGCTGAAGGACAGAGTGCAGGCCCAGATTTCAAGCCCCATGTCTGACAAAAAAAAAAAAAAGAGTGTTATGTATTTTGTCCTTCAAAGGGTGCATTCTCTCATTTTGTGCTTGGAAGAACTCCACAAATGACTTGACTATGCAGAAAAGAATATTGAGGCTTAGATCTGTCCCCATGGCAGGGACAAAATTATGTATTACTGAAGACTAGTGAGTTGTCTACAGGAGACAATTGTTTTGTATTGTTTTTTCTAAGTCATGAAATTTGAACTCAGCGCCTAGGCACTGACCCATACCTCTTGGTCTCATGGCTAGCAGTCCTCCACACGGACCCAAAGACCCGCTTGCAGCAGAGTGCCACGGCTTAGGGTTCTGTCATCCTTAGGTCTGTCATCCTGCCTTCTCAAGAAGCAGAGGTCTGGGTTCCAAACTATCCCTGACACAACAGGTAACATGAAATGATTATCTCCAATTCACCACTTAGAAACCTGAAGTGTAAGCTAGGTGATTGTGGCTCATGCCGGTCATCCTACTCAGGATGATGAGATCTGAAGATCATGATTCAAAGCTAGCATGGGCAGGAAAGTTCTTGACACACTTAGATCCAATGAACCACCAGAAAACCGGAAGTTGCTCTGTGGCTCAAGTAGTAGAACACAAGATTTGAGCTGAAGAGCCCAGGGACAGCATCTAGGCCCAGATTTCCACTCCTACAATGACAACAACAACAAAAAAGACAGAAGCAAACTAACAAACTTGAAGTATAGGACTGAGAATGTGCCTTAGGGGTGGAGTGCTTTGCATATATGAAACCCTGGGGTTGATTTCTCAGAACCACATCACTAGGAAAAAGCCTGAAGAGGCTCTGTGGTTCAAGTGGAAGAGGGAAAACCTTGTACATGAGAAACTAGGTACAGTGCTCATGTCTTGAGTTCATACTCCAGGACTAGTGTATGCACACACACATGCACGTACACACACTCACACCCAGAGAGAAAGCAGAAGTTAAGCTTGACAAAGTGGTAAAGCACTAGACTTCGACTCTGAGCTCAGGGTCAGCACCCAGGCCCCATGTTCAACCCCAAAACCTAGCCACCCAGGGCCCAACTAGCAGAGGTCAAAGGTTTCAAAACCTGATGAGCTTCACCAATACTAGATGACAGGAAGCTGTGTGATGTCCAACATGTGCTTGGATTTCCCAAGCTTCTGGAAACCTATTGCCGGCACTAAAACGTTTCATTATGCTCAGTGCCCTAGCTGTCTGCCTGTAGGCCTCCTGAATTATATTGAGCACTGTATCTGAACACCAAAATATAGTCTCATAAAGGCAGGATAAGAGCACAGAACTTGGCCTGCCATGGGACGTGGCAAAAATGAAGGTCTCCTGTTAAAACAGAGCACTAGGAAGAGAGATAGCTAAGGGTAAAAAGAGGCCTTTTTCTCCTGACCTTCAGAGCCCACCCACACATCCTCACTAATTGGCCCAGATGAAGTTATTTTGTACACAGCTGTACAGGAGTGAGGTCTTTTGTGTTCCTGTCCAGAAATTGAGGGAGACTTACTCCAGCAGGCCTGGGATGCAGAGAAACCCTCAAGCTACATTGGGAGCAGTGAGGGGAGCCCTGGAACATGCAATAGCATAAAAGCAGTCTCTGTGTTATGAACTCATTGTATTGAATACATTCATCAAAGCTACTCAGGAATTTCACCTATAGAAATACATCCATACATACACAAAGAAATTGAGGTACAGGTTATTTTTTGGAGGAGGGCAGGTCCTGGGGTTGAGCTATGAGCCTAGGCCTGGTCCAAGAGCTCCTTTTGCTCAAGGGTACTGCACTAAGCTTGAGTCACAGCCCCACTTCTGGGTTTTTCTGTGATCTCTTAGAAATAACATTGTCAAGGACTTTCTTCCACTGGTTCGTTTCAAAATCAAATTCTCTACATCTCAACCTCCTGAGGAGCTGGGATTACAGTTAGCAGCCACTTTCACCTTCTTTCTTTTCTTCTTTATTTTATAATCTGGACTGACTTCTTAATAGGGTCATTCCTATGGTTGGGACTTATACGTAAACTACCCAATCTTCTTTATAGCTGCTTTCTCGGAGAGTGTTTTCTTTCTTCATCTTACCCTCTGAACACAGGTTTGAAGCCAAAAGTGAGAAATGAGTGTTACAGGATTTAGGAGCCAATGTCAACAGGACATGCCAGTTCTGTCACTTAGCATTGAGCTGCAGTGAAGTTACTGTCTCAGGATATGAGGACTGAAAGCTAGAGCTTTCCTCATAATATTTGCATTGCTCCATTTGCCTATAAAATGATCTAATAATTATGAGTGTTTTGTATCTCCAACCTTAAGTATCTAGGACACACTAGACGCATGTTTCTGTTTCTGTTTTTCTCTAGTACCTCTCGAGATTTAGACAAAAGGTTTGGGTGGGGCGGCTTCTAGGTGAATCCCTGAGGAAATCCACTTGAAGCCTCCTCAGGAAAACTCCATTCAAAGCCAGCCCTAGCAGGAAAGATTTATTGTCTCCAATAAACCACCAGAAACCAGAAGTGGAGCAATGGCCTAGAGGGTAGAGCTCCAGCTTTGAGAGAGAAAATCAAGCAGGAGATACAGACCAGGCCAGGCAGGAAAACCTGGGAGGCACTTATGTCCATTGAACAACCAGGTGGCTGGAAGTAGACCTGTGGCAGTGGTAGAAACTCAGCCTTGTGAAAAACAGCTTAGGAATGCATCGCATCCTCAGTTTAAGCCATGGGATGGCCACAAAAGAAAATTCAAAAAGAGAAGGCCAAGTTTATGTATCAGTGTCCTACTTACGTACTTGTGTATATTATTCCCTAAGTGTAAAGTGGCTGTATTCAAAACTTCTGATTTATTTACTGATTTATGTTTTAGATATGCTCATTGTACATACTGCATCATTCTCTTCATTTCAGCCCCATTGCTTTTCTCTTCCAGGGTTCTAGGCCTGTTTGTTTATATGATGCACACTGAAGCTCTCAGGAGCCTTTATTTACATTTTATTATGAGGCCAATGCAGGAGAAGTCACAAATCAGGCAGAGGAGGAGAAGCTCAAAGTTCATAGAAATAAGCGGTATTCAGAAAATTATACTTGGGTACTCAAAATAGTAGCACATATATGTAAAAACTACCATTAAGAAAAAAGAGAAGGGGGCTGGGAATGTGGATTAGTGGGAGAGTGCTTGCCTAGCATGCAAGAGGCCCTGGGTTCGATTCCTCAGTAACACATACACAGAAAAATCCAGAATTGGTGCTGTAGCTCAAGTAGCAGAATGCTAGAGACAGTGCCCAGGCCTTGAGTTCAGCCCAAGAAATGTCAAAGAGATAACTATTTATGTAGTTAGGTAGGTAGAATAGGTAGGTAGGTAGGTAGGTAGGCAGGTAGGTACATTGGTACATAGATAGATAGATACCAAGAAAGAAAGAAAGAAAGAAAGAAAGAAAGAAAGAAAGAAAGAAAGAAAGAAAGAAAGAAAGAAAGAAAAGAAAGAAAGAAAGAAAGAAAGAAAGAAAGAAAGAAAGAAAGAAAGGAAGAAAGGAAGAAAGAAAGAAAGAAAGAAAGAAAGGAAGGAAGAAAGGAAGGAAGGAAGGAAGAAAGAAAGAAAGAAAGAAAGAAAGAAAGAAAGAAAGAAAGAAAGAAAGAAAGAAAGAAAGAAAGAAAGAAAGAAAGAAAGAAAGAAAGAAAGAAAGAAAGAAAGAAAGGAAGAAAGAAAGACAGGAAGAAAGAAAGAAAGGTAGATAGATAGATAGATAGATAGATAGATAGATAGATAGATAGATAGATAGATAGATAGATAGATAGATAGATAGATAGATAGAAAAATGATAGATGAGTCTGGTCTTGGACTTCAGGAGGAAAGAAGGGATCAATTCCCAGTCATGAGGCTTCTGCAGTATGCCAGGACACCAGCATCACCTTCACACAACGACAGAGCAGGAAGAATGGACTGGGGATTAGCATTAATGATATGGAGAATGAAGGAAGGAGAAATGACTGGCAGAGGTAGAAGGGCCTTCAAATCTGATAGATGGAGAGTAAAAAACCCACTCCCTAAAACCAGAGAGCAGGGCTTTTCTACTCTGTTCCTCCCCTCTCCCTAACTAAACTGGCTCTCTATTGGTAACCTAAAGATAGCCTGAGGCTCCCTTCACCTGAGGGAGAAAGGTTAGTCATTGTTTGAGGAAGCTGAGAAAAGCCTGACCCTGGTGTAACTTTAAGAAATGTTTCAGGTTTCCCCCTATTGCTGGCTGTGCCTGGAATGAATGAAGTGGTTTTGCAGCTCTCTTCCCTGTTGAGTTTGTATATTCTGCCTCTTTGTTCTCTTCACCTAGCCTGGCTTTTGAAACTGTATTCTGTCCTTCAATACAGTGTTACACTGGAGGTCTTCCTGCTAACTGTGCCAGGGCTTGGATCCTGACAACTTCATTTGAACCCAGGATGGGTCAATGGGTCAAGAACACTAAGAACATTTACAGTAACTTCTCATCACCAAGGGGAAAATAAGAAGCTCTTGACCATCTGACCTTTCAGACCTGGAAGTGAAAGTGTCGTAGACTTTCTTGCCCTGGCTGGCTTCAGTGTCATCCTGAGACCTCAGCCTCCTGAGCTAGGGTTATGGGCAAGAGCTACAGGTGCTATGCTAGGTTCAAACGTGTAATAACATTGACAATACAAGTCAACTGCTTATCACAAAGGGCTTGGTGAGCATATTAAGCCTTTCAACATTGGACTTTCAGAACCCTGTGGACACAAGGTTACAATGCTAGAGTCTGTAAGACTGGGCATGTGGACCTGCTACACTTAAGTCTGGAGATCTGACTCCAATTCTTGTGTATATCAGCGTTGATTTTCCAGAGAATGTTCTCATAATTAGCGAATAGGAAAAGTACTTTGATTAAACCTCAATTTTTATTGCAGTTGTGTGTCTTGTATCAAACCTGGGCAATGTCCCTGAGCAATTCTGTCAAGGGTAACTCTCTACCACTTGAGCCACAGCTCCACATGGGATTTTTTAGTGGTTCATTGGAGATAAGAGTGTAACAGGCTTTTCTTGCCTAGGCTGTCTTTGAACGTTGGTCTTCAAATCTCAGCCTCATGAGAAGGTAGTTTTCCAGGTGTGAGCCACCGGCACCTGGCCTATTGTTTTTGACTGTCTTGGGGATTGTTTTTCTCCAGGCTAGAACTCTACCATTTGAGCCACTCCACTGCCTCTGGCTTTTTCTGAGTATGGTCCACTGAGGATTCAAACCCTGGTATTCATGCATGTTGAGTGAGCTCTTTACCACTAAGCCACATTTCTAGCCTCCCCTTGCAATTTTAGCCCACAACTTGCCTGTCCTCAAGAAAAGGCTTCTCATCAGGGAGCAGAGGAGGGAAGGCCACCCCCCCCCCCAGTACCAGAGATTTCCATCTTGGATAGTGACAAAGCTCGGCAGAAATGCTAGCTCCAACTCAGGCCTTGGAAGAAAACTAGAGTCATTTAGCAGGTCACAAGAACCTAAATTGACCTGCCAGACTCAGCTCCACGCAGGGAAAAGTTACCCAGCTCGGGCACCAACCCCAGGAATGGCTTTCTTCACTGGGTAATCAGAGCCAGAGGCTGCCCCTCCTTTGGCAGCCTTGACAATCAATTGAGATTTAGTAAACATAATCCCTGAGAGTGGCTCCAGGCTGGGCTCTGTGAGTTTCTCACAAATTAGCCCCTGAGAAAAGCTACTGTTTACTGAAAGGCCTCAATTCTACCCAGAACCTAGCATCATCACAGCATCTCCAAACTTGAGGAAAAAGCTATATCCCTCTTTTGTGATACTCAAAGCAGATCTCCCTCCCATTGAACTAACCTGGGAGGAGGATCACCAAATCCTGGGTAAAGCAGAGCATTTTTTACCTGATAAAACAAACTGACTTAGGAAACCAACCAAGCCACAGGAAAATCAAACACCACAAGTGGACCAGAGACTCCAACAAAAAGCTAGTTATGGACACAGGGATATACAGGATTTTTCCCACCCCTCCCAAAAAAATCAAAGAACTTTTTTTTCTTTTTTTTCTTTTTTTTTGTACCCTTTATAAAAAAATAATTTTCTGTAACTTTTTTTTAAATTTTAATTTTTACCTTTATTGAAAAAAATTCTTGGGCTGGGAAGGTGGCTCAGTGGTAGAGCACTTGCCTTGCATGCCTGAGGCCCTGGGTTCGATTCCTCAGCACCACATAAGCAAAAAGAAAAAAAAAGCCGGAGGCAGCACTGTGGCTCAAGTCGTAGAGCGCTAGCCTTGAGCTGAAGAGCTGAGGGGCAGCGCCCAGGCCCAGAGTTCAGGCCCCACGACCGGACCAAAAAAAAAAAAAAAAAAAAAGGAAAAAATTCTTTTCTAGATAGGTTTTTTTCCTCTTATAATTTTTATTTTAGGGGTATATGTGTGTGTGAGTTTTCCTTTATTTTTTTCTTTTTTGAAATTTTTTTTTTTTTTTTTTAGCTCTACTGAACTTCTGATCTTTTTTTCTTTCTATCTTATCCTTTTCACCATTTCTTCTCTTTCGTTCTTCTTTATGTGACATAATTGTTGTTCTGCACATCCTAAGAAAAGCCCATAGTCGATTATTAAACCTTGTCCCCCATTGTGCACATACTTAATCCACAAATTTATTACTCAATTCAAAACCTCTTAGACTTAAATTCCTTAATAGCAGTACTACCTCTTTATATATATATAATATTTTAAGTATTTTTAAGTTTTTCAATCTCCTTTATATCCCTCCCGTTCTGTCATTATATCCACGTTCTTCTCTGAATAGTTTGTTTTTATTTCTGCCTATTATATTTAATTTTTACCTTTCTATTTTTTTCTGGTATTTTTTTTCTCTTTACCGTTCTTTTTTTCTCTCTCCCTACATTCATCCTATCCAACCTATTTCCTGCTTTGATATTAATACTTAGTTAAGTTAACTCTCCCTGTGCATTCCCACATTACTCTATTCCTACTTTTTACCCACCTCTCTCCCTAAACCTAATAATTTCTGGTTTACCAAATGCTTCTTTGCGATTCGTAGCCTATTAATATATGGTTGTTTGATGTTGAATAGATTTATCTGTTGAACTAGATTGTATCAGCAGACTACTGACTGTGCAAATACAGATTTTGGTTGATGCTTGCCTTAAGTTAGTGTTCTTGCACAAAACTGGTGTTATTTTCATCCCAAATGGGGAGAGTAAGCCAGAAAAACACAAGAAAATTGGCAAGTCCGGTATCTCAACTTCCACTCATGATAATCAGGGGACAGAACAGATTATGAATAACCCAGAGGGAGTTTCCAAATAGCTCTACAAACACTGCTGGCAAACATACAAAGGACTCTGTATGAGCATGATAAGGAAAGAGAGGAGGCAAACAAAAGTTCAATAGAGGTATCAAAAGGTCAATTCAGGAAAAGATTGAAAACCAACAAATGTCTCTGTATGAGCGTGATAGGGAGAGAGAGGAGGCAATCCAAAGGTTTATACAGGACTATCATGAGCGTGAGAAAGCTACTCAAAAACTGATACAGGATATGCGTGAGCAGCTTGAGAATACTCAAAGAGAAAGGCAGGAATGGCGTGACCAGGCTGAGAACACTCAAAGAGAACTACAGGAATGGCATTAACGTGAGGAAGCTGAGCAAAGAGTAACACAGGAATTGAGAGAGCAGGATGAGAATACACAAAGATCATTAACGCATTCATGGAATCCATTAAAAGGAGCTAAAGGAAGTCTGGGAGACAACAAAGGTAATGCTGAAAGGAACCCAACAGAAGGAATGGGAGTTCAAGGAAACCATAACCAATCAACTAAGTGATTTGAGAATAAACACTGAACACCAAATTAAGGAAGTAAAGACATTTATAGAAGATCTAAAACAAAGCTTCAACAAAAAATTTGAAGCCATCAAAGCTGACCAATTAGAAGGATAAGAAATAAAATACAAAGTAGAAAGTCTTGACAGCAGGTTAGACCATGCAGAAGATCGAATCTCAGGTTTTGAAGACAGCCTAGATATTATAGAGAAAGAACATACAACCATCCAAGACAAGTCCAAGAAATAATGAGAGATCTATCCAACACTTGGAAGACACCATCAGAAGGCCTAATCTAAGGATAATGGGTGTAGTGGAGAACCTAGAAACAGAAGTTAATGATCTAGGAAATTTGTTTAACAGGATCCTAGCAGAGAACTTACCAAACATGCAAAAAAATAGGCCTATTCAAGTACAGGAAGCATTTAGAACTCCAAATAGACCAGACCAGAAAAAGACATCCCACCGTCACATTATAATCTACACAGGATCAATTCAGACCAAGGTAAAGATCCTTACAACTGTCAAGGAGAAAAGATTAATCACCTATGAAGGGAAATCAATTAGAATCACCTCAGATTTCTCAGCAGAGACAATCAAAGCAAGAAGAGCCTGCAATGATGTACGCCATGCCCTAAAAACAAACAACTATCAACAAAGAATACTGTAACCACCTAAACTCTCCCTCATAACCGAAGGCCAAATAAAAACCTTCCATGTCAAAGAAAAATTGAAACAATACATCTCCACCAAACCAGCCCTACAAAAGTTTCTTAAAGATGTCCTACACATAGAAAACCACCATGACCACAATAAAGGCCAAGAAACTGCACCCAAACTGAGAATCCAAGAACCATAGGAAGAACCCAGTTTTCTCAGCACCCAAGAAGGTGGATAACATGTCAGGAACTCCCAAATACCTCTCAGTCCTATCTCTCAACATAAACGGACTTAATTCTCCAATTAAGCGACATTGACTGTCTAGTTGGATTAAAAAGCAGGATCCTTTTGTCTGCTGCCTTCAGGAGTCACATCTTGACAATAAAAACAAACACATTTTCCATGTTAAAGGCTGGAACAAAATCTACCAAGCAAACAGCCCTCATAAACAGGTGGGAGTTGCAATCCTAATATCAGATAAAATAGACTTCAAATGAAAATTTGTGAGAAAAAATAAAGAAGATCGCTACATACTAATTAAGGGATCTCTCCTTCAGGAGGATATTACAATTCTAAATATCTATTCGACAAACAACGGAGTACCCAAATTTATCCAAGAAACACTACTTTCCCTCAAATCCCACATAGATGCAAAGACATTAATTGTTGGGGATTTTAACACACAACTCTCCCCATTAGATAGATCAACTCGGCAAAATCTCAACCGAGAAAACGCAAATCTAAACAACTGCATAGATCAACTAGATTTAACAGACATCCACTGAATATTTCTCCCAGCAGCATCAGAATACACGTTTTTCTCAGCAGCACATTGAACATTTTCTAAAATAGACCATATTTTAGGCCACAGAGCAAACTTGTCCAAAATCAGAAACATTGAAGTTATACCTTGCATTTTCTCTGACCACAAGGGAATAAAATTAGAACTCAACACCAAAATCCACCGAAGAAAGTCCAGTAACACATGGAGGCTGACCAACACACTGCTGAATCATGAGTGGGTGATGGAAGAGATTAGAAATGAAATTCAAATGTTCATGCCATTCAACAAAAATGAGCACACAAATTACCAGCTCCTTTGGGACACAGCAAAGGGAGTACTCAGAGGCAAGTTTATAGCTCTGAGTTCCTACATCAACAAATTGGAGATATCAGAAACCACAAATTTAATGAGACATCTGAAACTCCTTGAAAATGTGCAAAATTGGGGTTTATCTTGTGATAAACCCCAATACAGTTGACGGAAAGAAATAATTAAAATTAAATCAGAATTAAATGAACAAAACAAATTAAATCAACAGAATGAAGAGTTGGTTCTTCAAAAAAATTAACAAAATTGACAGACCCTTAGCAAATCTTATCAGAAAAAGAAGAGAACACGCCCAAATAAATAAACTCAGAGATGAGAATGGGGTTTAAACTTTTACATTTCAGCATAGCACATTGGTATTTCTATTTTGACCATCTGCCCTGAAGAGTGAGAATGAAAATAAGGACATCATTTCTCCCTAGAATGTCGGGAGAGTTGAATTTATTTCTATTTAGAGTTATTTCTACAATTATAAACTCTCTACATTTGTGTCATATGAGTTTTCCTCAGTGCCTACCATGAAATACACTAGGGGAGTCCTCATAGCACAAAAGGTTGGGTTTCTGAATAAAACCTCACTCTGTGAGGACAGTAGGTACTTCTTAGCATTTTGGGAATAAACTGGATTGAAAAATGAAAAACAAAAAACAATGGGACTGTGATGTATCTCAGTTGTCGAGTACTTGCACAAAGATCATAAGACCCTGGCAGAAAAGTTTCCTAAAGCTCAGAATGTTAGAATTTTATGATCTGCATGAACAAACTTCTTTTTTCATTTATTTTTTGGTCCTGGGGCTTGAAATCAGGGGTTATCCCTGTGCTCTTCAGCTCAAGGCGAGTGATCTACTACTTGATCCACAGTGCCACCTCGGTTTTCGAGTGTTTTATTGGAGATAAGAGTCTCTAGGACTTTCCTGCCAGGGCTGACTTTGAACCACCAACCTCAGATCACAGCTTCCTGAGTAGCTAGGATTATAGGCATGAGTCACCGGTGACAGGCACATGAACAAATTTCTTAAAGATTGATTCTGAGAAAAGAAACTTGGAATACACTTTTAGTATAAATAATTTATAATGCCATGGTTAAGGCACTAATTCAGAAGTATTTATTCATTGGCTGTTTTCTTATTTTATTTAAAGATATATATATACATATATACATGTACTATTAATATATATACATATATATTTTTAAAAACATAGCTTAGAAGTGCACCTAAGAGCTTATGTGCTCATGTAAAGTTATACAACTGCACAAGCTTCATTTTTTTTCAGTTTGGTTGATACCTTAAATTTGGTGGGATTTGTGTATTGTCGTTTTGTTCTCCGTTTTTAGAGGATTTCTCTCCCTTTTGTCTCCCTACCTCCTCTCCTCACATTTGAAGTCAGCTTGCTCTTTCTTGGCTTCGTTGTTCATAGCTGATTTTCTACCACTTCAGCCATGCCTGATGATATCTCTCAGGCTTTTCTGCATTCATTGGCTTTGATATTTCATCTTCCAGTTCTCAGCCTCCTGAGTAGCTTACAGATGTGAGCCACCGTGGTGCCTAGGAATGAATTAGACTTTGGTTGGTGTATTCTTTCTGTTTTTCTAAGCATGGGATCATCTACTATAGTATTTCTGTGAATGTCCTAGATCTGAAGTAAGATATAATACATATGCAAAATCTGTATAATTATCATAAAATGTAGTAAATTTAATATGTGTTATAAGTGTAATAATAGTCAATATATATAATGAATAAATAATACAAAAAGCAATATGCAGTAAACATAAGTATGTAGATATTAATCATTTCAAATGTGGATTAAAATTAATTTATAGGGCTGGGGATTGAATTCAGGCCTGGGAGCAGGCCTGAATTGCTTGTATTCAAAGAGGGTGAGTTTCCCCATTCTCCACAGTGCATTAGAGTTTCCCCGACTCCAAGTTCAAATCTCAGGCCTGGAAGAAATACAAATGAGCATGCATTCCAAGCTAGGGATCCCAATTAGTATTTTTAATATTTTTACATTTTTAAAATTTATTTTCTATATATTTTAAAATTTTGTTGTTTTGCTTATATATTTATATATTATTTATTTATTTACTTATTTAGACAAGCACGGAGCTTGAAGTTAGGTCGTGGCAATTCTGCCTCAGCTTCCATCACCCTAGCCTGAATTGGTGCAGCCTCTGGATCCACAGCCCATCCTGGGATCCTAGGCTTCAGGGGCTGACACGAAAAAACAGTGAAAATGGCAAGGAAAAATAGCCATGAATTGCGAACAATTAGAGGTTTCTTGGTTTTCCTTCCTTACATGTTTACTATCCCGGGTCCAAATGACACAACTGCACCTGGCATTGCTGTCAGCTGGCTGTCAGCAAAGCCATTGGCTACTGTGCACCTAGGCCCTGAGTTTGAATCCTGGTCATGACATTTACATAGGGCTGGAGAGCTTAAGAAAAAATTGCCTGTCCATAGGAACACCAGAGGAATGTGGTCAATGTCATTGTTGGTTGAGTAGTTTGTCAATCAGTCCAGCAAAAATTAAATCCAGTATTCACAAGATGTGGATTGATTTTAATTTATAGTTTATTATGCATTAAAAGGATACATTGTGTGTGTGTGTGTGTGTGTGTGTGTGTGTGTGTGTGTGTGTGTGTGTGTGTTGTCAGTAGTGAGGATTGAACTCTGGGCCTGGGCGTTGTTCCTCAGCTTTTCAGCTCAGGGTTAGGGTGGGGCCATGTGAGACACAGTGCCATTCCCTGCTTTTTTTTTTTTTTTTTACCATGTGTTGCTGAGGAATCGAATCCGGGACTCTTCCATGCAAGATAAGAACTCTCCCAATGAGCCACCTTCCCATCCCCTCAAAGAATACTATTGATTAAATGGAGTCTTCACTAAATACCTGAGAATCACTAGGAAGGTAGTATATGTCATTGAATACTAGATAGACATCACTGGCAGTATCTAAATATATATTTATTTGTATACCACCATCTGCATAGAAAGGTATTGCTATTTGGCCAAACCTGTGTCTCCATCCTAGGTCCTGGGATCCACCTGGCACCTGAATCTGCTAGAGGTTGCCGTGCTGACACTCACCCATTGGTGAATTGGGCCTCTAGGCCCTGAGTTCAGGTCCCAGCATTGCTAAAATGTCTTCCTGGAGTAAGATTGCAAGTGTGATACCTGTTTTCCTTTTCTCTGCAAGTGCTGGGTGTCAGGTATGATGTTTATAATATGTCTGCAAAGCTACATGCTATGGAATAGATTTGAATGAATGTAATAAATGTTATAGGTGCACTCACAGTCCATAAAATAAATGGTAAACAAATATATAATAAAGTGTAATGAATCATTCCAACAAACAAGATATAGACTGAATGTATGGGTGTAAGTATAAATGATATAATAAAAATGTGTATAAATTTTATGTTCTCCAAGGCTAGGGCTTGAATTCAGACTTAGGGAACAGATCTGAATTCCTTGTCTTCAAGGGAGGAGAGATTCCCTTTTCTCCCATCCCCTGCCCCAAGTGCAGCAGAGTTTCCCAGATCCCAAGGTGACATCCCTGGCCTGGTAGACAACAAAATGTCACAAAATCCACCACAGGGAGCTTCAATAGTGGTGTTAATTAATTTCATACTTTCTGTTCTAACAGGTGTCTACTTGCCCTGGCCTAGATCTCTGACCTCTACATCAGCTCCCAGCAGCCCTTGACTGTGTGGAGAAAATAATGCTCAAACCTGTCAGTGCATCCTATTTCTTTGTCCTCAGGGGAGGGTATGTTTCCTCTGAAGCCCGGAGGGTTAGGGGAAGGGAAGTAGGGATAGCTGTAGATGAGTGCTCGGCTAGGAAATAGGTATTCTGTTTTATCCAAGAAGGAAAGCGTGGCCAGATGCTAATGGCTCATGGTGTCTTATTCCTTGCTCCCTCAGTGGGCTGAGATAGTAGGACTGACATTCAGATGCAGCCCAACAAGAAATGTCTGTGAGAATCTCCTCTCCCAAGAACCACTTGAAAGCTCGAAGAAAAGCTGTGGCTCAAGTGGTAGAGTGCTATTCTTGAATGAAAAACCTGAGGGACAGAACATGGGCCCTGAATTCAAGTCCTACTACTAAGGTGCACTCATGCACATGCACGCACACGCACGCGCACACACACACACACACACACACACACACACACACACACAGAGAAGAAGGTAGTAATGATAAGGTGAGCTAGAACTGGGGGCACTCCTGAGGCATAATCATAATAAACTCTCAAGCTACATCAGTTGTTTCTCCTTAAGTCCTTCTTGGGCTGAGGAGTCTGGCCTATGGCAGCAAGTTCCATGGAACCTGCCCCTCCATCCCAGCACGGGGCCATAGAACCAAGGGAAGGAAACTATGGATGCTCCTTTTTAGTTGGCCCATAATTGCAGACCTTCATCTGCCTCTGAGCACTGGTGAGTTAAGTAGGGCTCTGAGCCCTGGAACTCCTGGGATATAGGGACTGCTACAAGTAGCATCCAGCCTGCTTTGGATTCCTCAGCCTACAAGTCTCACATGAGCCCAACTCAAAACCTGTTCAAGGTGTGCCTGAAAATTCACATTCTTGTGATTCCCTTGTGAGCTGGTGTTAACTGGTCTACCCCTTCTGGCCCAGAACTGTGGTCTGAGACATCGATTTAGTACTCAGATCCACACTGCATTCATGACAGATGCCCTTCTGATGACCCAGCCGATGACCTCCATGCCACAAGGCTTGTTCCTGATCTTGTACTGTGTCCTGCTCTGTAGGCAAAGGCCTTCAATGAGGCTGCTCTCTAGACTTGTAGGACACATAGACATTAGAAGACCATCAGGAGCCCACTGGAAAATACTCTACCTAGAGCCACAGCATGAGGTCAAAGCAGGCCAGGTATTGGTCATGGGGCTCTAACTCTGGGACTGGGCACCGTCTTTCAGCTATTCAGCTTAGCACTTCAGCCACATCACCGCTTCTGGTTTTCTGGTGGATCATTGGAAATCAGAGTCTCCCGGACATTCCTGCCCAGGCTGGCTTTGAACGGCAACCCTCACATCTCAGCATCCTGAGAATCAAGGCGGACCAGCATAAGCCATCCATAGCTGGCTGATCTGGCCTTTCACCACAGTGGACTAGGAGCTCCTGAATGCTTTCCTTTATATTTTAGGTGCCAGTACTGGGGCCTGAACTCAGGGTCTGACATGTAGTCTCTTAGCATTTCTCTCAATGTGGACATTCTACCACTTGAGCCACAGCTCCATTCTGGCTTTTGTTAGTTCATGGTCAAGAAAGTCTCAGTAACTTTCCTTCCCCGAGATGGCTTTGACCCACGATCTCTGATCTCAGTATCCTGAGTAGCAAGGATTTACAGGGGTTGAGCCACTGGTGGGATTGAGCTAGAAGCTTTTCTTAAGCAGAAGTTCTTCCCTGCATTTGCCCTGACTCCTCCATGCAAAGAGGGCCTGAGGGTCAGGAGCTGTGAAAATAGACTTCCAGCCACAGAAATTGGCTGGGGTCTTTGGTGAAATGTCAAGCTAATCTTTCCATGGGCCCCCACTCTCTGCCCTACCTGTGACTCAAGTACTAAACTTGACCCAAACTTCAGTGTTCGGCCAGACTTGTCTGAAGCCTCAGAATCTTCATTCCATCCACACCACCTGCTCTACACCACACCTCAATACCTTTGCCCATGCTGTACCTTGTGCCTGAGGCTCTCTGTCCTGTTCCACATCTTAGAAATCCTGTGGGATTTTGGCACTGATTATATCACCTCCTGGAACAAGTCTTTCCTCCCCTCCTTCCTCTTTTTTTTAAATACTGAGTTTCTAGAGGTGGAGTTTTTGCAGGCTGACTGTCAAATTCTTTATCTTGGTGTGTGTATGTGTGTGTGTGTGTGTGTGTGTGTGTGTGTGCGTGTGTGCATGTGTGTGTGTGTGTGTGTGTGTCTGTTCATGTGTGCGTGTGCCAGTCCTGGGGTTTGAATTCAGGGCGTGGACGATATCCCTGATCTTTTGTGCTCAAGACTAGCACTATATTACTTCAACCATAGCTCTACTTTTGGCTTTTTGGGAGTTTAATTGGAGAAAAGAGTCTCATATAGATTTTCCTACTTCCATTTGGGATCCTCAGACCTCAGCCTCCTGAGTAGCTAAGGTTACAGGGGTGAGCCAACAGCACCTGTCCTCTACCTGTTACCCATAACCTCAGCCCTCTTCTAAGTCCCTTTAGAAAATGTCTCACCATGCTCACGTTTTTTTATTGGCCAGTCTTGGGGCTTGAACCCAGGGTCTAGGCATGTTCCTGAGCTTCTTTTGCTCAAGGTTAGCACTTTTATTGCTTAAACCACAGTGTCACTTTTAGCTTTTTCTGGTTCTGTGGTAGGGAGGAATCGAACTCTGGGCTTCATGTGTGCTAAGTAAGCACTCTACCATTAAGCCACATTCGAAGTCCAAGGCTTACTTCTAAAGGGAGTTATGATGGTGGGATTTATTGGATTACCCCTTTTGGCACAGAAATTGCTGCCTATTTTCTATCTTTCCCAGGATTTGGGACCAGCCTGAGACTCGGCATTGAGGAATGATGAATGAATTATGCCACCAGCCCCCAGAGGCCTAGGCTCACATCCTACAGAGGGATAGAGGATATGGAGCCACAACCTTCGACAACTCCTACAGCCTAAAAGTTGTGGTTTCCCTTGACAAGTGCCAGGACATAATTCACCCGTTTTACACACCAGTTGCACACACCAGCCCACACAAAGCTTTCCTGGCATTAGTTCTTAAACTGCAGTGAAGGATGCTTGTTCAAGCTGCCTGCTCAGACTTAGTACTCTCTGAGGGCTTGTTCCAGCTTGCCCAGTTTGGGGAGCTGGGCATGGGCAACCTGCTGAATGCCCATCATCCAGCCCCTGTCCCTGAACCCTTTTGCTCAAGGGTAGTGCTCTGCAACTTGAGCCACGGGGCCACTCACGTTTTTTTTGTTATTATTTTGTTTTGATTTCCTGTAATCCCTTAAGAAATATCAATGTCGCAGTCTTTCCTACCCAGGCTGAATCCAAATTGGCATCTCAGCCTCTTGAGGATCTAGTATTACAGGCAAGAGCTACTGACACCTGGCTTCCTTTTCTTCTTGTTCTTTTTTCCGTGACAATCTGAAATCTTCACGGTGTCATTCCAATGGTTTGCATTCGAAGTAAACGTCCCAGGCCTGGAATTCGAATGCTAGGACAACCACCCACAAATGGAGGGAGATCCTCACTAACTCATTCCTATTCATGTGAATGCTAATGGAATGTTATAAAAATAATAATTAAATCTGCAGTTAATTCATGACTCTATTTTAGAATGCCACACAAAAATTATTGAATTTATATCTTCCATTCTAGCACCATGGTATGATTAAGGATAATATTGACTGATTTTTTATTAATGACTTTATAAGTATTAGATAATGATACTTCATTAAATGGAAGCATAATTTAATAACTAAAAATTTGTAAAAATATATAATTTAATAATATCCTCACATTCCATCTGTCACTATATATATATGGCACTACTGTGGATTGATCACAGGTCCTTAGAACTTCCTGGCAGCTCAGTTTTCTGGAGGCTAGTGTGCTAAGACTGTGACCCCATTTATGGATTGGGGATTGTAGGCCATGAGTTGAAATCCCAGCATGGCCAATAATGTATTCATGGAGTAAGAAGCCAATTTTGACACATTTTTTCCTTCTCTGTGAAAGTCCTGGGTCTCAGTATATGTGATATGCTGTAATAAAATAAATGCTTTATGTGTAATAATACTAAATAAATAAGGGTAATTAATGTCATATGGAATAAACTCATGTATGTAAATAGATCTCATATATGAGTATTATTTTTTCCAGTACTGGGACTTCAATTCAGGCTCTTGGAACTTTTCTGAACTTCTTGTCTTCAAGGACGGTGATCTTCCCCTTAACCCACAGTGCCACAGAGTTACACAGACTGATTTTAAATGCCAGGCCTGCCAGTGAAATGGTGCAAATTCCAAGACAGGGCCTTAATATTACTACTATTATTGTTATTTTTATTGCTATTGTTATCATTGTTATTGTTATTTGGTTTTAGGTCAAGCACCGGGCTTGAACTCAAGTCTTACCATCTCTGCCAAAGCCGATCCTGGGAGCCTATGTCCTGAGTTCAAATCTCAGGGCTGGCAAAAAATAGAAAAAGGAAAAGGATATAACTGGTTTTACTTTTTTTTTCCTTTTTATTGTACCATCCTGGGTCTAAATAACAATGTCCAGACAATATACATGAACTTACATTGCTGATGTTTTGTGGGCTATTAGGGAATCCAAGTAGAAATCAGCAACTTCAGCCTGAAGTTTGAATCCCGGGACTCCCACTAATGAAGGGCTGGCTGGAGATTCTAAGAAACACTTTCCAGGGCTGGGAAGGTGGCTCAGTGGTAGAGCACTTGCCGTGCATGCTAGAGGCCCTGGGTTCTATTCCTCAGCTCCACATAACCAGAAAGAAAAATGCCGCAAGTGGCACTGTGGCTCAATTGGTAGAGCGCTAGCCTTTGAGCTGAAGAGCTGATATACAGCGACCAGGCCCAAAGTTCAGGCCCCAGGACCGGACCCCAGAAAACAAATTTAAAAAATTGAAATTTAAATTAAAAAAAGAAACGCTTTCCAGTAGACATCTGTACAAATAGAATGTTGTAAATGTAACAATTACATTAGTAGTTAGTGTACAATTATATTATAAAATTATACACAACAATTATACTACATTGACTAATTTTCAATTAATATTTCATTATGTATTCAATCATGATACTTAAAAAAGGAAAGAATAATTTAATTGGCAATATTTGGTAGAAAGATCATATATGCAATTTCATAATTTACAGATATCTCTCATTAAATATATCTAAATCTATCTATCTATCTATCTATCTATCTATCTATCTATCTATCTATCTATCTATCTGTCTGTCTGTCTGTCTGTCTGTCTGTCTGTCTGTCTGTCTGTCTGTCTGTCTGTCTACCAATCTACACATTTATCTGTTTATACACTTGTCACTACTGGGGCTCAGTGGCAGAGTGCTTGCCTAGTGAGTACGACACCCTTGTTCCGATTCCTCACAACCATGTGCATAGAAAAATCCAGAAGTTTTGCTGCTCAAACACTCGAGCACTAGCTTTGAGCATAAAGGCTTAGTGACTGTGTCTAGACCCTTACTAAAGACCCAGGACTGGCACCAAAAAAAAAAAAAAAAGGAAAAGATAGAATGTTCTGACTGCAAATATATAAGGATAGGGCTGCAAATACCTCTTCACAGAGAAAGCTGGGAGTCTAGTGCTGACATTTGCCATCTAACCTGAATTAGCCAGAGGTAAACCGCTGCAACCCAGTTCCATGGACTAGATGCTGTTGGCTTGCTCACCCCTATCATCCAAGATACTCGGGGGCTGAGATCTGACACTGATGGGTTTAAAAACCAACCCTGGAGGGAAGTCTGCAAAACTCTGAGCTGTGGCTTAAAGTGGTAGAGTTCTAGCCTGATCAAAAGACCTTAGGACAGTACCCCCAACATTTCAGTGCAATCCCCGTGGCTGACTCCCCCTCAAAAAACTCATCCCTCTAAAATCTAAATTTGGACTGTTTGTGGTGTGTTTCTGAAAGAATGGTGATACTGATGAAAGCACCCTAATTCTAATGACATTATGTGGGTTACAGCTATGTGATGAGTCTTTCATGAGTTGTTGTGTGCTGAGTCCTTCATGGGGTGCATTTTTTCATTTTTTCATCTGGTTCTTGTAAGAGCTCCACAAGTAAGATGATTGTGCAGATGAGAAACTTGTGGCTCAGATATGTCCTCATGTCAGGCCAAAATTATGTATGTACCTAATTCTAGTGAGTTGTCTCCTGCAGACAATTGTCTTGTTTTATGTTTCTTGATCATGAACCTTGAACTCAGGACCTAGCCACTGACACTTACCTGTGGGGATCATGGGTAGTGCCCTACCACGTGGAGCCAAGGACCCCCTTGCAACAGAGTGTTACAGACTAGGCATAGTAGCTAAGGTCTGTCATCCTGCTTACTCAGGAAGCTGAGATCTTACGATCTGGGTTCAAAACTATCCCAGACAAAAAAAGGTCCCATGAGACTATTATCTCCTATTCACCACTTAGAAACTTGAAGTGGAAGTTAGTCGCTGCTGACCCGTGCCTGTCATCCTAGGTACTCAGGACGCTGAGAACTTAGGATCACGGTCCAAAGGCAGCCTGGACAGGAAATTCCTTGAGACGCTTCTCTCCAGTGACCCACCAAAAATCTCAAGGGGTGCTGTTGCTCAAGTGGTAGAGCGATTGGCTTTAGCTAAAGAGCTCAAGGACAGCACCCAGGCCTAGACTTAAATTCCTCCAACTTCCAACAAAAGAAAGAAAGAAACCTGAAGTAGAGTGCTGGGAATGTGTCTTAGGAGTAGAGTGCTTTGCATGTATGAATCCCTGGGTTTGATTCCTTAGTACTACATCACTAGAAAAAAGTCTGAAGTGGCTGTGTGCCTCAAGTGGTAGAGTGCTATCCTTGTACAGAGGAAACTCAGGTACAGTGTTCAGGTCCTGAGTTGAAGCTCCAGTACAAGTATATGAACACACATACACACAAAGATACCAGAAGTGAAGCTGTGACACCAATTAATAAGAACTGAGCTTCTGTTCTGAGCTCATGGTCAGTACCCAGGTCCTGTGTTCAACTCAGAAACCCAGCCGCCCAGAGTCCAACTAGGATAGGTCAAAGTTTCAAAATCTGATGAGTTTCACCAGCCCTAGTTGACAGGAAGCATAGTGATATTACACATGTGCTTTGATTTAGCAAGTTTCTGGAAACCAAAGGAGGCATCATTGCCAATAAGGAATCATTTAATTATGTTCAGCTTGCTAGTTGTCTGCCAGAAGGACCCTTGAATTAATTGTAGCAGGTTATTTCAACACTGGAACATAGTCTAACAAAGACAGGATAAGTGCAGGGAACTTGGGCATGGGAGGTGCACAAATGAAGTCTTCCTGTCACAACAGAGCTCTCAGCAGAGAGATAGCTTGAGGTACATAGAGACCTTTTTCTCCTGGGCTTCAGAGCCCACCCACACTCTTCACTAATTGGCCTAGAAGGAGTTTTTTAACACTCAGCTGTACAGGAGTGAGGCCTGTTCCAACAATGAGGAAGACTTCTTCCAGCAGTCCCCGATGGGGAGAAAACCTCAGGCTACAATGGGAACAGTGAGAGGAGCCCCGGAAGATGCACTGTCTTGAAAACTCTCTCTGTTCTATGAAATCATTCTATTCAAAGCAAATTTCCTAGCTGGATACCTTCCATCATAGAAACCAATAGAAATACATGCATACATACATGGGGAGACATGTTGTTACTGGCTTTTTTTTTTTTTTGGCAGGTCCAGGGGTTTTACTATGAGCCTAGGCAATGTTCCTGAGCTCCTTTTGCTCAAGGGTAGCGTTCTGCTCTTGAGTCATAGCCCCATTCATGGGAATTTTTTATTCCTGTAATCCCTCAGAAATAAGGAATTTGCTGTCCTGGCTGAATTCAAACTGGTATTCTCTACCTCTCAGCCTCCTGAAGTGCTAGGATTACAGGTAGGATCCACTGACACTTGGCTTTCTTTTTTCTAATTTTTTTTCTTTCATCCTGACAGTCTGAAATCTTCACAATGTCATTTCAATGGTTTGCATTTTCAAGTAAAATACCCAGGCCTGAGTTGAAGTGCCTGGACTGCCACCTAAAAATGGAGGGAGATCTTGGGAAAATCATTCCTATCCATGGGAATGCCTAATGGAATGTTATAAGAGTAACAATTAAATGTGCAGTTAGTTCATGATTCCCTTATAGAATGCCACACAAAAAGTATTGGATAATGTCTTCCATTCTAGCATCATGGTATGATGATTCCCAATTAAGGAATACTGACTACTTTTATATTAACGCTTTAATAAGTATTCAACCATGATACTTCATTTAATTAAAAGTAGGCATAATTGAATAACTAATAATTCATAATATATATAATTTAATATCCTCACATTCTCTCTCTCATATACATAGCAAACTACACATCTATCTATCCATCCATCCATCCATCCATCCATCCATCCATCCATCCATGCATCCATCTATCTATCTATCTATCTATCTATCTATCTATCTATCTATCTATCTATCTATCTATCTATCTATCTATCTATCTCTATCTATCCACCACTACTATTGCTTGATCACAGGTCCTCAGAAATGGCTGGCAGTTCAGTCTGCCAAAGGCTTTTGTTTTACAACTGACCCATTCATGATTTGTGCATTGTGGGCTGTGAGTTCAAATCTCAGCATGGCCAAAATTTTATAGATGGAGTAAGAAGCCAATTTTGACCCATTTTTTCCTTCTCTATGAAAGTCCTGGGTCTCTGTATTATATATGATCTATATGCAAATAAATCCATGTGATAAGATGTAATAAATGAAATAAATGTTATATATGTAATAACACTAAATAAAATAAATAAAAAATAAATGAAGGTAATAAATGTTATATGGAGTAAACACATACATGTAAAGAGATCTCATGTATGAATATTATTTTTTCCAGTGCTGGGGCTTGAATTCAGGCCCTGGAATCCGGTCTGAAATTCTTGTCTTCAATGATGGTGGGTTCCCCCTCCCCCACAGTGCCAGAGAGTTAATCAGACCCGGATTTGATATCTCAGGCCAGTCAGAAAAATGGTGCAAATTCGAAGCCAGGGTCTTAAATTTTTTTTGACCAGGAACATGCACTGTCTTGAAAGCACTCTCTGTGCTATGAAATCATTCTATTCAAAGCAAATTAGTTAGCTGGGTGCTATGCTTCATAATGACTATGGATGTTCACTGAAAGATATACATGCATATATACACAGACACATGCACTTAATGGCTCTTATTTTTTTAGTGCAGATCCTGAGGCTTGAACTATGAGCCTAGAAATTGCCCCTGAACTCCATTTACACAAGGAAGCACTTTATTGTGCCTTAATCCATGATACTTCATTAAATGGAGGCATAATTTAATATCTAATAATTATTAGTAATATATTACATGTAATTTAATTATATATCGACATCTCACATTCTCTAAATATATACGAATATTATTTTTGCCAGTGCTAGGAACAGGCCTGTCTTTCTTGCCTTTCAGCACTTTGAGCTATCCCTTCCCCAACAGTACTGCAGATTTACCCAGACCCCGAGTTCAAATCCCAGGCCTAGCAGAAAGAAATGGCGTGAATACAACGCCAAGTAGCCTAAAAATTGTTTAAATATATTTAATGAATATATATACGTATGCATGTATGTATTACATACTTTTATTTTGTCAACCACAGGGCTTGAACTCAGGGCATGGCAACTCTGCCTCAGCTTTGATTACCCTAGGCTTGTTGCAGCCACTGGACCCACAGCCGAACCTAGGTTCCTGCTCCTCAAATGCTGACAGGAAAAATAAATAAATAAAAAAAACCAGTAACTTGCAGATGGCTGCCGGTTTTACATTTGTTTTCTTTTCAAGGTGACCATCTTGGGTCTAAATGACAGGGCTGAAAAGTGTTGGTAACCTGGCATTGATGAAGGCTGTCAGGCTTCCAGAGAAGCCATGGGCCAACACGACAACATAGGCCCTGTGTTTGAAGCTGGGTCCGGACCCCTACCAATGGAGGGAGATCCTAAGAGTCTCATTCCTATTCATAGGAATACCAATGGAAAGTTATGAATGTCAAGGTTGAATTACTTATTCCTGAATGATACTAGCATAAAATTAGAGAGTGATTTCAGGAGGCTGATGGATTTTAATGAATATTTTTTTTTCTTTTTTAATTTAATTTTTTTTGTGTGAACATACTGTACAGAGGGGTTACAATTACATGGGCAGGATAATGCATACATTTCTTATCAAGCATTGCAGCCTCCTCCTTTGTTTACCCTTCACATCCCTTCCCTACCTCCCTCCCCACTACTTCCCCACCACCCAATCCTCCCCCCTACACACACACACCCCCGCACCAACGTTGTAAATCTCGTTTTAGACATGACAACTTGTACTTCTCATTGTTGCAACAGGTCCACCTGTATCCTTAAACGACTTGTTTTTCCCCATCTCCTCCACAAGTTATACTGACATCAAATATAGTAAAAGCAGGGTTTATAATGTGGGGGAGGGACATGCAAAACAACAAAGAAATAATCTTATAAATGCATTAGAAACAAATGCATGAAATAAAAAAAAACATTAAATTACATATCTAAGGGTTCATTTTCCTAACATCACATTATCTGACCTTTTCTGCTTGACTCATACATATACTAGATATTGCAAATAAGGGAAAACATGGGACCTATGTTTCTTTGGGCCTGGCTTACTTCACTTAATATAATTTTTTCCAAGTTTTTCCATTTCCTAACAAACTACTTTGGAAAGCAGTATGGAGGTTCCTGAAAAGACTTCACATAGAGCTCCCCTATGACCCAGCAATCCCACTTTTGGGCATTTACCCAAATGTTTACTAACAAGACCACACTAAAGCTACCAGCACAACTATGTTTATTGCAGCATTTTTTACCATAGCCAAGATATGGAACCAACCCAGATGCCCCTCAGTAGATGAATGGATCAAGAAAAAGTTGTATATATACACAATGGAATTCTATGCCTCCATCAGAAAGAAATTTAATGAATATTTTTGACACATTAAAAGAATACTATTAATTACATGGACACTATAGTTTCGGGAGAGTGGTCGATATAATTAATAAATCATTAAGGATGAAAACAGTAATATTAATTACATGGAGGCATAATAAATACCCAAGAATTGGTAGAAATATAACCTATATAACTAAATAATGTGTAGACACCTCTGGCACTCTATAAAGATCTATATTTGTTTGTGTACTACCATCTGCATGTCCATCTGTTCTTGTTTTGTCAACCCCTGGGACTCAATCTCAGGTGTTGGGAACTGCTTGTCAGCTCCATATGCACCAGGTTGGCGTGCTGACACTCACCCATTCATGATTTGGGCCTTGTGAGCTGTGAGTTCAGATGCCAGCGCTCACAAAAATTGAATCATGGAGTAAGACTCAGGGTGATACCTGTTTTCTATTTTTGTGAAAATCCTGGATGTCAGGTGTGAAGTTTCATAAGTAGGCAATTCTATATCTTATTTAATAAATGTAGTAAATATTCCATGTGTTATAGCAGTCAATAAAATAAATGATAAATGAATAAAAAATAAAATGATTAACTACACTAAGCACAATTTGGAGTCAACATATGGGGCTCAATCTCAGGGCCTGAGCACTACCTGGCAGATGAATTGGCAAGTGGCTGCTGTGTTGGCAGTCACTCATTCATGAACTGAGCCTTCTTTGCCCTGAGTGTACATACCAGCATTCCCAAAAATGTAATATTGGAGTGAGAAACCGAGCATGACACATATTTTCCTTTTCTGTGAAAGTGCTCGGTGTTAGATAGTATGTATAATTTGGATGCAAATCTATATGCTATGTAATAGGATGTAATAAAGGTAAAAAACATCATCGGTAGAAGAATTGCCACTACAGTAAATGATAAGCAGATTGAATTAGTAGTGAATCATTCTAGGATAAAATTAGATGCAAGAAGTGTAGGATGTGCATTAAGTTTAATTAATATTTTATTAAACATTAACAGAATAAAAATTACATGGAGACATAATTAAATAACTAATAATTGGGAGTAACACACGATGCATAATTTAATAATATATAGACATTGGTCTCATTCTATGAAATATCTAATTATATGTATGGATATATGTACATATATGATAAACAATTATAGGCTATTGAGTAATTATTAATTAATGCTTTATTAATTGTTAACTGGGACATATCACTAAATGGAGACATAATTTAATACCTAAGAATTGGTAGCAATATTATCTATAATTTAATGATATGCAGAAATCAGTTTTTCTGTATATAATATTTATATACAGCAATCTCTATATATTTATACCTCGTTCACTCCTGAGGCTCGGGGGTTGAGTGCTCTCATAGTAAGCACAAAGCCCAGGGTTCGATTCCTCAGTGCCACAAAACAAAAAACTCAGAAGTTCTGGTGTCTTTCAATCAATTGAGTGCTAGCCTTCAGCACAAACGTTTAGGGACAGTGTCTAAGCTCTTACTCAAGCCACAGGTCTGATGCCAAAAAAAGGTAGGATTTTCTAACTGCAATTATAGAAGGGCAGAACTTCAAATACCTCATTACAGAACAAGCTAGGAGTCTGGTGTTGACAGCTGCCACCTAACCTGACTTAGCCACATGTAAACCGCTACAAGCCAGGTCCACGGGTTATCCATGTCATTCTGACTTATGCCTGTCATCCTAGCTGCTCAAGGGCTTTAAAACCCAGTCCTGGGAGGAAGTCTGAGAGACACCTCAAAATGTGGCTCCAAGTGGTAGAGCTTTGGTTCAAGCCCCATGGCTAACACCCCTCCCCAGAAAAACACCCCACTAAACCATTAGATGTGAACTTGTTTGTAAAATTTTCCTCAAAGAATGGTGATACTGATGAAAGCACCCTAATTCTAATGACAGCTTGTGGAATGGAGCTATGTGATGAGTCCTCCGTAGGGTGCTCTGTTCTGAGTCCTGCACAGGGTGCTATGTGCTGAGTCTTTCACAGGATGCAGTGTGCTGAGTCCTGCATTGGGTGCTGGGTGCTGAGTCTTTCACAGGATGTTGTGTGCTGAGCGGTGCAGAGAGTGCCATGTGCTATGTCCTTAACCGGGTGCATTCTTACATCTTGTCAATGTATGAGCTCCATAACTTAGATGATTATACAGACAAGAATATTGAGGCTCAAATAGGTCCCCATGTCAGGGACAAAATTATGTATTACTGAAGACTCGTGAGTTGTCTACAGCAGACATTGGTTTGGTTTGGTTTTTCCTTGGTCATGATCCTTGAACTTGGGGCTGAGGCACTGAATCTTACCTCTTGGGCTCATGCCTAGCACTCCACCATGTGGAGCCATGGACCCCCTTGCAACAGAGTCCATGGCCAAGGGGGCAGTAGCTGAAGACTGTCATCCTGCCTTCTTGGGAAGCTGAGTTCTAAAGATCTGTGTTCCAAACTATTGCAGACAAAAAAGGTACCATGTGACTATTATCTCCAATTCACCTCAAGCTGAGTGCTTGAGGTCATGTGGGTTATCCTACTTACTCAGGAGGATGAGACATGAGGATCATGGTTCAAATCTAGCCGAGGCAGGAAAGTCCTTGAGAAACATAGCTCCAATGAACCACAGAAAACCGGAAGTAGCTCTGTGGCTCAAGTGGTAGAGCACAAGACTTGAGCTGAAGAGGTCAGGGACAGCACCAAGGCCAAGACTTCAACTCCTTCAATCGACAACAACAACAATAAAAAAAAGACAGAAATAAAGTAACAAAGCTGAAGTAGAGGGCTGGGAATGTGCCTTAGATGTAGAATGCTTTGTATATATGAAATCGTGGGCTTCATTTCTTAGGACGACATCACTAGGTCAAAGCCTGAAGTGGCTCTGTGGCTCAAGTGGGAGAGGGATATCATTATACCAGAAAAACTAGGTACAGTGCTCAGGTCCTGAGGTCAAGCTTCAGGACTCATGTATATGTGTGCATGCACACACAAACCCGCGCACACACACACCGCGGTGTGCACACATACACACACACACACACACACACACACGTACATCACAGATCAGAAGTGATGTGGTTACACAAAATAGTAAAGCACTGGGCTTGTGCACTGAGCTCATGGTCAGCACCCAGCCCTGTGTTCAACCACAAAACCTAGCCACTCAGGGCCCAACTAGGAGAAGTCAAAGGTTTCAAAACCTGATGAGCTTCACCAGTCCTACATGACAGGAAGCTTTGTGATATCCAACATGTGCTTGTTTTTCCAAGCTTCTGGAAACATAAGAGAGGCATCATACGCCCAACATTGCCTGCAATGAATCGTTTCCTTATGTTCAGTGCCATAGTTGTCTGCCTGAAGGACTCCTTAATTATATTGAGCACTGTAACTGAACACTAGAATATAGTCTCACAAAGGCAGGATAAGTGCACAGAACTTGGCCTGCCATGGGAGGTGGCACAAATGAAGGTCTCCTGTTAAAACAGAGCACTGGGAAGAGAGAAAGCTAAGGCTACAAAGAGGGATTGTTTTTTGTGACCTTCAAAGCCCGCCCACACTCATCCTCACTAACTGGCCCAGGTGGAGTTGTTTGTTACCCAGCTTTACAGGAGTGAGGGCTTTTGTGTGCCTCCCAGACAATGATAGAAACTTCCTCAAGCAGGCTTGTGATGCAGAGAAACCCTTAGGTAACACTGTGAACAGTGAAGGGAGCCCCGGAACATGCACTATATTGAAAGCAGTCTCTCTGTTATGAACTCATTGTACTGAATACAAATTTCCTAGGTTGGTGCCATTTATCATAGCTACTCGGGACTTTCACCTATAAGAATACAATACATAGACAAAGACATGGAAGCACTGGCTATTTTTGAGGGGGCAGGTCCTGGGGTGGAAATATTAGCCTATGCATGGTCCCTGAGCTCCTTTTGCTCAAGGGTACTGCATTAAGCTTGAGTCACAGGTCCACTTCTGGGAATTTCTATGATCTCTTAGAAATAACTGTGTCATGGACTATCCTACACTGGCTGGATTCAAACTAAGTTTCTCTACATCTCAGCCACCTGAGGACCTGGGATTACAGACAGCAGCCACTGGCACCTTATTTCTTCTCTTCTTCATTTTTTAATCTGGACAGTCTGACTTCTTAAGAGAGTCATTCCCAAGGTTTTAATTTATAAGTAAACTACCCAATGTTCTTTATAGCTGCCCTGAGAAGGATTTTCTCTCCTCATCTTCCCCTCTGGTCACAGGTTTGAGGCCAAAAGTGAGAAATGAGTGTCACAGGATTTGGGAGAAAATATCCACAGTACATGCCAGTTCTGTCACTTAGCATTGAGCTTCTGTGAATTTACTGTCTCAGGATATGAGGACCAAAAGGTTGAGCGATCCTCATACAGTCTGCATTGCTCCTTTTGCCTATAAAATGATCTAATAATTATGAGTGTTTTGTGTCTCCAACATTAAGTGTCTAGAACACACTAGTAGCATCTTCATGTGAAGTTAAAGTTTTGAGGCAGTGATCTCAAAACTTGCTTGTTTCTAGCAGAGCAACACGTGGTGGTAATCCAAACACCTGGTTGTTTGTGTGCCTCTATAAACCCTGCAAATCTTTAGCTTGGGGTTCTCCTCCTAGGTTCTGCTGTGTTGGAGTGAAGGATGAGACCCAAGCTGCAGCCTGTTTAAATAAAACCTTAAAACAGCTGTAAAGTCTGACTCTCCATGGTCTTCTTGGTGGGGATCCTGAGACCTGGGTATAACATATTAGTGGGGGCTTGTCCGGGATCTCCCCAAAGACCCCCAATATATCAGACTCCAAAGGTAAAACAGCACTGTCTTTGTTAATTTGTCTGGTCCTGTCATTTGTCTGTTTTACTTTCATTTTGCTTTGTGAGGGTGGCCACTCTGATTCGTTGTTGAAGCAGGCACCCTTGCACCACAACTCTGGAGGAACTGGGAGATGTCCTAGATCCTCTTGTGGGGCGGGGGTCCTTGAAACCCTGCCATGTGGGACGGGGGTCATTGGAACCCCACTGTGTGGGGTGCGGGGGTGGTCCTTGGAACACCGCCATGTGAATTGTGGGGTGGGGTTCAGTTCAGTGTTGGGCCAGAACTGACCAAGAGGGCCTCCTAACAGAGGCCCAACTCGCCCACTGTGGCTCTGCTCCTTGTGCTGTGTGGCATAGGTGTGGAACCCCACCGTGACTGTAGTCAGTGGACTAATTTGGGAGATCTCCACTTTGTAAGGTTTTTTTTTTATAACTGTAAGGTGTGTTTTGTTTGTACTGTTTATAGTTTTTTGGACTGTACGTCTGACGGGACTAGAAACCATAGGCACCACTCCATCTATCCCCCTAGACTTACAAAAAGAAACTGAGACAGAGGGAAAGAAAAGTTAGCCCCCAGTTTTTCAGGGAGATAACTTGGAAGAAGAAATATTTCCTCACCCATATTCTTTTTCCAGGTTCCTTTTGCAGAACCTGAGAATGATCAAGAGGAGCTATAGAACACTCGGCACCTGCCCTTAAAGTTTCTGAGGAGCCAGTCACTCGAAGATACCATGAGATCAACTCCCCTTCTAATGCAGCTGTTTTTCACTTATGCACTATATGTCCTGTGGATGCGGATGGTCAACAGCAACTCCAATATTGGCCATTTCACCAGTTACCTATACAATTGGCATACCCAAAATGCTCCGTTTTCTGAGAAACCCTAGGATTTAATTCTTTGCTTGAAATTGTTCTCTTTACACATCAGCCCACTTGGGATGATTTTAGTCAGCTTTTTTTTTTTTTTTTTTTAATTTTATTTTATTTTATTTGAGAACATACTGTACAGAGGGGTTACAATTACATGGGCAGGATAATGCATACATTTCTTACCAAGCATTGCATCCTCCTCCTTTGTTTACCCTTCACCTCCCTTCCCAGCCTCCCCCCTCCCTCCCACCCAATCATGCCTCCCCTCCCCCCCCCCCACCGACATTGTAAAGCTGGTTTTGACATGACATTTTGTACTTCTCATTGTTGCAACAGGTCCACCTGAATCCTTAAACGACTTGTTTGTCCCCGTCTCCTCCACATGTTATACTGACATCAAATATAGTGAAAGCAGGGGTTACACTGTGGGGGAGGGACACACAAAGCAACAAAGAAATAATCTTATAAATGCAATAGAAACACATGCATGAAAGAAACAAAAACATTAAAATACATATTTGAGGTTTTGTTTTCCTAACATCACATTATCTGACTTTTTCCGCTTGACTCATACCTATACTAGATATTGCAAATAAGGGAAACCATGGGACCTATGTTTCTTTGGGCCTGGCTTACTTCAGCTTTTATAGGTCCTTTTTACCACCGAAGAGAGAGACTGTATCCAAGAGGCAGCCCGGAAACACACCCTGGCCCCGCAAGAGCACCTATCACAGATCCTGCCCTGATCACTGCCTATTTTCCTGAGATCCGACCAACATGGGACTACAATACAGTTGAAAGTAGGGAGCGACTCCTCCTCTATTGCCAGGCTCTGTTGGCAGGTCTCAAGGAGGAGGCTTGCCAACCTACTAATATGGCCAAAGTTTATGATGTTAGACAGGGAGGAAGTGAAAGTCCCACAGCATATCTTGAGCAGCTCAGGGAAGATTTTAGTCAATATATCCATATGATCTTGAGACCCAGGATTCGGCTCAGATGATTATGTTTGCCTATATGAATCAAGCTGCACCAGATATAAAGCGGAAGTTGCAGTCTCTAGACATACTTGGTGAAAAGTCTATTAGGGATCTAGTAGCTGCGGCGGAAAAGGTTTACAATAAGAGAAAGAGAGTAGCAAAGACAGGAAAGGAAGGACAGAGAACGTGAAATTGAGTGTGAAAAGAGCGACCAGGCCAAAGAAAAGAGGCCAGACTTGTTGGACTCACCCCTATCCCATGCCGAGCATACCTGGTTCACAGACAACAGCAGTTTCATTTGAGATGGCAAAAGGTACGCGGGTATAGCAGTCACCATGGACACTGAGATAGTATGGGCAGAAGCACTCCTCCAGAGAATGACTGCACAAAGAGAAGAACTAGTGGCACTAACAAAAGCCCTACAGATGGGAAAAGCGAAGAGACTAAACATTTACATGGACAGTCGGTATGCCTTTGTCATTGTACATATCCATGGAGCCATTAACCAAGAGAGGGGGCTATTGACAGCTGAGGGAAAGGCTATTAGAAACGAACAAGAAATTTTAAGCCTCATCCGGGCCTTATGGGAACCAGAAAATATTGCCATTATGCACTGTCCTGACCATCAAAAGGTAACTGATTCAATAACCAAAGGAAATAACTTGGCCGATCAGGCAGCTAAGGAGGTGGATCTCCAGCCCAGAGCGGAAGTAGACCCAGGGCCACAAGCTTTGCCTCCTGAGCCTCAGTACTCCCAAGAAGACTTGGAGTAGATAAAGAAAATTTCCATGGCCTATAAACAACCAAACAGAGAAAGAAATAAAGACTGGTGGAAAACTGGTGATGGGAAACTTTTCTTTCCACAAAGATTGGGCAAGAGGATTCTTATGAGAATCCATTGAGTCCCTCACATGGGAACTGGAAGAATGGAGGCCTTGCTCCTACACTCAGAAGTAAAAATCAAGCAAGGAAATCAACTCATTGAGGACATTGTTAAAAATTTTAAAGCCTGTCAGCTCACCAATGCCCCTAATCAACTGGTTGCAAAAGGAGCTCGCCTCCATGAAGATAGGCCAGGTGTGTATTGGGAAGTAGACTTCACAGAAATTAAAACTGGAAAATTTGGATATACATATTTGCTAGTTTTTGCAGACACTTTTTCAGGATGGGTTAAAGGCTACCCAACAAAGCATGAGACAGCCAACATCATGGCTAAGAAGATCCTGGAAGAAATCCTACCCAGATATGTCTTCCCATCCACCATCGAGTAGGGCAATGAACCGGCCTTCGTCTCAAAAGTAAGTCAGGGAATAGCCACGGCACTGGGGACAGATTGGAAAATTGCACTGTTCTTATAGACCCCAGAATTCAGGGCAGGTAGAAAGAATGAATTGGACTCTAAAATTTAGAGACCTTGAGTAAATTGGCCTTGGAGACTGGCCCAGACTGGGTATCGCTCCTTCCTTTTGCCCTGTTTAGAATAAGAAATTCACCCTATCAACTTGACTTTACTCCTTTTGAAATAATGTATGGACACCCTCCACCCATTATCCCTAGGCTTCAGACTGAATTGCTTGCTGATTTGGATGATATTGAATTGCTGTTTAAGCTTGACTATTTACAGCTGGTGCATAAGAAGATGTGGCCCCAGCTTAGAGCATTATATGATTCTGCTTCTACTCCTACCCACTATTCGTTTAAACCAGGGGACTGGGTGTTTGTTCGAAGGCACAACCTGAGATCTCTGGAGTCACAGTGGAAGAGACCTTACATGGTTCCATCCTTACATGGTGCTACTGGTGTGTAGCCCTGCTTAAGGGCGTGCTACTGCCCTTAAGGTAGATGGCATTGCTGCTTGGATCCACTGCTCCCACGCCAGACTGGCTGACCCCTTTGCCCTGGACAACCGTGGGGAAACATGGGAAGTCTCCAAGCATCCTACCCAACAACTCTGCATAAACCTCAAGAAAAGAAAAATGAACTTATTGTTATTGGTATTGTTGTTTAATAGTATGGCTATACCCGTACAAGATCAAGAGCTGTTGGAGTTTTGTTTGAGGCTGGAGCCACAAGATGTGTCTCAGGACCATAAATCAAGGGGGGGGGGTAATGAAGGGTTAAAGTTTTGAGGCAGTGACCACTTGTTGCTTGTTTCTAGCAGAGCAACACTTGGTGGTAATCCAAACACCTGGTTGGTTGTGTGACTTATTTCCTCTACAAATCTTTACCTTGGGGCTCTCCTCCTAGGTGCTGCTGTGTCAGAGTGTAGGACAAGGCCTGAGACACAGCCCGTTTAAATAAAGCCTTAAAACAACTGTAAAGTCTGATTCTCGGTGGTCTTTTTGGTCGGGGTCCTGCGACTGGGGTATAACAATGTTTCCATTTTTCTCTAGTACTTCTCGAGATTTAGACTAAGGGTATGTGTGGAGAGGATCCTCGTTGAATCCCTAAGGAAACCACTTGAAGCCTCCTCAGGAGAAAGCCATTCAAGCCAGCTGAGCAGGAGAGTCTCTGAGACTATTTTGTCCAATAAACCACCAGAGAACGAGAAGTGGAGCAGTGGTCCAGAGGGTAGAGCTTGAGCTTTGAGAGAGAAAACTGAGCAGGAGATAAAATCCAGACAGGCAGGAAAGCCTGGGATTTGCTTATGTCCAATTTACTACCAGCTGGCAGGAAGTGGAGCTGTGGTGGTGGTCAGCCTCAGCCTTCAGCAAATCAGCTCAGGAACACATTGATCCCTGAGTTTAAGCCCTGGGATGGCCACAAAAAATTTCAAAAAGAGAAGGCCAAGTATATGTTTCAGTGCCCTACCTACTTATGTGTGTATGTATATTACCTCCCATAGTGCAAACTCTGCTTTTATTTACTGGTTTATTTTTCAGATATGCTAGTTGTGCATACTGCATCATTCTCTTCATTTCAGGCCCATTGATTTTCTCTTCCAGGGTTCTAGGCCTGTGTCTTTATATAATGCGCACTGAAGCTCTCAGCAGCCTTTATTTACATTTTATTATGAGGGCAATGCAGGAACAATCACAAATCAGGCAGGGAAAGAGAAGATCAGGTTTCTTAGAAGTAACCAGTATTCAGAAAATTAAACTTGAGAACATAAAATAGTAGCATACTTATGTAAAAACTACCATTAAAAAATAATAAAGGAGCTAGGAATATGGATTAATGAGAGAGTGCTTGCCTAGCATGCAAGAAGCCCTGGGTTCGATTCTTCAGGCACCCGTACACAGACAAAGCCAGAATATGTGCTGTGGCTCAAGTAGCAGAGTGCTAGAGACAGTGCCCAGGCCTTGAGTTCAACCCAACAACTGGCAAATAGATAGCTACCTACGTAGGAAGGTAGGTAGATAGATAGAAAGAAAAAAAGAGAAAGAATGAGAGAGAGAGAGAGAGAGAGAGAGAGAGAGAGAGAGAGAGAGAAAGAAAGAGAGAGAGAGAGAGAGAGAAAGAAAGAAAGAAAGAAAGAAAGAAAGAAAGAAAGAAAGAAAGAAAGAAAGAAAGAAAGAAAGAAAGAAAGAAAGAAAGAAAGGAAGGAAGAAAGACAGGAAGAAAGAAAGAAAGAAAGAAAGAAAGGAAGAAAGAAAGAAAGGAAGGGAGGAAGGAAGAAAGAAAGGAAGGAAGGAAGAAAGGAAGGAAGGAAGGAAGGAAGGATGGAAAGAAAGAAGGAAGAAAGTTGATAGATGAATCTATTTTTGATGTCAGAAGGAAAGAATGGAACACTTCCCAGTGATGAGGCTTTCTGCAGTGTGCCAGGAAACCAGCATCGCCTTCACACAAACACAGAGCAGGATGACTGTCTCTGTCCCACTTCTCAGGCAGCCAAATACACCAGAGTCAAGAGGGCAGAGCCAGGTTCTAACTCAGGTGCTTGGAGACAGAAGAGAAATGGCCCTGCCCCTCCTTGGACTGGGGATTTGCATTAATGATGTGGAGAATGTAGTAAGGAGAATGGACTGGCAGAGATAGAAGGGCCTTCAAACCTGACAAATGGAGAGTCAAAAACCCATACCTTAAGACCAGAGAGCAGGGTTTTTCTACTCTGTTCCTCCCCTCTCCCCCAATAAATTGGCTCTCTATAGATAACCTAAAGACAGCCTGAGGCTCCCTTCACCTGAGGGAGGAAGTTTAGTTAGTCATCCTTTGAAGTTTCAGGTTTCCCCCAATGCTGACTGTGCCTGGAATGAATGAAGTGGTTTTGCAGCTCACTTCCCTGTTGAGTGTGTACATTCTGCCTCCTAATCCTACAGGCCTAGTTCTCTGCACCTAGTCTGGCTTTTAAAACTGTTTTCTGTCCTTCAAATACAGGAGTTCTTCCTTCTAACATAGCTAGGGCTTGGATCCTGAGAACTTCATTTGAACCCCGAATGGGTCAATAATATTTCTTTCCTTCTTCTGTAACTCAAGAACTCCAAGAACATTTAGAGTGCAAGTAACTTCTCATCACCAAGGGAAGCACAGGAATTTCTTGAGCATCTGACCTTTCAGAACAGGAAGTCAGAATGTGCTAGACTTCCCTGCCTTGGCTGGTTTCACCCTGTGATAGAGACCTCAGCCTCCTGAGCTAGGGTGATGGGCGTGAGCTATTGGTCCTCTGCTAGGGTCAGAACTGTAATGTCATTGATAATACAAGTCAACTGCTTATCACAAAGGGCTTGGGGAGCATATTAAGCCTTTCAACAATGTGCCTTTCAGAACCCTGTAGGACACAAGTTTATAATGCTAGAATCAGAGAAGCTGGGCTTATGGATGTGCTACACGTGAACCTTGAGGTCTTACTCCAATTCTGGTGTACATTAGCATTCATTTTCCAAACAATATTCTCATAATTAGCAAATAGGAAAAGTACTTTGATTATCCCTCACTCTTTTTCCAGATGTGTGTCTCAAACTGAAGCCTGGCCGCTGTCCCTGAGCCATTCAGCTCAAGGCAAACACTCTACCAATTGACCCACAGTGCCACATGGGTTTTTTTGATGGTTCATTGGAGGAAAGAGTCTAACATGCTTTCCTTCCTTAGGCTGTCTTCAAACTGCGATCTTAAGATCTCAGCCTCCTGAGAAAGTAGGTTTCCAGAGCCACTGGAATCTGGCGTATTTTTTTTTTTTTTTGCCAGACTTGGGGCTTGAAATTAGGGCCTGGGTACTGTCTTTGAGCTTCTTTTTCTCAATGCTACCACTCTAGCACTTGAACCACACCACAGCTTCTGGCTTTTTCTGAGTATGTGACACTAAGGATTCAAATCCTGGCATTCAAGCATGCTAAGCAAGTTCTCTACCACTAAGCCACATTCCCAGCCCCAACCTTACGATTTTATCCCTCAACTTGCCTATCCACAAGAAAAAGCTTCTGAGTATAAATCATCAAACAAATCCCTATAGGAAGTTGTCCAAAGATAAATAAGACAAAGCTCATACTAAGGACAGACTCTAATCATGTGATGACTTGACAAATGCCTCCATTTAATTATGTATCATGTTTCAAATCTTAATAAAGTTTTAATGAAAATGAGCCAATGTACTGAATTATTGTGTATACTTTTATAATATATGTACACAACATAAATATTATGTGTATAATACTAAATAAATAAAAAATGAAATGAATAAAATAAAAAATAAATACAAAATCAATAATAATAATAATCATAATATAAAATAAACATACATATATATGTATATATATCTTATATTCCACATGTATACAAATATTTTTTCTATTGCAGGGCCTTAATTTAGGCCCTGGGAACTCTAGCTTAAAAATCTTTTCCTTAAGGACAAGGAGCTTAGCCTTCACCCAAGGTGCAAAAGAGTTACTTGGGCAGTGAGCTCAAATCCCAGCAATGGCAGAAATACGGGCCCCAGTTCCAAGACAGTGACTTAATATTTGTAACAGAAACAGTTATGTTTACTCAGTTCCATACTGAACACTGAAAAAAATCAGTGTAGAATTTTGTACAGCTATTCAGACATTCATCCCTTACCCCCAATGTGCTTCCTGAGCACTATATAATGTTTTGTACTTTTTTTATTTTAAAAGTGTTGTACAGAGGGGTCACAGTTACTTGAGCAAAGTAATGAGTACATTTCCTATTGAGCATTGTTGCCTCCTCGTTTGTTTTTCCCCTACCATCCCTTCCCTCCCATCTTCACAATTAACTTTCCTGCTGAGGTCAGTAACTTAATTATGTATTTTTGTGTTGGCATGGGGTTTGAACTCAAGTAATGGCAACTCTGCGCCTTCCATCACATTGCTACGGATTCATCAAGACTCTGAGTTCAAATCCCAGGCTAGGAAAGAAAACTGGCAGAAATTCCAAACCAAGGAGCTTTATTATTTCTATTTCATTAGTTAGTTAGTTAATGAATTAATTAGTTAATTAATTTTGACAACCACGGGGCTTGAACTCAGGTCATGGCAACTCTGACTCAGCTTCACTCTCCCTAGGATGGGGTGCAGCCTTGGGACCCAAAGTTGATCCTGGGACCCTAGGTCCAGAGGGCCTGCAGGAAGAAAAAAAATGCAGAACAGCACAAAATGTGGGGAGCTGTAAAGGGCTCAGGGTTTTATAAGATTTTCTTTGCATGGTAACCATCCTGTTTCTGAATGACATGGTTTCAAAGTGGACCTGGCCTGCCATTGCTGATGGCTAGCAGGCTAGCAGGGAAGCCATAAGCCAACATGTCAACATAGGCCCTGGGTTCAAATCCTAATCCTTACACATACCAATGGCAGGATATCACAAGAGACTCATTCCTATGCATAAGAATACAGATTGAAAGAGTAGTCCATGCATTTGTCTAGTCTAAAATTGGATACAATAATCCTAGGATGCTGATTGACCTTAATTAATAGTTTATTAAGCATGAAAAGAATAATATTGTTTCATGGAGATATAATAAATACCTAAGAGTTGGTAGGAACGTAGTAGATGTCATTCAGTCATAGATAGACAGCTCTGGAACTCTTCAACAATATATATTTATTTGTATACCACCCTCTGCCTATCCATATATTGCTGTTTCAGCCAAACTTGGGGCTTGATCTCAGTGCCTGGGAACCACCTGACAGCTTCATTGGCTAGAGGCTTCTGTGCTCACACTCATCCAATCATAAATTGGGCCTGTTAGGCCATGAGTTCAGATCCCAGCACTGCCAAAAATTTAATCTTTGAGTAAGAAGATGAGTGTGACATATGTTTTCCTTTTCTGGGAGTGTCCATCATGTCAGGCAGGATGGAGAACACATCTACAAATCTAGATACTATGTGATATGATGTAAACAATGTAATAAATGGTATAGGTGTCATGAAAGTCAATGAAATAAATCGTAAATAAATGAATAAAAAAGAAATAAAATGAATAACCACACTAAACATGATATGGACTGAACATCTGTATGGAAGTATAAATCCTACCACACCAAACACGGTATCTACGGAACATCTGTATAGAAGTATAAATCCTATCTTTAAAATGTATATAAGGAGTAAGTTTTTAATGTCTGAGGCTTGAATTCAGCCCACCCCCATGAGAAAACAATGGTGGGAAATCCTGAGATACTGGTTTCTGGACCAGGAAAAGTTATGGAATGCGATTGATCTCATTGAATAAGTAGTTCATGCATGATGTGACTAGGAAATGATAGGCAAGACTCATGGGGTATCTCTTATTTGTAAAGCAGTGTTGATTAAGCATGACAATAATCATCACAGTCATGAAATGAAGGCATCTGGAAAGATCCCAGAATCAGTAGACACATTGTAGATTGGATTCCATCATTGGTTATCGTCTCTCCCACTCTATACAAATGTGTAATTTGCATACTACCTTCAACTTATGAATGGATGACTGCTGTGTGCCCTCCCCCCACACCCTCACCTGGGGGTCCACCTCAGGTCCTGGGAACGGCCTTACTCCTTAGTGGCTCACAGGCTGGTGTGCTCACATGCACCCATTCGTCAATTGGGTCTGCTGGTCCCCGAGTTCAGATCCCAACAGTGCCAAAAGATTCATCCTGATGTCAGAAGCCAATTGTTTCACCTGTGTTCCTTTCCTGTGCAAGTCTTGGATCTCAGCTAGGATGAAGAATGCATGGGCCACCCTGTGGCCATGGGAATAGGTTGTTATCATGTGAGCCCAGTTATACCTGTCATCATATACTGAAGAAAATACACAATACATCCATGAATAGCATACAAAATAAAATAACTACACTAAATGCACAATGCAGTCCACACACGGATTTGAATATACATCCCATGTTTAAATGATGCATTCCGGACAATTGTGGCCCCCATGGTGCTCGACCTCTGTTCCTGGGAACCGACCAGCTCCTTAGTGGGTCATAGTCTGGTGTGATCACGTGGACCCATTGGGCAGTTGGGCCTCCTAGGCCCCAAGTTCAAATCCCAGCACTGCCAAAATTCACCCTCTTGTGAGAAGCCAATCATTGCACCAGTTTTCCTGTGCTGTGCAAGTCCTGGGTCTCAGCTAGGATGGAGAATGCATAGGCAACTCCATACTAATGGGAATAGGTTGTCATCCAGGTCACCACAATTATATCTGTCATCCTATACTCAAGAAAATACTCGATACATCAATGAATAAGACACAAAATTAAAGAATGACTACACCGAATGCAAGATGCTGCACATCCATGTATGGAAATATAGATCCTCCATTTAAATGATGAATTTATGACTATATTGGCCCCCACCAGGGCTTCATCTCAGGTCCTTGGAATGACTTACCTCCTTAGTGCCTCATAGGCTGGTGTGTTCACCATGACCCATTCACCAATTGGGCCTGTTAGGCCTTGAGTTCAAATCCCAGCACTGCCAAAAGATTCACCTTGATTTGAGAAGCCAATTGATCCACCTGTTTTCCTGTCCAATGAAAGTCCTGGGTCTCAGCGAGGATGAAGAATTCTATATAGACAACTCTATAACCATTCGAATGGGTTGTTATCCATGTCAGCATAGTTATATCTATCACCATACTCAATAAAATACACAATACATCCATGAATAAGACAAAATAAAAAGAATAACTACACTGAATGCAAGATGCATACCACACTTGTAGGTAAAGAGAGATCTTATGTTTTAAAAGGCGGGCTTGTTATTTTGTCTAGTGCTGGGGCTTCAAATCAGGCCCTGGACCAGGCCTGACATTCTAGTCTTAAGGACGGTGAGATTTCCCTTCCCCCAAAGTGCAACAGAGCTACCCAGACCTGAGTTCAAATCCCAGCACTGACAGAAGATTCATTCGGTTGTCAGAAACCAGTGGTTGAGCATGTTTTCCTCTCCTGTGAAAGTCCCGGTCTTCCACTAGGATGTAGAATGCATAGGCAACCATATAACTATGGGAACAGGTTGTCATCCATGTCAGCACAGTTATAACTGTCACCATACTCAGTAAAATACACAATAATTCCATGAATAAGACACAAATTAAGGAGAAGTGCACCAAATGCAAGATATTTTCCACACATGTATGTAAAAATAGACCCTATGTTTAAATTATGAATTTGTGACTATCTGGACCTCCCTGGGACTCGACGTCAGGTCCTGGGAATGTCCTATCTCCTTCGGTGCTCACAAGCTGGCGTCCCCACCTTGACCCTTTCCCCAATTGGGCCTGGTAGGCTCTGAGTTCAATTCCCAACACTGCCAAAAGATGAATCCTGATGTGAGAAGCCCATCGACTCACCTATTTTCTTGTCCTGTGAGAGTCCTGGATCTCAGCTTGGATGGAGAATGCATAGGAAACCCTATAGCCAGGGCAATAGGTTGTCTTCCATTTAAGCACTGTTATATCTGTTACCTTAGTAAAATACACAATACTTACATAAGACAGAAATTAAGGAGAAAAAGTACTCCAAAGGCAAGATGCTGTAAACACATATATGTAAATATTGATCCTATGTTTTAATCATTAATTTATGACTATCGCGTTCCACCCTGGGGATCAATGTCAGATCCTGGGAATGGCCTAACTCCTTTGTTGCCCACAGGCTGGTGTGGTCACCTTGAACTATTCACCAATTAGTAGTGCTAGACCCTGAGTTCAGATCACAGCATTACTAACAATTGGATCATGCAGTAAGAAGCCAAGTGTGAAACTTTTTTCCATTTCTCTGAGACTCCTGGGTATCAGGCATGATGGAGAACAAGTCTACAAATTTAGATTCCATGTGATAGGATGTCATCAATGTAATAAAGGGAATAGGTGTCATCATAGTAAAATCAACAGTAAATAAATGAATAAAACAAAAAGTACAAGGAACAACCACACCAAATATGTATGGTAAGTACAAATCATGTATTTCAATGTATATAAATAGTATGTTTTCCAAGGCTAGGGCTTGAATTTTGGTTTACAGTTCAGGCCTGACTTTCTTATCTTCAAATACGGTGAGCCTCCCCTTCTTCCACAGTGCTGCAGATTTACCCAGACTCTGAGTTCAAATCCAAAGCCTGGAAGAATAAACGGGGTGAATTGCAAGCCAGGGAGCTAACCTCTTTTAATGATTTTTTGCTCAGCAGGGTGCTTGAACTTAGGTTCTGGTAACTCTGCCTTAGCTTCCATCACCCTATGCTGAGGTGCAGCCATTGGACCCACAGGAAGTCCTGGGATCCTAGACCCCCAGGCCTTATGTAGCAATAATGTACAGAAAAAATGCAGTGAGATGGCCTTTTTATGTTTTCTTCCTTTGCACGGTGACCCTCCTGGGTCTGAATGACACTGTTGCAAAAGGTACTTCACCTTTCGTTGCTGAAGTTTCTCAGACTATTGAGGAAGTCATAGGTCCACATGGCAATGTAGGCCCCGATTTCGAATCCCAGTCCTGACACCATTCAATGGCAAGAGATACTAAGAGACTCGTTCCCACCCATGGGAATAACAAGGTAATATTATCAATGCTCCTATAAAATTAGACAACATCATTTCAGGAGACTGATTTTATTTAATATTTATGAAGCATTAAAAGAATACTATTACTTACAGAATGCAATAATTTCAGGATATTGATTGATTTACTTAAGAGTTTGTTAAGAATGAAAACAATAACATTAATTACATGTAGCATTATAAATACCCAAGAATTGGTAGGAATGTAGACTATATAACTGAATAATATATAGACATCTCTGGCACTCTATAAAGATATATATTTATTAGTGTACTACCATCTGGATGTCAATCTGTTCTTATTTTGTCAATTTCTGGGGCTCAATCTCAGGTACTCAGAACTGCCTGTCAGCTTAATTTGCCACAGGATGGCTGGCTGACACTCACCCATTCATAAATTGGGCCTTGTAGGCTTTGAGTTCAGATGCCAGCACTCCCAAAAAATGAATCGTGTAGTAAGAAGCTGATGGTGACCCATGTTTTCCTTTTTCTGTGAACATCCTGGGTGTCAGGAAGGACGTGCAATACATATGCAAACCTATATCCTATGTAATCAATGTAATCACTGTTCTATGTGTCATAATAGTCAATAAAATGAGTAGTCAATACATGAATAAAACAAGAAATAAAATAACTAACTACACTGAATGCAATATGGAATCAACATATGTATATAAACATAAATCATATATTTAAAATGTGCACAAATAGGATGTTTTCTAGTGGTGGGCATCGATTTCAGGCCAAAGGAACAGACTTGAATTTCTTGAATTCAAGGAGGCAAGCTTCCTCTTCCCACACAGTGAAACAGCAGGGTTACCTAGACCATGAGTTCAAATCCCAGTCCTGGCAGAAAAAAATGGCATCTCCATGCTATGTGATGCCCAATTCATAGGTATTTCATTTGGCCTTCACATAATGTGATTGTTTAAATGCTTCATAAAGTATTAATTAATATAGACTAGTGTCCTATAATGTAATTGTGTATAATTTTATCCTCGAATCATTCAAGTACTGCCCATTTAATCATGACATACATCACATTCCTTTGGTAATCATATGAATAGGAAGGAGTTTCATAGGATCTCCTGCCATTTGTTGGTGGCAGGACCAGGATTCAAACTGTGGGCTCCAGCTCCTACCACTTAAACCTGAGGATAGGTAACTCACAGGTCTGTCCAAGAACATCAGCAAAACCAATGATTAGCCAGGCATCAGTGGCTCTCAGCAGTCCTCCTTAAAACTTACAAGGCTGTTAAAGGAGGATCATGGTCAAAGTCACCCTAGGCAGGAAATTCCTTGAGACTCTTGTCCAACTTGTGCCAACAAAGCCAGAAATAAAGCCGTGTGGCTCCAGTGGTAGAGAGCTAGCCTTGATCAAAAGCAACTCACAGATTGTGCCCATATCCTGAGTTCAAGGTCTGGGAACAAACAGACATACAGAACAATTTGTGCAGCCATCCGGCTAAAGCAGATCACCTACTTGTCCCCAGCTGGCTTGGACAGAGTTCCAGGGAAAAGGGGCTGCCTTCATTTTGACTCCGCACATTCTTCCTGCATCACAGGATTCCAGCCACACCCCCATTGTTTCATGGTTCTTTCTGACCAATGGGATACAAGAATGGTGGCCACGCCCACATTCCATGCTGCCCAGTAGCACCTTGATTCCCTATTTGTTGACACCACTACCAGCAGTTGAGGAAGGTAGAGGTGGCTGAGTGGTGAGCAAGAGACTCTAGGCCTAGGAGGAAAGGCCTTCCTCAGGCCCATCATGTGCCTGCCTGAGCCCCGGCCCCGTCCTCCCCCCGCTTCCCCATGGAGCAGCATTTCAAACCTGGTGCTGCGTGCTCAGAACCATGGTTTCCTCAGGCAATGGTGCAATGGTGTGCCACGAGCCAGCTTGAGTCCCTGACCTGGTCCTGGCTCCCCTGCCCTCAGCTCAGGGCCTGAGTGTCTGTTATGCCTCTGCCATTGCTGCTTGCCCCACCTGGAGCTGCTGCCAACAGCTTCTGCCAGAAACACATGTGAGTGGCTGCCACACAGCCCTGCAGCCTGTGACCCCATATCCCCTCTCCTCCGACCCGGACCAGCATCTCCCCTGTGCCCCACAGTCTGGCCCACACCCTGCCACAAATGTGCCCCAGGGGTGGGGGTGGGTGTTGACCCGAGGATCCCACCCTCATCCCCAGCGGCTAGTCTCCAGGAAACGGGGAGATGGAGGTTTGGGTGAGGAGTGGGTGCCACAGATCCCCTGGCCTGGAGCAGTGGGAGCCACACTGCCGCAATCTGCGCCATTCCTCTCCCTGGTGGAAACCCGATGGCTTTAGTCAGAAGACAGACACCCTTGCTGTGTGAGCCCTTGTGTTGTGTGCTTGGTTAACCTTTCTCCTGAAAACAGAGAGACAGAGAGAGACATAGACAGAGAGACAGAGAGACAGAGAGATCATCTTTTTCCTTGTGCAGCCTGACTGTGCTCAGGTGAGTGATCAGTTGGCAATTTGCAAGTGCTGCATGGATTAGTCTTCTGTTACCGGTCTGGATGTTTGTGTGTGTGTGTATGTGTGTGTGTGTGTGTGTGTGTACAAGTGGGTTGTAACAAGGAGGATGAATGCTTTGGTAACTTCTACCTGCTAACTTTGGGGCATGCATGGGCTTCACAGCTGAGGTCTGGGGGCCTGGAAGGGTGAGAGGCTTGAAGGGGACACAGCACTGTTAAATTACAAGAACAAGGGATCTGTGTGCAATGGAGCTGTGTACTCCCTTGGGCCTGGTTGGTGGCATTGGGAGCTTGGGAGGGCCTGGGAGTGCCGCCTACAGGGGATGGCTTCCCAGGGGGACAGAGAGCATGACCAACACTTAGTAAGGATATGAGTTCTGCTAGTATGGAGTGCAACAGCATAGGTCAGAGTCTGGGTCTTCTCATCATGATGTCTGATGGGTGAGGCCAACCCTATTTTAAATATTGAACTGTGATCTTCAGATCACAGCCTCTTGAGTACCTAGGATTATAGGCATGAGCCTCTGGCACTGGGACGCTGGTTCTTTTTGGTATATTAGGGCTAGAGCTCAAGGCCTTAGGCTTGCCAGTCAGGTCTTCTACCTTGTGAGTCAAGATTTTCTGTCTTGGGCATTTCTGAGCTAGAGAATTAATATATGCTCAGGCTGGGCTGGATCATGGTCTTCCTATCTGTGACAGGCATGAGGCACTAGGCCCGGTCTTCTGTAGTTGGGATGGTAGATATGTAGCACCACGCTCAGTCATTGGTTTAGATGGATTGTCCACGGCAGCCGATTCTTGACCAGAGGTGAAGGTCTGGGTTGGACCTCGACCATTGGACTTCAATCTCCTCATGTGACAGTTGTGAGGAAACAAGGGATTAATACAGAGGGATCTCTGGAGCAGGGACAGGCACAGAAGGAGGGGTCATCTGATACTGTTCTTGACAATTCTGTGAGCATATGATAGGAAGATACCCGGAAAGATCTCAGATGGTGTGTCTTATTAATGGTGCAACAAGTATGGGATTGTGAAAAAAAACATGGCTCTCTCTTTATTACCCTATCCCCATGAGTAATGGGATCCTTCACTTTGTTTAGTTTTGAAGATGGTGAAACTGAGGCACAGAGAAGCCAGGTGACCTACTAATGATTCCCAGCTGACAGGAAGCTCAGCCTGACATCTCTGCCATGCTCCCTAAGACAATGGGTGCAATTCAGTCCACTTCTTGTGGTGGGAAATCCACTTATTTTAAGTCATGCGGCTTGAACTTTGGGCCTGGGGCAGCTTCCCGAGCTCCTCAGCTCAAAGCTAGCACTCTACCACTTGAGTCACAGCACCACGTCCAGTTTTCTGGTGGTTTTTGGAGATAAGAGTCTCACAGGTGTTCCTGCCCCGGCTGGCTATAAACCACGATCTTCATATCTCAGCCTCCATTGTACTTAGGATTATAGGCCTGAGCCACCGGCACCTGGCTTAAGTTTAATTCTGACCTTCTTTCTTTCTCTTTCTCTCTCAGGAACTGATTCAATGGGTGCTGGAGTAGGTGACCCAGCATCCCCATGTGGTTGGAACCAAGGTGGCCCTCACATTCTTGAGGTAGGCTGTGGGTCAGGAGCTGTCTCGCTCAGTGTATTGTACCAGCTCCATGAGGTAAGTCCCTCTGTGCCCTGGTTACACTGTGACAGTTATCCATTGTCCATCTAGCCTTACTGGACTCAGTATTGTGTTCAATGCTCTTTTCTCCCAAAAATTTCTGGTTAAAATTATGATACATTGTTACAGAATGAAAATTTAATGCCATCTTAAGAAAGTCATTTAGGGTTCTGGGAATGTGGCTTCATGGTATGGTGATTGCTTAGCATCCATGAAACCCTGGGTTCAATTCCTCAGTACCACAAATTTGAAAAGGAAACACTGGAAGTGGTCCTGTGCCTCAAATGGTGGAGGGTTAGCCTTGAGGAAAAAAAAAAAAAAGCTGAGGAATAATTCCCAAGCACTGAGTTTCAGCCCCAGGACTGCCAAAACAACAACAGCAACAACAACAATGAACATTTAGTTAGTAAATGCAAAATAAAGAACCCATACTTGGAATATATAATTGCTCCTTCCATACTGATACCTGACAATAGTCCCTAATTCATGTACTTTACCTGTGTTAGGATACTGTGTTGAAAAAAAATGTTTTGTTCATTAGGTCACAGCAATTAATGCCAGGAATGTGCTTAGAAATCAGGTGAAGATTAATTCTGGGAATTCAAAGATTCCAGGCTTTTGAGTGTGGTCACTGCTAATCACAATTAGAAGGGTAGGCTAAGTGGGATTTGGAAACTCTTTTGGCAAGTCATCGCACCAAAAGGGCAGAGGCTAATTAACAGTTGTGACAGAAGAGAAGGAATAATTCCAGATGGAAAGAAAAAATGATAGTAACTAAGGTATAGCAGAAACAGTTCTAGGGAACCATTTTTGGTTATTGAAGAACTAGTTATCAACTAGACTTATTCCTCATTGCATTTAGCATTCAAAATTTCCTAGGCTTGTTCTTAATCTCTGTGTGATAAATGTATCTCCTTCTATGCTGTTCTTTCATACCTGATCTCCTTTGCTTTCTAAAAATCTGTCTTTCTATATTTTCTATGAACATTTTATGATACTAAATACACCGACAAAGATGAAAGGATGCTAATGTAAGAGTCCCATAACTCATGAGTCATTAATGTAACAAAATGGGAAAGGAGGACATATTGCTACCTCAATTCTGAAAAGCTTCAATGTCACATCATTTGGTTCAGATTTCCATTCTTTGTCTACATAGTGACATTAAGTGCACATAAATGCAAATATGAGCCGGGTGCTGGTGGTTCATGCCTGTAATCCTAGCTACTCAGGAGGTTGAGACCAGAGGATTGCGATTCAAAGCCAGCCTGTTCAGGAAAGTCCATGAAGCAATTATCTTCAATTAACCCCAGAACCCCGGAAGTGGTGCTGGAGCTAAAGTGGTAGAGTGCTCAAGTTTTACTGAAGAGCTGAGAGACAGTGCCCAGGATTAATGTTCAATCCTCACAACCAACAAAAATTGCAAATATGGCTTTAAATGTCTCCCAAAGGAATGATGAAGTCAATAGTAATCTTCCCAAATGATTTAGTAGTGCACCTTCTTTTGCTGAGTTATTTGTTATAGCTTCTTTGCTAAACATATTCTCTTCTTTAAAAATTGTCAAGTAGTAGCTTTGTAATAAACTTCATCTAATATTTCTTGGTTCAAAAGAGAAGTCCATACAGTTGATATCACTGAGGTTTCTTACTGTCTTAGTTCAAAGCCAACCCAGGCAAGAGAGTCTGTCAAACTCTTATCTGTAATTAAACACCAAAAAAGCCAGAAGTGGAGTTTTGGCTCAAGCATTGGAGTACTAGCTTTGGGCCAAGTGGGAAAGAAACACAACTGTTCAGGGACAGGGGCCAGTCTCTAACTTCAAGCCCCAGAACCAGCACAAACTAAACAAACAAGCAAACAAAACAAACCCTGGGTTTTTCTTTGGGACTCTCCTTAAAATAGTGGTAGTCCGAGAAGAGGCTGCTTTTGCTGATCATACTCACTGGATCCTGCTTTTTTGGAATCCTTATTGCTATGGAAAACTCAGGACCAGACTAAAGGAATTGATAACTGATTCCTGCAACAAGAGAATCATCTCAGGAGTGAAACATCCATCCATAAGATACTTTAAAACCTCCATATCTTTGTTTCTTTGCAGTAGAACATTTTTAAAACAAAGTTACTTCCTTTTGTTCTATACTGGCCTTCAAATGACATATTGTTTCCTTTTGTAATACTCTCAACCAGAAGTTTACAGACAAGTTTTATATGAGTAAAGGACACACTCAAAAAAGTCAGGGACAGAGTTTCCTCTCAGCCTTGGATCCTTTTCTTGTACAGTAAAAAGGAAAGCAATAGTTAAATTGAACTTTGTCAATTCTCTATGTTCAATTCCTCTCCTGGGATCAGTTTCCACATCCAGTAACAGTTACTTCCACTTACTTCCAGTAACAATCTATGGTGCATCTCCAGAAAAAAATGAATGTTTTCTGGCTTCACTGAAATAGCACAAGGACACTTTTGGACATGAGGTAACACGTGTTTCAGAGACAATTTAGTAAAGAGAAATGAAATTTAAATTGCTTATAAATACATTATCCATGAGAACATTTTGTTCAAACTTCTTATGTGCTCTGTAAATTAAGGTGAATTTTAAATGGGAAGAAGGTTCTCAGATCATTTTTTGTGAGTCTATGTGCTGTGCATTAATTTCCCAAGTGTACATGAGTTAACAGTAAGAGAAACAATAGCAATTATAGGAGAAAAAGAAGTTCTGTGTTTATGTATAAGTGTTCAATACAATATAGAAGACTCTACAAATAAGAAAACATTGAAACAATAAAGCCATGTCCAGAATGTAAATTTATGGGAGTGATATAGAGAAAGATTACTGCTAAGTGGAACATGAAGCATGAGGCCAGTCCCTTTCTAAATCATGCTTGCTAATCATGTAAATGTGCAAAAATGAGAATGGAAGAATGATTCTGTTTCCAATGCAAGTCAGATATAGGAGAATAGACTTAACTGGAAAAAAAGAGTCCATCTTGAAAGAACAGGAATTATACTAGCAATGAACCTGGTGGCTAAGATCACATTTCTTTTCCTTTCCTTTCCTTATATTCTTTTTTTTTTGTTGTTGTTGTTCATGGCACTTGAAATATGGGAAAGGCGCTGTCCCTCTGAAATGCAGCCCAAGGCTAGAGCTCTTCCACTTGAGCCACAGTGCCACTTCCAGTTTTCTGGTAATTATTGGAGAAAAGAGTCTCCAGGACTTTCCTCCCCATGATGGCTTTAAACCCCAATCCTCAGAGCTCACAACAACTTGGTTTATGATCACATTTCTAACAGTGTACACTCAGGATATGTAATGTATATGTTCATCTATCTTTATATGAATTCTTGAGTTAACAATCTGGGCTACAGGTTTGACTTTATACTCACAAAAGTGTTTGAAGTTTAAAAGTTGATACTCCTGTAAAAATAAAACCTAAGAATGTAAAGGAGTCTGGGAAGTTCAATTTGCATCCAGCTTGGACAGTATAGGCTTTGAGACACTACCTATAGTTAACCAGCCAAAACCTGGAATACCAGTCAGAGCAAGATTGCTGAATAACAGCTTTAGGTTTTTGCATACATACAGACAGACATACAAATACACACAGAGGCACTTATGGGTGCACACAAAAATACACAAATGAAACAACTCTCAGAATATGTAGAAAACAATAGAAAATAGGTCCTGAGTAAGACTAGAATCAAGTGATAATTTTTAATATTAGAAAGACTTCAAGTAAACTTTCCCCCCAGAAGTTGAGAATATTACATAGGTAGTGACCAGAGATAGTAAGAGAGTCAAGCAATCATTTTTAACGGGATAGGATCCATGGTGGAATGAATCAGGGAACCCTGCAGGTACATCTGAAAATGTTCATATCCTGTGTCAAATGTTAAAACATCTTTGAAAACAGTACATAAACAGTTTGAGTATTCAGTTAGTGGATAACATCATAGGAGAAGTTCAGAATTGCTAGTCTGCTTCTAGATTAAATAAAAAACTATGGCAGGGCAATGTGCTACAAGCCTGGAATTCTAGCACTCAGACAGGAGGTTAGAAAGTGGAATTACATAATGATACCTTCCCTGGACCAAGTAGAATAATTTTATATCAGTAAAACAAACCAAACAACAAGAAAGGAATACACAGAAGTTTCGACTAATTTTGACATTGTTTTGAGAAGTCAAGTTTCCTATTGAATGCAACTCATATATATCCTCACTTGTGTTTTAAATGCTCTCATCATTACAGAACATTCCTAGATGCAAAATAGTTCATGATTCCCATCCAAAAATTTGCAAAAGTGAGTAAGCCTCATTCTGTTGGATTTCAAAAAAATGTTGAAGGATTACAAAAGCTTAAGTCTGGAGAAATAGCAAAGTTTGTCTAATGTAGGACTTTGTAGACCTTGTTAAATTAGAATTTACATTTAAAGTATATTTTTTGGATTTTTTTGTAATTTCATATTCTATAGAATACTACAAAATTCTTTTTAAGTAGAGGGATTAATTGAAAAATTCACAAATGATTCTGGCATTCTATTTGCCTAGATATTCTTTCAAGAGTGTTATAATTAGAACGTAGTTAATAGATAATTCCCACAGTTCATGTATACCATGTTAATGTGAATAATCTAGAAAGAGTTGCCAACAAATGGATGACATTAATTTATACATTTAGAAAAACCAATTTTTTAAAGGTTTGGTTTAATATGGTATGAAGAGAGTAATTGTGTGACATCTACTTTCTTCTACCAATATGTAACACAAGAAGCCATTTCCTTATTTACTTGCCTCTGTATACATGTAGAAAAATGCTAGGCTTGGGGTTTGTTTTCAGTTTTGTTTTTGTTTTATTGGTTCGTCCTAGAGCTTGAACTTTTGGCCTGGACAGTGTCTCTGAGCCTGTTTATGATCAAGGCTCATGCCCTACCACTTCATCCTCAGTGCCACTTGAATCTGGCTTTTGTGAAGAAGTTTTTTGGAGATAAGATTCTAAGAAACCTTCCTGTCTGGGTGGGCTTTGAACCATAATTTTCCTATCTTAACATCCTGAATATCTATGATAGTTAAAAAAGTATAAATATAAATAAAATTTGCAAGTTTTCTGATCTCAAGAATACCAGTGGAGGAAAAATGATGCAGGTCAGTTTATTGTGGTGTTCTTTTCAGAACAAGGAGGGCCTCACATTAGCAAAGGTGTAGTATTTTCTCAAAATAGAGATAAGGTATTCATGAAGTGAATTAAGGAATTTTAGGTGCCCCTTACAAGTTGGAAACTGTTGGGCTAGGATGACTTTATGGCATAAATCTTGAGATTGATGGTCATAGAAATAATAGCTTACTCTGATAAACAATTGCTTAATCTTGACGAATTAATTATTACACATGCTTCATAGTTTTATCCTCTATCATAATGTGGCTATTTTTCTGTTGACTTCTCAATCTGTAACACCCCATTGGAAACTACATCTATTGCAGAATTACATAACATGCAAACAGGTACTGTTTTGAATCTCTGAGGAATGTTGAGAATTTAAAAATGAGTAGTTATAAGTCATGAGAATTTTGAAGAACACATATATTCTGTCCTCTTAAAAACTTACTTACTTTTAAAAGTTATGGGTTTCCATAGCACTAAACTGTTTTCTGTTTTAGAATGAGAAAACACTAAATTTATTCTTTTTTGAAAAATTTGGTAAGTATATTGTGAAAATATTGTCTAGTTGGATAGCATGCAAGTTGCTGACCCTCTGATAAAGAAGGGGTAATTAATTCAAATTAGATGCCAAATAGTATTGATTTTTAAAATATTACTACATAAAGAATATTATTTACTGTGCCAATACAGTGAAATTATATTTTACGCAACTTATTTTTTGAATTTTATTATCAAAGTGATGTACAGTGGGGTTACAGTAATTGTAAGGTATAAATCATAACTTTTCAAACTTGTTAACCCTCTGTCATTTTTCTCACAGTTTACCTTCATCCCTTCACCCCTCACAAGTTGTAATGTACATTTCTAACATATTGTCTTGTGAGTATTGCTACTGCATTGGTTTACCTTTTGTCCTTTGTCTCACCATTATGCTTTTCCCCTTCCTTTCGCTAATTAAGGTAAATGTATATACAATACAAAATTATATACAGCAGGGATAAACCATAGGGGGAAAACCCAAAGAAAACAGAAATCACATAGTTCATCAAAAACAACAACCACAAATGAAAAAATCTGGTTCTATATCTTGGAATTCATTTTGCTTAGCATCAGCTAATATGGTTATATATACACATAACAAAGCCACTGGAAAATAATAACTGCATGGATACTATATCATGAAAACAGCATGTTAACTTTTTCATGGTAAAGGTGGAATTAAGATCCATGAATTCGCGGTTCTGATAAAGGATTTTCAAGAGTTTTAAAGTTATGACAGGTAAATTTTAATTGTTCAAAATTTTAACAGCTTAGCCTATTAAGAAAATTTAAAATTGCCTGGAAGAATAGGCTTTCATGCAAAGAAATCCAAGGAGACTTGGTAGAGAGGGAGCAATGTGGATGAAGATGGCTCTTTTTCACACTAAAAAAACAAACCTGAGAAACCTTGTTGTAAATCCTGTAGGTTCCCTTGGAATTGTCCTTACCCAGGAACTATATTCTCACGGTTTGAACCAAGGTTGTATTGGAATTTAAATTCAAAGTTCTTAAAAAAAAAAAAGGCATCAAAATTTGTGAATTTACCTTTAATTACCAAACAGTAATTCTCTGAAAATGATAATTTGAGTCAAACTATTTAGGGAGAAAGTGCCCTTCACAATGAAAGAAGGTGTTGGGATTACACATTTTTGTTTTTAACACTTTCCACAATGTCTTTGGATGTGAAGCAGTGAAACACAGAAAAAAATCTGATTTCTAAGTGGCTCACAAAAAATAATATCCTTATTAATATGAGATAGTGAAGACTTCTCTTATTACATATGCCAAAAAGTTCAGAAAAGAGTTGAGAAAATGGAAAAGTTAATTTAAAAAGTTTTCTTAGAAGACTTAGCTAAGCGTATTTTCTTCAGCAGTGAAAGGAGGCCAAAACTTTTTGATATAAATTGTGTTAGTATCTTTACTCCCTAAAGTGAGTTTACAGAGCCCATTTGGCTCATTACAATGCAGAACTGATTGAATGAAGACATGAAAAAAATTCCACATCCAAATGAGGCAATTAAAGAGTTTTAAAAGAGAAATAATGAAGATGTAGCTGTGTGGAGCCCGTATAGTCCTTCAGGTTCACTAGACATGAAGCCAAGAAGCTGTGATTAATTGGAATTCTGGCAAGAGCTAAGAGGAGGACATAGAAGTAGGACATAAAAGCATTGTCCTTTTGTAACAGACACTGTCTTCCAAGGTATGGGTGATTAAACTCTATTCTCCTCCATACATCTTGGTGAATAAATGCAAGACCAAGAGAAAAATAATCTATTGAAATAATTTTGCATAGAATAACTTCACTGTTCCTGATATGGTATCTAAGGAGAATCTTAAGAGAGAAGATAAAAGTGCAGTGTTTTTTTTGTTTTCTATAAGCATCTTGTTAGCAAAATATATCTTTGAGGTTAGACAATTCTGATTGAACCAACAAGTGATGGAGTACTTATTTTTGTGGGAACTTTAGACACAAGAAGTCTTTCAAGGTAAAAGAAAAAAAATATAGCCAAATATTTGTGATCACAGCTTCTTGGACTGTTTTCTGGAGACAAAGTTTTACATTAAATTTCTCCTCATTAACGTAGATGTTGTTTCATGGCAACCAAATGCAAGAGGGAAGTTTAATGGACTCACTTGGCCAATTAAACAGCATGAAAGAAGAAAATGGCAAATAATATTTAGTGAATTACTTTGCCAGAAGAAAGAAGGAAAAATATAATTCAAAATCAATTGACTTAAAAGAATGAAGAAAGAGTAGTGAAGAGAGATTACAGAAAATAGTATTGTTTTCTCTCCAGTGGAGTAATGGGTTCTTGATCTTGTTTCTTCCATTCTATCCTCACAAGCTACCAAATGTGTCTCAGGACTGGATGATCCATTTCACACAGAAAACTCGTAGAAGAAAGATACTATTTGCAGCAGATGTAGGTGATTTATAACCTTAGACAATCTATTTAATTCTGTTCAAAATTATCCCCTATCCCAAACTTCCCTCTTTGAACAGATTTGTTTGCTTTTCCCAAGATTGTCCTTCATTAACTGATCAAAATTTTGAGAGGTCATATTCATACTCTCTGGAGATTGCTGATGGTTGTGATTTTTGAGTGTTTTTTTGTTTCTTGTGTTTTTAAACTGAATTTTAAAAGGTTGTGCAATTGTTTCACAATTAAATATATACATCGAAGTGTCCAATGCTCCTAGATCGGAGTCACTCCTTCCATCATTCTCAACCAACCCTGTCTCCAAGATTTATTTTCAATTTACCACTTCCTTTATCATGTGTGTACATTGAGTATTCTAGCTGTACTTGCCCCTTGTTCATTTTTCATTCATTCTATGTCTTTACTATAATTCCTCTCTGGTTTCAACTTCCTGATAGTCATTCTGTTAAACTCTCTATTAATACTTTGAAAGGTTTATATACATTCCATGGACTTTCAATCATGCATATTCTTGAACTGATGTCAGCTGTTATTTCCATAATTGATTGATCTGCAGCAACAATTTGCAAGACTGGAGACGTGAAGCACCTAAACATGATTTCATTCTCATCCATTTCGAAGATTAATCTTTAGTCAAAAAGAAAGTTAAACATGGCTTAGAATGTATTCCTAACTACAAATTTTTATAAATGGCTTTGTACAATGGTGTGATTCTTTTGTTTTACGTGGAATAATATTTTCTACTACCTATAAGTTTTGGAAAAAGAAGAAAATTACAATTTATTCCGAGAGGAATATGATAGAAATAGAAGACAGATATTATGTTTGTCATATCTCTGATGAGTACACCTATTCAAGACTTAATGTTATATTTCTCACTATGTTAGACAAAGGGAAAGCATAAAATAACATATGATAAGACAACTATTTGTGACTTTTTAAAATGTACCTTATTAAATGATGAAATTTATTAGCTAACGTTTGGGTTTGAAATTTAGGAGGCTGATCTATTTAACACATTTCTGGAAGGCCCTTACTGAAAAACACAAATTGTGGGTGGTACTATTTCTACACTTTAATGAATGGTTGGACATGTTTGGCATTAGTGCTGTGTAAATAATTGAACTCTATTGTAACTTGCTCCCTACACTTGAAAAACTTGTAATGTCACTAAGCATCATCAACTTGTCAAATGTTATTTTGGCGAATGTGATTTTAAAAAGTTTATTTGAAAAGGAATACACTTTCAGGAGAGTCAATGTAGATTATCATTGGTTTGAGAGTGACATTTTTATACCACAGAACCATGTTGTACTGAAGTCCCAGTGTTTTGAAGCACTCCTTAGTGCTTCAAATGTTTTTCTGAATTACATTTGACCTCTAAGTCAAGTTTTCCGGGCTTTGGTAGACCAATTATGGATCTATCTTTCAAGGAAAAATTTTTTGACCCACTTATGTTGGAATAAAATCTTTCATTAATCATAGGGGAGGGGTATTAAATACAAGCTTAAGACACTTTGTGAACTTGTTCACTCATATGGGCTGGTCATCTATAAGTTGAATGTTTGAATTACAGTACTTTCTCTCAAATTTTGTTATCTCATCCTTCATTTTAATTTGCCTTGCATTTCACAATTGCTTACTGCTAATTCCTGCATCTCAAAGAATTGGGGCCCTGAAATATAGGAAATGAGAAATTGAGATGGTCCTTCAATTACTTTGTGTTGACATGTTGCATGGGCCTTGGTGAGAAGTCTTGCCCCTGTTATCTGGGAACCTAGGACGCATGGGTACTGCAGAAGAATAATGTGTTTTAGACATCTTAGCAAAATTTGGGTATAATCCGTAGGAATGCTTCAGAAATATGGAGAAAAACATTTTGGGACAAGCAAGTTAAAGCAATAAACAGAGCAGCACAGTAAAATCCATTATAGATTAGAGGAAAACATTGTTTTTTTTCCATGTGGATTCAGAAGACCAAGAACAGAATGTATCACAAGTTTATGCTAAAGATATTGCATTGATACTTTTTATATTCTAATATATATTTTAAACTTAATTATTTTTATTCCAATTCTATTTATTGGAATAAATTGCTGCGGACCGGCTCTGTCGGGACAACGGAGGACACCTAGTGGAGGAACTGGAATAGGTGGGGAGATGGCAAACAGACAACTCACACACAAGAGGAGTGAATGCTGAGTGCCATTTAATGCAGAGGATAACAAACTTTTATAGCAAAAAGTCTCCATAAGAAAGGGCAGAAGGTTACACAATCTTGCTGCATGGCTTCATTTTTGTTTGGTCACCAGCTGGTCACCTGATAGGCACTTGTTTCCGGCTTATCTCTAAGAAATACAATGGGTTTCGATGTTTGTCACCAATTAACCATTACCTATGTTTATACAGGCCTTAACTGTCCCATAAGATCTTTCCTGTTTCTTCTTTAATAGTAAGCGCCATGGAGGCCTAGATCTAGCAAGTCTCTTAGTAAATAAAAGAGATTAGCAGGAAACACTTTCTCCTAAATAGTTATCCCAGCAATTGCTATACATTCTTTCTGTTCTTGCCGAGCCTACAGCTTCTTGTAAATCTCTTACAAACAATTCCTTCTGCTGAAGTGATATCGTGAAACCCCCAATACTTTTGTATGTACTTATGACTTGTCTACTAGCCACCATAAGAGGGGTTTCAGGGTAGCACTTAACTCTGGTGAGTTAGTCATATTTTTAAGACACTCATCAGATATGGGAGTCGTCAACACTCTTAAGAAAGAGCTTTAAATAAAGGAATGTTGAGCATGAGTAAGTACAAAGAGCAGTAGAAACAGTAAAAGTTTAATAGGCACTCTTATACAGTGAAGAAAAGAAAAGGAGAAACACATCTTTCCCAGGGGTTTTCCAGCCTTTCCAGGAGTAGGCCTCTTTGAAGCCCTATTCTCCGAGGTAGACTTCGGTGAAGTCCCAGTACTCAGAGATAGGTTTCTGTAAAGCCCCATTTTCTGAGGTAGACTTTGGTGAAGTCCCAATACTCAGAGATAGGTCTCTTTGAAGCCTCATTCTCAGGTCTGAAAGCTGGTTTCCCATGCTAAGCAGACTCCACTGGAGTAGGTGTGGCAATAAATAAATATCAATTTATTTGTGAAATTATCAACTAATTCTAGTAAGTTTCACTGTGTGAAATATAAAATCAGCACATATAAATATAAAATATATAACTATATATACTATAATTAAAAGGCACACGTTTTGCATTGTTCTGTTGTAGTTACTGTATCAAAGGCAAATCTGTTTTAAAGTATTAATCCATTATCTCTACCTCAGTGTTTGATAGAGTTAGACCTAAGGCTTTACCATTTGTAGATTTACAGCATGGAGGCAATAGGAAACTCTGTGATTAAAGCATTATCAATTTAATGCCTAATAACGAGGAGAAACATATGGACTTCTCCTGCAACTGTGAAAATATTTGGTGATAAAAAGGCAGTAGTGTAAGTTCCTGCCTGGTTGGATGGTAGACAGGCCAGGACATTAAGTAATCATGCATACCAACAATTTTTTCACCTTCTTTGCTTCAGCTACTTTTGAAATGGAAGGTATAATAAACAATTATATTTTGATAAAATACCTTCTAGTCTGAACAGTTCTGTTTGAACTGTTCATCTCTCTATGATCTCTTGTAAACAAGATTAGTTTTGTTCCAGTAAGACAATCTATGCTGTCAGGGTAAGATATTCTGGTTGGTCTGTTCCCACATGGCAGAAGGATAAAGGCTCAGGTAGACATTTGTGCCAGTAACACCTCATTTGGGAAAATGTCAACTGAAGAAGTTTAGCTCTTAAGCAATGCTTACTTTGAATCCATTATGTCCACAGAGCTAACACAGTTGGATAAATAAGTACTTGAAAAAGCCATCACCTTTGGGCCTATCAATAAATAATTGAGTGTACGATCAAATTCCAAATCAAAAGACTTAAGATAGTCATTGACAAAAAAATTTGCAAATGTGAGCAATAGATTGATCAATATAATTTTTTCCACTATTCACAGAATTTTAAGGAAATAAGATCGATAGCATTGTTAGGAACAATAAGGTTTACTTGTTACTAGTAGGCACCCATAGATATAAGCCTGAATAAAGATTGCATCATTAACTACTTAAATTTAGAGGATACTACATGCTTCAGCAGCACGTATACTGAAATTAAAATGCAAAGATTAACATTGCACTTGCACAAGGATAATATGAAAATTTGAGTAATATTCCATATTTTCATTCTTCAGATGCAAGAAATGAAAAACAGTTATTAAAAAGTTGATTACAAAATTACAAGTATAACAATACACGTAATTCACATAATTAAATTTAGTTTGACATCAGTGTATTAAATCTTCACCACAGAAAGGCATCTACATAGCATAAACTTTACAAAACTTTTCAAATTAGACAACATTGTCATTTTATCCCAAAGAAAAATAATATTAAGACCTAGAAAAAAAAAGGAATCAAACTGTTTCTATATAGAATGCAACCGGAAAGGACACATTAAAGAACCTATATATTATTAAATAATGTAGAATACGAAGTATATCTAAGAGAAAATAAAATAAATTATGAACATTATGCAAACATAGAATATAGAATATTTTAAAATATACTTTTTCAGACAAGCACCAGAAATATTTTATCTTCTGTACTACTCATTTCAACAGATAAGTTAAAATTATTTCTGATTAAAAATCACAAACTCTGAAGAAATCATTATACAAAAAACTATTGAATGCATTTTGACATCCAATGCAGACAATTCACTTGGAAGTATTCTGCAGAATCCATGAATTTTTACAGTAAAATATTGGTGTTGCCGGGCACTGGTCTCTCATGCCTATAATCCTAGCTACACAGGAGGCTGAGATCTGAGGATCATGGTTCAAATCCAGCCTGGGAAGGAAAGTCTGTGGTACTCTTCAATAAACCACTAGAAAACTGGAAGTGGAGCTGTGGCTCAATTGGTAGAGCTCTCACCTTGAGCTGAAGAGCACAGGGATAGCTCCCAGGCCCAGAGTTCAAGCCCTATGACAGACCAAAAATAAAAAAAGATATTGCTCTTATTTGGATTGTGAAAATATTTTGTAGGGACACAAAAGATGGACTTGCATTTTTGAAATTTAAGAAACATAAGCCGACCATTAGGACTTAGGTGAACAATTTGTACAGCCTTCCACAACTTCATAGATGTAGTGATACATATTTATACTTTTGGCAATATCAAATGCAGTTTCTTCTATGTTGTACTTCAGGCCTGGTTTTATATAATGGTTCAACAAAAGGAGATCCAGCATATCTTTGCTATCTCAATTCTCAGCAGCAAGATGTAAGGGGGTCTTCAGTTTGGGCATTGGTTTCTGTATCATGATGAAGTAAGAAAGAAGCCACTCTGATATTATTCCACATATATGCACTGTGCAGGGGTGTCCAGTCATCTACAGTTATTTCATGTGCCGCTTGAGACACCAACTCACTGACAATGTCTAAGTGTCCACTGTAGGCTTCTCGATGAGGAGGGGTATACTCATAGGCATCCCTACTATTCACATGAATGGCCTTTTGGGAAAGAAATCTCTGTACTGTAGTAAGCCTAATATTTTTGGCAGCCCAATGAAGAAATTTGCTTGGATCCTTCTCCACTTTTTTTCTTGCAATTGATATCTTTCCTTACTTTTTTATCTTTTTCCTCATATTCTTAAGAATTGCCTAACCAGAGACTTTGAGTGCCAGTGGGAATGAGGTGTCCATGTATTTCCCTAATAGTTCACATTGGTTGAACTCATCAGAAATATCCAGTGAATTTTCTTCATCTGTTGATTCACCATTTCTCTTTTTCCAATTTTACTATTCGAAATTATTCTAACTGGAGAGTAGGGAATTGATGGAGAGCAGAGGAAAGATGTTATTCCGTATTCAAATGTACACACTGAAAATGAGGACAAGTGATGTCTTCATGTGCAGCTTATTCTAGGAATGAGAAAATAGGAAATAATGCCTTCTATATAAATGATTTGTGAAATGGCAGAGCAAAAAGTGAAATGCAGCAACCAAAAATATAAAAGCAAAATAAATTAGGATAATTATGGAGCAATCATATTATCTATCAGAACCAAGAAAGGGAGAGACAAAGAGAGAGACAGATGTGTAATGACCTAGCTTGCCACAAAATCCATTCCTCTGATCAATTAATAGAGCAAACAAAGTATTATTTTTTTAAAAAGATGGGAGTTCAGGAAGATGGCGGAGCAGAAGCTGGAAGCTAAACAAGCTCTCGCATAGAAAGCAGTTTTAGAGTTACAGGGAACAGTCCTAAACCAGAGAATCACACCAAGTGTGCCTTCACGGACAGAGAATTAGACCAGAGAGAGAAAACACAGCCAAGGACACAGCTCTGAGCACTTGCCAGCAGCCGCTGTGGCGGCGGCAGCGGTGGTGGCAGCGACTACAGCCGCCATACTGAATCACAGAGAGTCCGGGACAAAGGAACCAGACAGGTCAGGCAAGCAGATTCCACTCAACACCAGCAAGAACCGACAAGGAGAAGAAAAATTCATCTTGCAGTTCAGAGACCAGGGACGACCCAGGAACCAAGATTTGGCGTGAGTAGAAGCCTAACATCCTCACTCCTTCTCAGGGAACAGAGTAGGGAAGGCTACCCCTCCCTTCCCTTCGGTACCGGAAATCACCATCTTGGATACCAACAAAGCTTGGCGGAGCTGCTAGCTCCAACTGAGGCCTTGGAATAAATCTAGAGTAATCTAGGAGGTCACAAGAGCCTAAACTGACCTGCCAGGCTGAGCTCCACCCAGGGAAAAGTCACCCACCTCGGGCGTGAGCCCCAGGAGTGGCTTCCTCCACTGGGTAATCAGAGCCAGAGGCTGCCCCTCCCTTTAGCAGCCTGGACGATCAATTGAAATTCAGTAAACAGAAACCCTGAGAGTGGCTCCAGGCTGGGCTCTGTGAGTTTCTCACAAACCAGCCCCCAGCAAAAGCTACTGTTTGCTGAAAGGCCTCAACTCTACTCAGAACCTAGCCTCATCACAGCATCTCCAAACTCAAGGAAAAAGCCATCTCCCGCTTTTGTGATACTCAAAGCAGATCTCCCTCCCATTGAACTAACCTAGGAGGAGGATCGGAAAACATTGGGGAAAGCAGAGCATTTTTCTGCCTATTCAAAGAAACTGACTTAAGTAACCAACCAAGCCACAGGAACACAAGCAGACCAGAGACTCCAACAAGAGTCTGGTTACAGACACAAGGGAGATACAGGATTTTTCCCACCCCTCCCCAAAAAATAAAGAATTTTTTTGTACCTTTTAAAAAATTTTTTTTTCTAAAATTTTTTTTAATCTTTAATTTTTACCTTTTTTGAAAAAAATTTTTTTCCAGTAATTTTTTTTTCTCTTAGAATTTTATTGTAGGGGTATAAGTTTGTGTGTTTTTCTTTCTTTTTGTTTTTGTTTTTGTTATTTTTTGTTTAGTTTTGTTTTTGTTTACTTCTACTGAACTTCTGAACTTTTTTCTTTCTTTCTTATCCTTTTTTTCCTGTTCTTCTCTTTCGTTCTTTTTTATGTAACTTATTTGCTGTTCTGCATATCCTCAAATAACCCCGTAGTGGATTATGAGACCTTATTCCCCATTGTGTGCACACTTAATAGACAAATTTATTACTCAATTCAAAACCTCTTAGACTTAAATTCCTTAATAGCAGTACTACCTCTTTATACCTATATAATATTTTAAGTATTTTTATTTTTAAGTTTTTCACATCTCCTTTATATCCCTCCCCTTCTCTCATTATATTCATGTTCTTCTCTGGATAGATTGTTTTTCAATCTGAAAAATAGTTTTAATTTTTACCTTTCTATTTTTTTCTGGTCTCTTTTTGTTGCCTTTCCCTTTCTTCTTTTTTTCTCTCTCTCTACTTTCATCCTATCCAACCTATTTCCTGCTTTGAGATTAGGACATAGTTAACACTCCCTGTGTCTTCCCACATCACTCCATTCCTATATTTTACCCACATCTCTTCCTAAACCTAATAATTTGTGGTTTACCAAATTCTTCTAAGGGGTTCGTAGCATATTAATATACAGTTGTTTGATCTTGAATAGATGTATCTGATGAACTAAATTATATCTGTATACTATTGACTGTGCAAATACAGACTTTGGTTGATGCTTGCCTTAAGGTAGTGTTCTAGCACAAAACTGGTGTTAATTTCATCACAAATGGGCACAGTAAGCCAGAAAAAACACAAGAAAAATGGCAAGTCCGGTATCTCAACTCCCACTCATGATAATCAGGGGACAGAACAGATAATGAATAATCCAGAGGAGAGTTCCTAAATAGCTCTACAAACACTGCTGGCAAACATGATAAATGAAAAGATTGAAAACATACAAAGGACACTTTATGAGCATGATAGGGAGAGAGATGAGGCAATCCAAAAGTTTATACAGGAATATCATGAGCGTGAGGAAGCTACTCAAAAACTGATACAGGATTTGCGTGAGCAGCTTGAGAATACACAAAGAGAAAGGCAGGAATGGCATGAGCAGGCTGAGAACACTCAAAGAGAACTACAGGAATGGCATGAACATGAGGAAGCTAAGCAAAGAGTAATACAGGAATTGAGAGAGCTGGAAGAGAATACACAAAGATCACTAAAGGCATTCATAGAATCCATTAACAAAGAGTTGAAGGAAGTCAGGGAGACCACAAAGGGAATGCTGAATGGAACCCAACAGAAGGAATGGGAGTCCAAGGAAACCATAACCAATCAACTAAGTGATTTGAGAATAAACACTGAACACCAAATTAAGGAAGTAAAGAATTTCATACAAGATGTAAAACAAAGCAACAAAGAATTTGAAGCCATCAAAGATGACCAACTAGAAGGAACAGAAATAAAAAAAACAAAGTAGAAAGTATCGACAGCAGGTTAGACCATAAAGAAGATCGAAACTTGGGGACTGAAGACAGCCTGGGCATTATAGAGAAAGAACATACAACCAACCAAGACAAGTCCAAGAAATATGAGAGATCTATCCAACACTTGGAAGACACCATCAGAAGGCCTAATCTGAGGATAATGGGTGTAGAGGAGGACATAGAAACAGAAGTTAATGGTATAGGAAACTTGTTTAGCAGGATTCTAGCAGAGAACTTCTCAAACATGCAAAAAGATAGGCCTATTCAAGTTCAAGAAGCTTTTAGAACTCCAAATAGAACAGACCAGAATAGGACATCCAACCATCACATTATAATCCACACAGGATCAATTCAGAACAAGGAAAAGATCCTTAAAGCTGTCAAGGAGAAAAGATTAATCACCTATGAAGGGAAATCAATCAGAATGATCTCAGATTTCTCAGCAGAGACAATCAGAGCAAGAAGAGCCTGGAATGATGTATGCCATGCACTACAAACAACTATCAACCAAGAATACTGTACCCAGCTAAACTCTCCTTCATAACTGAAGGCCAACTAAAAACCTTCCATAACAAAGAAAATTTGAAACAATACATCTCCACCAAACCAGCCCTACAAAAGATTCTTAAAGACGTCCTACACATAGAAAACCAACAAGACCAAAATACAGGCCAGGAAACTGCACCTAAACTGAGAATCCAAGAACCATAAGAAGAACCCAGTTTTTGCCATCCCCAAGAAGGTGGATAACATGGCAGGAACTCCCCAATACCTCTCAGTCTATCTCTTAACATTAACGGTCTTCACTCTCCAATTAAGTGATATTGACTGTCTTGTTGGATTAAAAAACAAGATCCTTCTATCTGCTGCCTTCAGGAGTCATATCTTGCCCCTAAAAACAAACACATTTTCAATGTTAAAGGCTGGAACAAAATTTTCCAAGCAAATGGCCCCCCTAAACAGGCGGGAGTGGCAATCCTTATAGCACACAAAATAGACTTCAAATTAAAATTCGTGAGAAGAGCTAAAGAAGGTCACTACATACTAATTAAGGGATCTCTCCTTCAGGAGGATATTACAATTCTACATATCTATTCGCAAAAAAACGGAGCACCCAAATTTATCCATGAAACACTACTTTCCCTCAAATCCCACGTATCCAAAGACATTTATTGTTGGGGATTTTAACACACCACTCTCCCCACTAGATAGATCAACTCGGTAAATCTCAACAGAGAAACCGCATATCTAAACAACTGCATAGATCAACTATATTTAACAGACATCTACCGAATATTTCACCCAACAGCATCAGAATACACGTTTTTATCAGCAGCACAAGGAACATTTTCTAAAATATACCACATTTTAGGCCACAAAGGAAACTTGTCCAAATTCAGAAACATTGAAGTTATACCTTGCATTTTCTCTGACCACAAGGGAATAAAATTAGAACTCAACCCCAAAAGCCACCAACAAAGACCGGACACACTTGGAGGCTGAACAACACACTGCTGAATCTCGAGTGGGTCAAGGAAGAGATTAGAAAGGAAATTCCAATGTTCATGCTATTCAACAAAAATGAGCACATAAATTACCAGCTCCTCTGGGACACAGCCAAGGCAGTACTCAGAGGCAAGTTTATAGCTCTCAGTACCTACATCAACAAATTGGAGAGATCTGAAACCAACAATTTAATGAGACATCTGAACCTCTTTGAAAATGAGGAGCAAGATAAACCCCAATCCAGTAGACTGAAAGAAATAATTAAAATTATATCACAATTAAATGAATTAGAATCCAAAAAATTATAGAAAGAATCAAGAAAATGAAGAGTTGGTTCTTTGAAAAAGTTAACAAAATTGACAGATCCTTAGCAAATCTTATCAGAAAAAGAAGAGAACACACCCAAATAAATAAACTCAGAGATGAGAATGGAAACAACACCACGGAATCAGCCAAGATTCAGAACATTTTAAGGGAATAATTCTCAAAACTTTAGGCTAATAACTTTGAGAACTTGGCAGAAATGGACCTATTCCTAGCAAATATTGACATGCCAAAACTAAACCAAGATGAGTTACACCAGTTTAACAGGCCCATACCAAGCATTGAAATAGAAACAGCAATAAGAGGCCTCCCAGCTAAGAAAAGTCCAGGACCAGATGTTTTTACAGCGGAATTCTACAAGGCCTTTAAAGCAGAGCTCACACCAATACTCATCCAACTCTTCAATGAAATTGAAAGAGAAAGTTCACTACCGAACACATTCTATGAAGCCATCATAATCCTTATCCCAAAACCAGGCAGGGACTCATCAAAGAAAGAGAACTATAGAACCATTTCTTTGATGAACATTGATGCAAAACTTCTCAACAAAATTTTGGCCAATCGACTTCAAAAATTCATCCAAAAAATCTTACACCATGATCAAACAGGATTCATTTCAGGGATGCAAAGCTAGTTCAATATATGCAAATCAATTAATAGTATTCATCACATCATCAGGAGCAAGGATAAGAACCACATGGTTATCTCAATAGATGCAGAAAAAGCATTCGACAAGATCCAACACCCCTTTATGATGAAGGTTTTGGAAAAATTAGGAATCCATGGAACATTCCTCAATACAATAAAGGGTGTATATGACAAACCTACAGCCAGCATTATACTTACTGGTGAAAACCTAAAGCCATTTCCTCTTAATTCAGGAACAAGACAAGTATGTCTATTCTCTCCACTTCTCTTCAACCTAGTATTAGAATGCCTAGCTACAGCAATAAGACAAGATGCAGACATAAAGGGGATCCAAACAGGGAAAGAAGAAATAAAACTATGCCTCTTTGCAGATGACATGATCTTGTATTTAAAGAATCCCACAGACTCCACTCCCAAATTGCTCAAGCTGATTCAAAACTTTGGAAAAGTGGCAGGGTATAAAATTAACCTTCAAAAATCAATGGCTTTTCTGTATGCCAACAATGAGAATAGTGGGGATGAATTTAGGAAAGCAACTCCATTTTTAATAGCCCCACAAAAAATAAAATACCTAGGAATTAACTAAACCAAAGAAGTGAAGGACTTCTATGATGAAAACTTTAAAAACTTGAAAAAGGAAATCAACACAGAACTTAGAAAATGGGAAAAACTCCCATGCTCCCGGATTGGAAAGATCAATATCTGGAAAATGGCAATACTTCCCAAGGCTATCTACTAATTCAATGCGATACCTATCAAAATTCAAACCTCATTCTTCAAGGAAATAGAACAGGCAATTCAAAAATTCACATGGAAAAAGAAAAGACTCCGAATAGCAAAAACGCTACTCAACGGAACGATCCCTGCTGGAGGAATATCAATACCAAATTTCTAACTCTTCTAGAAAGCCATAGTAATCAAAACAGTTTGGTACTGGCACAAGAACAGACCTCAGCACCAATGGAATAGAATTGAAAACCCAAAAATGATCCTACAGACCTATAGCCATCTAATCTTTGATAAGGGTGCTAAAAAAAATAGAATGGGAGAAAGATAGCCTCTTCAGTAAATGGTGCTGGCAAAATTGTTTAACTACTTGTACAAAACAAAAGCTAGATCCTTATATATCACCCTGCACAAGAATCAACTCCAAATGGATCAAAGACCTCGGAGTCAAAGCAGACACTCTGAAAACATTACAGGATGGAATAGGAGAAACTGTAGCTCTCCTTGGCGCAGGCCAAAATTTTCTTAATAGACACCCGGAAACACAACAAATCAAAGAAAGGTTGAACAAATGGGATTGCATGAAGTTGCAGAGCTTCTACATGGCAAAGGACATAGCTAGCAAGATCAATAGAAAGCCCACAGATTGCGAGAAGATCTTCACTAGCCATACAACGGACAATGGTCTCTTATATAAAATATACTTGGAATACAAAAAAATTAAATCTCCCAACAACAAATCCTCAAAGAAACAACTGCCCAATAAATAAGTTGTCTAATGACTTAAAGAGAAACTTCTCTGAAGAAGAAATAAGGATGGCCAATAGAAACATGAAGAAATGCTCAACCTCCCTAGCCATAAAAGAAATGCAAATCAAAACATTTAAATGCCACCTCACCCCATTTAGAATGGCATAAATCAAGAACTCTAATAACAATAGATGCTGGAGCAGATGTGGACAGAAGGGAACCTTACTTCATTTTTGGTGGGAGTGTAAACTTGTTCAACCACTTTGGAAATTAGTATGGAGGTCCCTCAAAAGACTCCACATAGAGCTCCCCTATGACCCAGTAGTCCCACTTTTGGGCATTTACCCAAATGTTTACAAACAAGACCATACTAAAGCTACCAGCACAACTATGCTTATTGCAGCATTATTTACTATAGCTAAGGTCTGGAACCAACTCAGATGCCCCTCAGTAGATGAATGGATCAAGAAAATGTGGTATATATACACAATGGAATTCTATGCCTCCATCAGAAAGAATGACATCGCCCCATTTGTTAAGAAACGGAAAGACTTGGAAAAATTATATTAAGTGCAGTAAGCCAAGCCCAAAGAAACATAGGTCCCATGATTTCCCTTATTTGCAATATCTAGTATATGTATGAGTTAAGCCGAATAGGTCAGATATGGTGATGTTAGGAAAATGAACCCTAAGGTATCTATTTTAAATGTTCTTTTTTCTTCATGCATTTGTTTCTAACGCAATTTTAAGATTATTTTTTTGTTGCTTTGTATGCCTCTTCCCCACAGTATAACCCCTGCTTTCACTGTATTTGATGTCGCTATAATTTGTGGAGGGGAAGGGGAAAAACAAGTCGTTTATATAAGTATACAGGTTGTCCTGTTGCAACAATAAGAAGTACAAGTTGTCATGTCGAAACGAACTTTACAATTTGGGAGGGGGGGAGGGTTGGGTGGGGGGAAGAGAGGTTGGGAATGGATGGGAAGGGTAAACAAAGGAGGAGGCTACAATGCTTGATAAGAAATGTACTCACTATCTTGCCCATGTAATTGTAACACACTATTTAGAGAAGAACATGAATATAATGAGAGAAGGGGAGGGATATAAAGGAGATGTGAAAAACTTAAATATAAAAATACTTAAAATATTATGTAGGTATAAAGAGGTAGTACTGCTATTGAGGAATTTAATTCTAAGAGGTTTTGAATTGAGTAATAAATTGTGGATTAAGTGTGTACACAATGGGGGATAAGGTCTAATAATGGACTACGCGTTTATCTGAAGATGTGCAGAACAGCAATTAAGTCACATAAAGAAGAACGAAAGAGAAGAACAGATGAAAAGGATAAGAAAGAAAGAAAAGAGTTCAGAAGTTCAGTAGAGCTACACAAAAAAACAAAACAAAATAACAAAACAAAAAAAAAGAAAGAAAAACATACACACACTTATACCCCTAAAATAAAATTCTAAGAGGAAAAGAAAGATTACTAGAAAACATTTTTTTTTCAAAAAAGGTAAAAATTAAAGATTAAAAAACAATTTTAGAAAAAAATTTTTTTTATAAATGTTACAACAAAAAAAAATTTCTTTGATTTTTTTGGGGAGGGGTGGGAAAAATCCTGGGTCTTCCTTGTGTCCATAACCAGCCTCTAGTTAGAGTCTCTGGTCTGCTTGTGTTCCTGTGGTTTGGTTGGTTACTTAAGTCAGTTTCTTTGAACAGGCAGAAAAATGCTCTGCGATCCTCCTCCCAGGTTAGTTCAATGGGAGGGAAATCTGTTTTGAGTATCACAAAAGCGGGAGATGGCTTTTTCCTCGTGTTTGGAGATGCTGTGATGAAGCTAGGTTCTGGGTAGAGTTGAGGCCTTTCAGCAAACAGTAGCTTTTGCTGGGGGCTGGTTTGTGAGAAACTCACAGAGCCCAGCCTGGAGCCACTCTCAGGGTTTCTGTTTACTGAATTTCAATTGATCGTCCAGGCTGCTAAAGGGAGGGGCAGCCTCTGGCTCTGATTACCCGGTGGAGAAAGCCACACCTGGGGCTGGCACCAGAGGTGGATGACTTTTCCCTGGGTGGAGCTCAGCCTGGCAGGTCAGTTTAGGCTCTTGTGACCTGCTAGATGACTCTAGATTTATTCCAAAGCCTGAGTTGGAGCTAGCAGCTCCGCCGAGCTTTGTCGGTATCCAAGATGGTGATCTCTGGTATGGAGGTGGGGGAGGGGTGGCCTTCCCTCCTCTGTTCCCTGAGAAAGAGTGAGGACTTTAGGCTTCTACTCACGCCGAGTCTTTGTTCTTGGGTCATCTCTGGTCTGCGAACTGCAGGATGAATTGGTCTTCTCCTTGTTGGTTCTTGCTGGTGTTGAGTGGAATCTGCTTGCCTGCCCTGTCTGGTTACTTCGTCCCGGACTCTCTGTGATTCAGGTATGGTGGCAGCAATTGCCGCCGCCACCACTGCCACAGCCGTGGAGGATGCTGGCAAGTGCTTAGGGCTGTCTCCTTGCCTGTATTTTCTCTCTCTGGCCTAATTCTCTGTCCGTGAAGGCACATGTGGTGTGATTCTCTGGCTTAGGACTGTTCACTGTAACTCTGAAACTGCTTTCTATGCGAGAGCTTGTTGTGTCTCCAGCTTTTCCTCTGCTATCTTCCTGCAACTCTGCATATTTGCTTTTTTATGAATCATTTTATGAAAACCCAGTTTTTATGAAAGTAAATGGAATAGAATAAAAGAATGTAAGTGAATTGGGTAAGCTAATTATTAGTATAACTTTGTTTTCTATTAAAAGTCCATTGAATGTATATGATGCAGTTAAATTATTTCCTTTGTGTCTAACTTCAGTTAGTATTAGAATCTTTATAGTTATGAGTGAACGTTTAGTATAAATAAAGATCTTTTTAAATGATTAGAATTAACCTTGTGTTTTGTGTCCTACTCCCAAGAAAATGAGTTATTTTTAAGTGTTGATAGTTTATCATTATCATTATCAAAGGGAATCTTTATTATCCTAGGGAATTAAAAAATGCAGTATTATTTATGTCTTTTTAAACCAACTGTATTCACAAGTTGGAGAGTCTTTAATTCATACTTAGGTCTTGGTGTCTGTGATTTTTAACCTCTCGTTCCTAACATTAATGAGAGGTCAGACTGGATTTTTGGGTATATGAATGATGAAATATTTATCTGGGGTCAAAGGTGATTTTTATATCAGTCTTTCTTTAATAACATTTTAAAGTAGTACATTTCTCTCAAAATGTTGGGCATAAAAAGCAATCAAAATACTTCTAATGGTAAAAAATTTAGGTGAGCTATAATGTGAAACGATTGCTCCAAAAGACCTGCAGTCCGTTTCCATCAGGAATTGGGCGGGTCATTCTTTCAGTAAGACTGTGTTATCCAGAGATGGGGTCCCCAGGCAGTTCAGTGTTGAGTGAAGGGATAAAATATGATTTCTACTATTTTGAGCTAGAAATCAAGAATGTTATAGTTTTGCAGTTCCTTTCACAAGTGAGGTATAAATTTATTTTGAATTGGGAGTTTTCATATTTCAGTTACTTATTTTCTTTTATTTGTTGTTGTTGGTCATGGGGCTTGACCTCTGGGCTTGGGTGCTGTCCCTGTGCTCTTCCACTGAAGGCGAGCACTCTACTACTTGGACCACAGGGCCACTTCCAGTTTACTAGTGGTTTATTAGAGATAAGAGTGTCACAGTCTGTCCTGCCCGAGCTGGCTTTGAACCACAATCCTCAGATCTCAGCCTCCTGAGTAGCTAGCATTATAGGCGTGAGCCACCGGTGTCCGGCTTAGTTACCTATTTTCTAACAAAGACAAAGTGAAATATTATTAGAGTGTGCAAAATAATTTTAGGAAATTTTCTTAGAATTAGTAGACTGAGTGCTGGTATTTAGTTATAAAATATAATGAGGTTATTTGATATGGTGGGAATGGACTTCAGGCTAACACTTACCATGTGTGCAATGTTGTACTAGTAATTCCAACTCTGAAGACTTAAATATCATCATCTTAGAATTAAAAATAGAAGTAGTTCCACTTTATGGGATTATTGTGAGGATTAAATTAGATACCAAAGGTAAAGTACTTGGAAAAACAATCAGAGTTTGATACTTTCTACCTGTTATTTTATCATGTGATATATTCTAATATTTTATTGTGATTTATATATTGTGTCTATTTAGGATATGCAAATTGATGTATTGATATTCATTGCGTTGTTCACTTTTCTGTCATTACGAGGATAATACCTGCAAAGAAAATTTCTCAGAAGGAAATTATCATATTGACTCATGGTTTAAGATCAAATGTCTCCATTGTTTTTAATTATATTTGTATTAAATAGTTGTATGAAGGGTTTTCCATTCAAGGAATCAGTTTATAAGTATGATGGATCTTTACATAACTTTCTCATATCCTTCCAAACCTCACCCCAATTTCATTTTTTCTAGTTTCATACTATTTGCATTGAATATTATGGCTTCACTCTCTACTTCCTTAAGGCTCTTTATTCCTTCCCTTTGATTTCCCCTCACAATTTCCAAGTGATAGTTTCCTGGTATTCATTTTGTTGGATTAAAAGTTCAATTTTATAAGAAATTACACCTTTTAAATACTCCTTTGCAAATAGCATGCTTTGATTAATACTGTTGTTTAACTTGCATAAAATTCTGGCTTCCAAATACGCGTCCTTTGTGTGTTTGGCTCTGATGTCGTTTACTTAACATAATTTTAGATCTATCCATTTCTTTGCAAATGCTGTAACGGTCTTTATAATGGATGGGTGCAATCCAATTGTGCATATGTGCAAAACTTTCTCCAACCATCCCTACGCTAAAGGGCATCTGGGCTGTTTCCATAAGTTCTCTACGGTGAATAGTACAGTAGAGACCATGATTGTGAGAGTGATTTTACTGTAACATTTTGGAAGAATTCACCACTATTTTAATGGGAGCAATCCTCTAGCCAATTTTCCAGAATAAGTACATCCCTTCCTTCATCTCCATCACAACGTTTTTCAAGTCCTCAAAAACACACTACCCCCTACAGGTGTCAACCAGCTAAACCCACACTGTGCCCATATTCTTTGTTGTTGTTGTTGTTGTTTTTTCTGTCCAGTCTAGGGGCCTGAATTCTGGGCCTGGGTGCTGTCTCTCAGCTTTTCTGCTCAAGGCTAGCAGTCTACCACTGGAGCCACCGTGCCACTTCCAGCTTTCTTCTTTTTGCTTATGTGGTGCTGAGGAATCAAACCCAGGGCCTCATGCATGCAAGGCAAGAGCTCTTCCACTGAGCAACTTTCCCAGCCCCAATGAGCCTATATTCTTTTAATACATTTTTTCATAATTTTACACATAATTTAGTGAGAATCTTCTATGTACTTTCCTAATGTAAGAATGAGGGATAAGACAATAGAGTAAAAGTAAAGATATGGAATTTAATTAGCTATTATATTTAAAATAATCTTCAGTTCTCATAGCCTTACTTACTATTTTAATCTTTATTTGATTACTTCACCTACCCCCTAAATTATAACATGTGATTTATATACAAAGGCAAAAAAGTGTGGTTTGACTTTGACACTCATGTGCGAGGATTCACAATATGGACAAATAAAGGGATTGGAATTAATAGCCATTATCCATTTTGTTAAATGGTTTTCTCAAACTGATTCTCACAATTCATATTTCACTCAACAACAAGAAATGTGACTATTCCCTTTGCTTTGCTCCTCATTAAACTTGTTTCCATGTTATTTTGTAATGAAGGATGATTTCATAAACCTACTGTAGATACAAAAATACATTAAAATATTTCTATATGTATGCATTGATATAAATATACACACATATATTATAAAGGTTATAATGATAAATTATAACTTCTGTAACTGTACAATTTACTAAATTATTAAAAACCTAGATGGCTCAGGCATGGAATCCTGGTTACTCAGGAGGCTTGAGATCTGAGGATCATGGTTTGAAGCCATCCTGGGCAGGAAAGTCCATGATCCTCTTATCTCCAAACAACCAACAGAAAATCAGAATTGGAACTCTGGCTCAAAGTAGTAGAGTGATAGCCTTGAGAGAAAAGACTCAGAGATATCACCCAGGCTCTTAGTTCAAGAGCTAAAATCTACCCCAAAAAAGGATTTAATTTACACCTTTGTAAGAAGAGTATTTCCTTCACCCAAATGCACATCCATGCTCATTTGCAAGGTAACTGTTGTGTCTGGAGTACCACATAATATTATCACTTAAGTTCAAAGCATTGCAAAATGGGTAAACTCTATCTCTCTCATGGATTTTTCTCCACTCAAATATTCAAATCTTGCAATTATTCCCATTATTTAAAGTCATAGCTTTTTTTCTTTAATACCATAATATTAGAATTTGAATTGAATGCCTTGTTTCTCCTAATTGGATGTTCTTACCACTTTGGCATGCCCCCAGCCCTAAATTATCCTGATTAACTTTCAGATAGAATTTCGCTTCCTATTTCTGAATGATCGTGGACTCAGTCTACTTCATGTTATTCTTCCTGGAATTTAGAATAACAGGTGTCTGGCATTGTGTACAGATCTTTCTTTCCAGTCTGAGCTTTAACCACTATCCTCACAACAGTAGACTCCCATGTAGTCAGGATTTTCATAAGCTTATCATAGCTATTTTTAAAAAACTTTTGCATTTCCTGCAGGTTCTTAAGTACTGAGTTAATTTGTGTTTTCTTGGGTTGGCTTGTTTCTTTTGAATGTATGTGTTGAATTGTTCCTCATTTTTCCTTTTGTTTCTTTCACACAAGTTCTTACCTATAGTGTTGAGAAACCAAATCTTCTTTCTCAAGATAGTCAAGGTAAACAATATTTATTCCAAAACAATTCCAGTAATATTTAAACACCTTCAGGAATTTCGAGAAGATGGCAGAGGAGAACCTGGTGGTTAAACAAGCTCTCGCATAGAAAGCAGTTCTAGTGTTTCAGTGAACAGTCCTAGGCACACCAAGTGTGCCATCACAGTACAGAGAGTTTGGCCAGAGAGGGAAAATCCAGGTAAGGAGACAGATCTGAGCATTTTCCAGCAGCCATGGCTGAGGTGGCTGTGGCAGGTGTGGTGGCGTCCATAGCCACGATACCTACAACCCAGAGAGTCTGGGACAAATGTGCCAGATGCAGCGGGTGAGCAGATTTTACTCAACACCAACAAGAACTGACAAGTAGCAGATATCTTCATCCTGCAGATAGTAGACAATAGGCTACCCAAGAACCAACACTCCAGCGTGAGTACAAAACTGACATCCTCACTGCTTCTCAAAGGGAGCAGAGGAGGGAAGGACACCCCTCCCCCCAACACCGGAGATATTCATCTTTGATACAGACAAAGGCCTGGCTAAGTAGCTAGCTCCAACTCAGTCCTTTGATGAAAACAAAAGAGTCATTTAGCGAGTCACAAGTACCTACCCTGACCTGCCATTCTCCACTCCACAACCAGGCAGAGAGAGCTACACTCCCGAAGGAGTGGCTTTCTTCACTGGGTAAACAGAGCCAGAGGCTGCCCCTCCCTACAGCAGCCCTGACAATCAATTGAAACTCAGTAAACATAAGCCCTGAGAATGGCTCCAGGCTGGGCTCTGTGAATGTCTCAGAAGCTAGCCCCTCAGGGAAAAGCTACTGTTTGCTGAAAAGCCTCAACTTTACCCAGAACCCAGCCTTTTCACAGCAACTCCAAACTAGAGGAAACAGCCATCTCCCTCTTTTGTGATACTCAAAACAGATCTCCCTCCCTCTGAACTAGCCTGGGAGGACGATCACAAACTTCTGCGTAAACCAACAGAATTTTTTCTGCCTGCTCAGACAAACTGACTTAAAAAAAACAATCAAGCCAAGAAAATGAAACACCACAAGCAAACCAGAGACTCCACCAAGAGACTGGTTACTGACAAAAGGGAGATACAGGATCTTCCCATCAACCCCCCCAAAAACAAAATCAAAGACTTTTTTTTCTATCTTTTTACAATTTTTAATTTTAATTATAAAAAATTGTTTTTATTAATCTTTTTTTCTTCCTCTTATAACTTTTATTTTAGGTGTATATGTGTGTGCGTGTGCTTTTTAAAAAAATCTCTACTGACCTTTGGGTCCTTTTTGTTCTTTCTTTCTCATTCGTTTTACTTTTTCATCTTTTGTCTTTTTGCATGAATTATTTGTTGTCCTGCTCATCCTCATATATACCTGTCATTGATTATAAGACCTTATCCCACATTGTGTACATACTTAATCCAAATATGTATTACACACTTCAAAACCTTTTAGGATTAAATTCCTTAATAGCAGTATTATCTATTTATACCTATACAATATTTGAAGTATTTTTTAAATTTATTTTTTATTGTGAAAATACTGTACAGAGGTTTACAATTACATGGGCAAGATAATAAATACATTTCTTATCAAGCATTGTAGCCTCCTCCTTTGTTTCCACTTCCCATCCCTTCCAAGCCTTCCCCCCAAATCCTCCCCCCCCCCACAAAAGTTGTAAAGTTCGATTTTGACATGACAACTTGTACTTCTCATTGTTGCAACGGGTCCACTTGTATCCTTATTTAAATGACTTGTTTTTCCCCTTCCCCTCCACAAATTATTATTTTTTAGTTTTTCAGGTCTCCTTTTTATCCCTCCCCTCCTCTCATCCTATCCCCGTTCATCTCTCAATATTGCCTCTTTAAATTTTCATTACTTTTAAGAGTTTCACTTTTTAAATTTAAATATTTGTCTTTACATTTTTTTCTTGTCTCTTTTTAAAATTTTTTCTTCTTTCTCTCCTTTCATTCTTTCCAATCCATTTCTTTCTGTGAGATTAGGACTTGTTTAATTTCACTCTTCTTTTACCTTTCCACATCCCTCTAACCTTATTTTTCCCCACCTTTCTCCCTAAACATAATAATTTCTGGTTTGTCAAATTCTTCTTTGCTATTCTTAGCCCAATAATACATAATTGTTTAATGTTGAATAGACTGTATCTCTTGAACTAGATTGTATCTGCAGACTTTTGACTATGCAATTACAGGACTTTGGTTGATACTTGCCTTAAAAGTGTGTTCTAGAACAAAACTGGCTTTACTTTCATCCCAAATGGGCAGAACAAGCAAGAAAAACACAAGGAAAATGGCAAGTTCAGGTATCTCAATTCCCATTCAAGATAATCAGGTGACAGAACAGATAATGAATAATCCAGAGGAGAGTTACCAAAAAGCTCTACACACACTACTGGTAAACATGGTGAATGAAATGATTGAAACCCTACAAAGGACTCAGTGTGAGTGTGAAAGGGAGAGAGAGGAGGCAAACCAAAGGTCAAAACAGGAAGCTCATGGGCTTGAGGAATCTACTCAAAGATTGGTAGTGGAAATGTGTGAGCAGGTTGAGAACACTCAAAGAGAAATAAAGGAATTGCGTGAGCAGGCTGAGATCAGTCAAAGAGAACTACAGAAGTTGCATGAACGTGAGAAATCTAATCAAAGAGTAATAGAAGAATTGCAAGAGTGGGATGAGCATAGACAAAGATCAATAGAGGCATTCATGGAATCCATAAACAGACACCTGAAAGGAGTCAGGGAGACCACAAAGGAAATGCGGAATGGAGTCCAACAGAAGGAATGGGAGTCCAGGAAACAATAACCAATCAACCAAGTGATTTGAGAATAAACACTGAACACCAAATTAAGGAGGTAAAGAATTTCATACAAGATCTAAAACAAAGCTCCAACAAAGAATTTGAAGCCATAAAATCTGACCAATTCGAAGCAAAGAAATGAAAAATAAAGTAGAAAGTCTTGACAGTAGGTTAGACCATGCAGAAGATTGAATCTCCGGGATTGAAGACAGCCTAGGTATTATAGAGAAAGAACATACAACTATCCAAGACAAATTCAAGAAATATGTTAGATCTATTCAACACTTGGAAGACACCATCAGAAGGTCTTATGTGAGGGAAATGGGTATAGAGGAGCACATAGAGATAGAAGTTAATGGTCTAGAATATTTGTTTAACAGGATCCCAGCAGAGAACTTCCCAACATGCAAAAAGATAGGCATATTCAGATACAAGAAGCTTTTATAACTCCAAATAGACCAGACAAGAACATCTCATCGTCACATTATAATCCACACAGGATCAATTTAGACCACGGAAAAGATCCTTAAAGCTGTCAAGGAGAAAAGATCAGTCATCTATAAAGAAAAACCAATTAGAATCACCTCAGATTTCTCAACAAAGACAATTAAAGCAAGAAGAGCCTTGAATGATGTATGCCATGCCCTAAAGACAAACATCTATCAACCAAGAAGAGATAAAGAAGGTTACTACATACTAATTAAGGGATCTCTCCTTCAGGAGGATATTAAAATTCTAAATATTTGCCAAACAATAGTGCACCCAAATTTATCCAAGAAATACTACTTTAAATCTCACATAGATCCAAAGCCATTAATTGGTGGGGACTTTAACACAACACAATCTCCACTAAATAGATCAACTCGGCAGAGAAACTGCCGATATAAACAAGTGCATACATCAACTGATTTAGCAGACATCTAGCGAATATTCATACAGCAGCAACAAGTACACTTTTTACTCAGCAGCACATGGAACATTTTCCAAAATACACATTTTAGGTCACAAATGAAACTTGTCAAAATTCAGAAACATTGAATTCACATCTTGCATTCTCTCAGACCAAAAGGGAATAAAATTAGAACTCAACACAAAAAGCTACCAAAGAAAGTCCAGTAACACATAGAGGCTGAAAAACACACTGTTGAAACACCAGTGTGTCATGGAAGAGCTTAGAAACGAAGTTCAAATGTTCATGATATGCAACAAAAATTACCACGGAGATTATCTGCTCCTCTGGGACACAGCAAAGGCATGATTCAGAGGCAAGTTTATAGCTCTCAATTCCTACGTCAACAAATTGGAGAGATCTGAAACAACAATTTAATGAGATCTGACACTCCTTGAAAAAGAGCATCAGGATAAACCCCCATCCAGCTGATGGAAAGAAATAATTAAAATTAAATCAGAATTAAATGAATTAGAATAAAAAAAAAAACCCATAGGAAAAATCAACAAAATGACAAGGTTCTTCGAAAAAATTAACAAAATTGACAGTCCCTTAAAAAATCTTATCAGAAAAAGAAGAGAACACACCCAAATAAATAAACTGAGAGAAGAGAATGGAAACATCACTACAGAAACAACCAAGATTCAGAACATTATAAAGGAATACTGCTCAAAACTTTATGCTAATATGTTTGAGAACTTGGCAGAAATGGACCTTTTCCTGCAAATATTGACATGCCAAAACTAAACCAAGATGAATTAAACTATCTTAACAGGCCCATATCAAGCATTGAAATAGAAACAGCAATGAGAGACCTCCCATCTAAGAAAAGCCCAGGAACAGATGGTTTTACAGCAGAATTCTATAAGGCCTTCAAAGCAGAGCTCACAGCAATCCTCCTCTAACTCTTCAATGAAATTGAAAGAGAAAGTTCACTACCGAACGCTTTCTATGAAACCATCATAACCCTCATCCCAAAACCCTCATCAAAGAAAGAGCACTATAGACACTTTTCTTTGATGAACATTGATGCAAACACTCTCAACAAAATTTTGGCTAATTGATTTCAACAATTCATCCAAAAAATCATACACCATGAGCAATGAGAATTCATTTCAGGGATGCAAAGCTGCTTCAATATATGCAAATCAATTAACATAATTCATCACATCAAAAAGAGCAAGGATAAGAACCACATGGTTATCTCAATAGATGCAGAAAAAGCCTTTGACAAGATCAAATACCCCTTTATGGTGAAGGTCCTGGGAAAATTAGGAATGTTCCATGGGACATTCCTCAATACAAAAAAGGCTGTGTATGACAAAACTACAGAAAGCATTATACTCAATGGTGAAAAACTGAAGCTATTTCCTCTAAACTCAGGAACGAGACAAGGATGCCCACTTTGACTGCTCTTCAGTCTAGTATTAGAATGCCTATCTACAGCAATAAGACAAGATGCGAACATAATAAGGAAAGAAGAAGCAAAACTCTCCCTCTTTGCAGATGACATGATCTTGTATTTAAAGACTCCACTCCCAAGTAACTCATGGTGACTCAAAACTTTGGCAAAGTAGCAGGGTATGAAATTAACCCTCAGAAATGAATGGTTTCTCTATATGCTAACAATGAGAAAATTGTGGCTGAATTTCGGAAAACAACTCCATTTGTAATAGCCCCACAATAAATAAAATACCTAGGAATTAACTTAACCAAAGGAGTGAAGGACCGCTATGATGAAAACTTTAAATACCTGAAAAAGGAAATCAAAACAGACTTAGAAAGTGGCAAAAACTCCCATGTTCCTAGATTGGAAAGATCAACATTGGGAAAATGACAATACTTCCCAATGCTATCTATAAATTGAATGTAACACCTATCAATATTCCAACCTCATTCTTCAAGGAAATAGAAAAGGGAATCCAAAAAATTCATATGGAACAATAAAAGACCCCGTATAGCAAAAATGATCCTTAACAGAAAGAACAGTGCTGGAGGAAAATCAATACCAAATTTCAAACTCTTCTAGAAAGCCATAGTAATCAAAAAAGCTTGGTACTGGCACAAGAACAGACCTCAAGACCAATGGAATAGAACTGAAAACCCAGAAATGAACCTAGACGTACAGCCATCTAATCTTTGATAAGGGAGCTAAAAAAAATAGAATGGAAGAAAGACAGCCTCTTCAGTAAATGGTGCTCTGAAAATTGGTTAACTACTTGTAGAAAACTAAATCTAGATACTTATATATCACCCTGTACCAGAATCAACTTCAAATGGATCAAAGACCTCGGAGTCAAAGCAAACACTCAGAAAACATTACAAGATGGAATAGGAGAAACCCTAGATCTCCTTGGCACAGGCCGAAACTTTCTTAATAGAGACCCAGAAACACAAAATATAGAAAGTTTGGACAAATGGAATTGCATGAAATTGCAGTGCTTCTGTGTGGCAAAGGACATAGCTTGCAAGATCCATAAAAAGCCCGCAAATTGGGAGAAGATCTTCACTAGCCATACAATGGACAAGGGTCTCATATCTAAAATATATCTGGAACTCCAAAAAATTAAATCCCCCAACAACAAATCCTCAAAGAAACAACTGGCCAATAAATAAGTGGACTAAAGACTTAAAGAGAAACTTCTCTGAAGAGGAAAGAAAGATGACCAATAGACACATGAAGAAATGCTCAACCTCCCTTGCCATAAAAAATGCAAATCAAAACAACATTGAGATACCACCTCACCCCAATTACAATGGCTATAATCAAGAACTCTAAATAACAACAGATGCAGGAGGAGATGAGGATAGGGGAACCCTACTGCATTGTTGGTGGTAGTATAAACTTGTTCAACCACTTTGGAAAGTGGTATGGATTTTCCTCAAAAGAGTCCACATAGAGCTCCCCAATGACCCAGCAATCCCACTTTTGGGCATTTACACAAATGATCACAAAAAGACCAAACTAAAGCTCCCAGCACAACTATGTTCATGGCAACATTATTTACCATAGCTAAATTGGAACCAACCCAGATGCCCCTCAGTAGATGAATGGATCAAGAAATTGTGGTATGTATACACAATGGAACTCCTTGCATCCATCAGAAAGAATGACATTTCCCCATTGTTAGGAAAATGAAAGTCTTGGAAAAAATTATATTAAGTGAAGTAAACCAGGTCCAAATACACATAGGCCCCATGGTTTCTCTTATTGGTAATAAATAGTATATGTCTGAGACAAGCAGAAAAGGTAAGATTCGTTGATGTTATGTGAAATGTACCCCAAGATAAGTATTCAAATAATTTTTTCTTTCATGCAATTGTTTCTAACATATTTATAAGATAATATAACTCTTGTTTTCACTGTATTTTATGTTGGTATAATTTGTGGAGGGGAAGGGAAAAAACAAATCGTTTAAAAATGAATAGAGTTGGACCCATTATAACAATGACATGTACAAGATGTTATGTCGAAAAATGAACTTTAAAACTTTACAACGAGGGGTTATATTGGGGGTGGCAGGAGCGGTGAGATGGAAAGGGATAGAAAGGGGAAACAAAGGAGGAGGCAACAATGCTTGATAAGAAATGTACTCATTATCTTGCCCATGTAATTGTAACTCCTCTGTATGGCATTTTCAGAATAATAAAAGAAACCTTCATACATATTAATGGTATACGAATTCTATGCGCTTAGAGGGGTCTTTTTATTTTCACAGCCGTCTTTGGCATACACAGACAGATCATGGATTATATGAAGATAATAAATTTCCAGATGCTTGCCAGGAGGAGTAAAACCTATAGTTTTTTTTTCCCCCGCAGAGGTTTCCCTTTTCATGAAAGAAATATGCTGCTTGATGCAGGATTTCATAAAATTACATTGAAAGGAAGAACTTAAACAATCATCCAACATTACAGATTTGAGGTAGATGAATTGATCTCCTGAAAAATTTACTTTTGTGTCAAATAAATGCAGGCTGCCATAAAGAGGGTAGACTTTAGAGAAACATGGTGAGTTGTATGTAAATAGGTGATTAGTTGATTTTGTTCATTGTGAACTAATACAGGGAAATAAAGTACAGCAAGGTAAAAAAATAAAGAACTCTGCATTGAAATACTCATTTGTGAGTGTGCACACACGTGCCTGTACACACACGTGCATGTTCATGTGCTCATGCATTCATCATTCTTGCTCTAAGCATCTGTGCCCAAGGATAGTGGTCTACCACTTGAGCCACTGCTGCACTTCTGTTTTTTTGGAGATAATCACATGTTTTTTCATGATTGGAGTGGCTTTGAACAGTGGTCTTCAGATCTCGGCCTTCCGAGTTGCTAGCTAAGCTAATTCACCCTGTGAGTAGCTAGATAAATTCTGTCTGTCCTCTATGCTTCACTGCTCTTTTATTCTTTTTCTGAGGTAATCACAAACCTGTCATATATATGTCTAATTGCTTTAAAAATACTGTTACTGCTTGGCACCATGGGCTCCAATCTGTACTCTTAACTACTTAGGAGTCTTGAGAACAAATACCAGGACAAATTTTAGGGGAGTTCCTTCTCAATCATTGGATCATTTCCACCATCCTGCACTATCTAAAGACTAAGATTAGAAGGACTGCAGGATCCAGGAAGCTAGATAAGTTGGTGTGCAACTCTGGTGCCATTGATGATGGGAAGGATAAAAGGACAGATCAGGTGCATGTTCTTGTGGAAAGGGAACCTCTATCCTAAAATTTACCACTGATATAATGCCAGCCTAGCAAGAACAATACCCCAAGTTGAAATCCTCACAATTTTCCAAAACTAAAATAAGTACATACATTAACATCCCAAAACTTAGTACAATCTGTTCTTTGTTCTAATATCATCTTTATCTGATTATCATATGATGTGACAGAATAGTTTCTTCATTAAACTTATGATATATTTTAAAAGACCTAGAAAATTCTTTCTCACTTATTAAGTGCAAACGAATGGCATATTGCCTCTTCTCTTACATATTTGACTGCCACTAAAAATCCATCCAATGATTATTATACTAATATATTCTGATTCATTACTTTAATTCTAACAGATTTTAAACATTTTGCTTTTCTGCTGAAGTTTAAGTATTTAAATGGTATCATCAAAATATATTCCTTGGTTACTTGGGGCAGTTTTTTTATAAAGTTTTTAACTAATGGCTTCTAAGAATTCTTAATTGCTATATTATTTGTTTTATTTTTAATTTCAATATAATTTTATTGTTAAGGTAAAGTACAGAGGGGTTACAGTTACATAAATAAGGTAATAAGTACATTTCTTTTGGAAGGAACATGATTACCCCCACCATCGATTTTTTTTTTGTACACTCAAACAATTACTGATACTTTTGCTGTTGGTATTTTTCAAATGTACTTTTGCTTTCTTTGTTCATGCATTTTAATTATAAAATTGATATAAAAAGGGTTTACAGTTACTTAAGTAAACTAAAGAGTACACTTGATTTTATTTTCCATATTTCAAATTTGATCTTAATTACTTATATTCTTGTTTTTTTAAGATAATTCTTTTTTCAGAGTTATAGGATTAGTTAATTTAATTTTGCATGATTTTTACACATGTAAATTATTCACATATATGTTACTTTTAAAATATTTAACATGTGAACATTTAGAATTATTTTCTTAATTTTTATATGGTTGGTGAATTTAAATAAATTGATTTCCTTATAATTCTAAACATATTTTTCCAGGTAACAAATAATTACTGTATTTTCAAGAAGCACATACTATATTAAGAGAGGATTCATTTCCTGGTCACTTTTTTGTAAATATTTGAATTAAAAAAATACTTGAAAATTAAAAAAAAATACTTGTAAATACTTGAATTAAAAAAAAGGTTGAGGTAGGCATGGTGATTTGTCACTTCCATTTTCTACCTATGGTAGGAACTGCAATTAGGTTTGTAATTCAGGAGAGCCTGAGAAACTATGAGACCTTATCAAAAAATATCCAGAGTGAAATCGTAAGAGATATAGCCACCCATAGCAAGATATAGAGCACCTGGTTATCATATTCTAAATCTTGAGGTTTAAACACCAGTAACATTAATCTTTTGTCAAAATTAAAGGATACATGTTTCAAAATGTTTATTATTTAAAACTTATTTGCAAAGGTTCTCATGTCTTCTATTTCTTAATTTTCAACCTACTTAATCTAAAAGAATCCAAATATATTGTGACTATTTGATTTCTACTAAACGTTTAAATAGTACAAGCAATGTTATGATTTCATATATTAACCTATTTTTGTTATTTGTGATAATTTCCTCTATTTAATATTATAATATCAATATTCCAAATGTGTGTATGTGGTATGTGTGTGTATGTGTGTGTGTGTGTGTATATGGTTTTTTTGTGTGTGTGCTTTGTGTGTACTTTGTAATGCTTGGGAGATCACACCATTATTTCACATATGCTAGGCAAGATTTTACTACTGAACTATACTGTGTAGTTATAATGTAAATAGTGTTTTAAATTATGACTTTTAAATATTCATTCCTAGTATGTTTTTTCAAAATTATATATGATTTAATATAATCCATTTTCTATCCACATTAGCAATTTTTATTGTTATTTTATTGTTATTTAGAATATTTCCACTGCTTTTTCACTTCCAAATTCTTGTGTTTTGTATTGATAAAAGTTTTACTTTGCTTCTTTTCTCTCTTCATTCTCTTTGCCTTTAGAGTTTAGCTTTTGTTTTCTTTATTTCTTTGGAAATTAATTATCATATTCCTATTACAATTTATTTACATTGTAAGAGGTCTATATAATGCTTTATTTTCTATTTTATTTTTCCCATCTTCTCTGATTCTCAGTCCACACTATTAGGTGGATTAAAAAGATACTTGATTAAGGACACTTTGATTATTTTCCTCCTTCTCTTCTCTGAAGTCTTTCTGTTTTTGAAACAGTAACAATGACATACAGCTCATAGGTGGTCCACCATTCTATCCCCTCTCACTCTCCTCTTTAGTACTGCTCAAGTCATTATCACTCAATTTGATTATGCTATTGTATTATCTAAATATTAACTCATTCCTAAATTAATTTTAGTTGTTTTAAGCATTCCCTAAAGACATTTCTCCCTATATAATATCTGGGGTCTTGTGTTTTCACAAGGTGCAAAATATGAGTGACTATCAAGCATCTAGATATCTGTAGAATATTGGTCCACCTGCTAAATAAACTTGTATGTAAATTCAAGGAATACAGTTCAGTCAGAACAATCTTGTAAAATGGTGTAGCTTGAGCCCTTATACTAGATTTCAATCTTATTACCGTGTTTATTAGTGAAAGAACTGACACATAGAAGAATGTAACAGATTTATCAAAAATAAACTCTTAGTTTTATTGTCAATTGATTTTGAAAAGGATGCCATGACTTAATGAAATAAAAATCGAATCTTAAATGGGTGTATTGGCACTATTGCCTTTCTAGTTTTAAAGAATGATCTTAGACTACTACCTCAAACCTTATACAAAACTTTAAAATAAAAAATAATTATCAACTAAATGTGAGTTGTAAAAACCTACATAACATAAATGTAAAAATTCATGACAATGGATCAGTAAAGGTTTCCAAAAATTTGACATGGAAAGCATTATTGGCCAAAGAAAAGCAAGAATAAACTAATACCAACTGAAAACCTTTCTTAATTCTATGAAAGTAGTGAGAACATATCCAGCAGATAGAGGACACATATTTGTTAATGCTACAATGTTAATGCTACAATGATCCTGAACCTTAAGTACTTTTATATCTTCCAATTCTGTATAAATTTTTCCTGAACAAGATATTTCTATAAAGAACATATGTAAATAGTCAATAGAAGGAGCATATGAATTAAGCTCCTCTTTAGTATCTAAGAAAAAAGAAAAAGAAAACTCACTAGTATGACCATAATATAAAAAGATGACACAAAATATAGTAATGTATTTGTGGAGAAATTGATATATTCCGTAAAGCAGAATGATTGATGTAATACTGTAGTCATTTTAGCAAGCAAGTTTTCAAGTCTTCAAAAGGTCAAAGAGAATTATATATGTTCTAGCCATTACACTTCTATGTATGTATTAAAGAGAAGTAAAAAAAACTTGTATAGATCAGGAATGTAGTTCATTGACAGTGCACTTGGACAGTATGAGTGAGAACCTGGAAATAATTCCCCAAAACAAATTTTGAAAAGACACCCTATACAAGATGTATGCAGGACAAATTGCTGTAACTCAATTTTATATCTATTTTAATATCTGTCCTAAAATTTATAGCATTTCTATTTGAAGAAATGCAAGTTTGTGAAAATTAGGCTTGGAAAACCTATGATTGTACAATTCACTTCCAAAGCACTAAAATGTATACAATGAAAGGAGATAATATATTGCATGTGAATTTCATGTCAGCAAAAAATAAAACCATAATTAAAAATTCTTCACACAATATGCAAAATACCTAAAAATATGTTTAGGGTGTTGGCTAAAAATTCTTTGTAAACTACAGCTTCTAAAACAAAGATGTGATTTCTGTTTTTTTTGAGGTTTTTTTTGTCTGTTTTTTGAGTTTATGCAGAGATAATCCAATCAAAAAATGTATGTGATAACTGGAATATCTAGGAATTATACATTACTTATACATAATTCATAAACTTTTCTGGAAGAAACTTTTAGCAAATGATAGAAAACACAAATCTATGCATCTGCATTTTATGATAGCCATATGTTACTTGCTCAATCCAATTGCTTTTCTCTACTTTGCTAGAAAAAAGTATTCTCAGGATAAGAGCCAATAATGTGAAAAGAAAGAAAATACACAATTATCTTGATTTATTTGTGACAAAAACAAATGAAATAAAACATTTCCACTTAAGTGATTCCATTATTAGTATCTATGAAGATGATCCTGAATGCCAACATCCATTGAATTTTTGGAATTTTAATTTTTACGAATGTATGAAAATTACAACAAGAAAACAAATATAGTTTTAGAGCAAACCAGCCTTGGAATAATTTTCTTAATTGTTTTGAAATTACAAAAGAATTAATACCATTAAAATTATCCTTTCTTATGGAAATCATTTTAAAATGTTTATGACTTATTTTAATTCAAATACCAAGCAAGAGTAATTTTACAGAATAATTACAAATATTATTTTATTACTATCAAAAAATAGAATAAAAGACCAGTCCCAATATATTATCATTATTCTTAATTTTGAATCATTACCTAAATATCTTAAACAATCTAAATAGTCATGTCTTTAACATAGACGTAAATATTCTATACTTTTTACCTAACATTTTCCATGGGCATGTATTCATGTTTATAAATGTTCACAGCAGGTAAAAGATGCTTCTGTGAAATTAATGTGATATATTTTGTTGTTGTTCTTGATGTTGTTTACAAGGTTAGGCATTGTCCCTTAGCCATTTTGTGCTCAAAGACAGCACTCTACAACTTGAGGCAAAGAGCTAATTCCTGTTTTTAGTGGTTAATTGGAGATAAGAATCTAACAAGTACTTTTCTGTCTGGGCTAGTTTCGAACACAATTCTAAGACTTCATTACCCAGAATAGCTCAAGTTATAGGTATGAGTCACTGGCACTTGGTTTAATGTATTTTTTAAATTTTAATTATGTTTCAAGATTTTTGTTTCAGTATAATGTACATCGTTCTACACATAAATTTAGATATATGTATATATTTCTGATGACAAATAATCTCTAAAAATGTATGTCTTTCTACACATAATATATATATATATATATATACAAATATATTTCTGAATACAGACTCCGTCTAAAACTTTTTATGCTACTATTTTCTACCTTTTTATTTTAAAGATATACAGTCTATTTTTCCAAAATTTCCTAGAATAAAGTAACTAATATTTCAATAGAATGTAGCGTTTATTACTTTTAAGGGAATTTTAGATATACACATTATATTATATTAATACTTATAGTATATTACTTGAAATAATTCTGTCCAAACTCTTAAATATTTGTGTGTAGTGGTGGGGAGAGAGGAAGTTAATTCATACTGGTTAGGAAATTGCAATACTTCAAAAATCTATTATATAATTTGTTTTAAGCACATAGTCAAGATACCTGTTATGGTTTAGTTTTTTTTACTTCTTTGTTCAAAATTTTAATATGGATACATGCACAGTGATAACATTAAAATTATTAATCAAAAGACAAATAATCACAAAATCATAGATACATATCAGAGTTTCAATAGCACTTATGATGCTAATAATAATTTTGATGAGGATGATGAACACAGTGTACCCTGATAATGACAATATTGTGATTGAAAAGGAAAAAAATTTATACATTTTTGATGCTATATTTCCCACATTGAATATATAGTACTAAATAGCATTGGATTAAATACAATAAGAATATCAAGAGGAGAGTTTCAATATCAAGAAATACTATCACATAAACAGGTAGAGACAGTAAAAACCCTAATGTTATTCCTGCAGTCTCTCTAATGTATACACACTTTTCTTGGTCGTATTAATTTCTTATAAATAAAATTATTTATTTCCACATTTTGATGGACTAAGATGTAGTTTTCAGCTTAGTGTGATTAGTTCAAAAACATTCTTATATAGATACTATTCAATAACCAATGTTTCCAATGATATATTAAGTGTATGTTCTTCAATATATCTGAAAATACATGACACTATTTACATAGTGCCATTTACATATCTGTAGTTACCTTAAAAGGACATAGACCTTAGAGCCAGGAGGTGAAATTTATTTTTATTTCTGCAGGAAACAATTTGTGACTTTATACCAACAAACTGAATTTGACTCTTTCCTTATTTGTAAACTAACGTGGAAAATGTAAGAACTCTTTACTTTTCTTTTTTCTTGCTCTAGAAGTCAACACATATATTATTCATTATTTCTGGTAGATTACATCTATTTATAGATGAGAAATGTAAGGCCAACAGTTAATGTAGTGAGTAAATACTGATACCTGAATTTGTGTCTGAGCTCTTCATTCTGTGTGCTTACAAAGAGATTGATTTGCTGATGGAGAAGACCTATATGAAAAGACTATGGGGAAAAAGCATACTTTGGAAATGTTTGCTTTAGAACTAAGTGACAGTGTTGAGTAAATGAAACAGGCTGGTGTCAGGGGCATAAAAAGGAGTATATAGAAATCATTTGAGTGGGGGCTGGGAAGGTGGCTCAGTGGTAGAGCGTTTGCCTTGCATGCATGAGGCCCTGGGTTCGATTTCTCAGCACCACATAAGCAGAGAAAAAAAAAGCTGGAAGTGGTGCTGTGGCTCAAGTGGTAGAGTGCTAGTCTTGAGCTGAAGAACTGAGGGACAGCGCCCAGGCCCAGAGTTCAGGCCCCATGACCAGACCCACCCAAAAAATAGAAATCATTTGAGTGACAGAATCTGAGAGAATCTTGATCATTCATCTTATCTAATGGGAGGGAGTAAGGTAAGAAGAAATCTAATGTGCTTCCACACGTTTGCCTGGCAACTGTATTAGTGCTATTCTTAGTTATAAGGACCACAGGTGGAAATGATGGATTTGGGGAAAAAATCTGATAGTTCTAAATCTGATAGATGCAAAGATGGGTCTGTTTGGACATCATCAAAATATCCACGACCATGAATATGAAAAAGAATAATGAAATTGGGGGCATTATTGAAGGGGAAAGAAAAAGGAAAGTTCTGACACACGTGTGAGTAATGTGGGCACCACTGTAGACAAGATTGGAAGAAAGCAATAAATAAGGAAATAAAAATTAATAAACACAAATTTACAGAAGTAAAGGAAGGAATTTGCAAGAAGATATGGAAAGAAATATGCTATTTGGATTTGAAAAGTAAAAGGACATAGACAAGTTCCATAAGAACATTGTTTTGGTGAAAGTCATATTGATAAAATTTTGGGATATGAATACGAAGCCATAAAATTCTGGATCCATAAATTCAACAGGTCCTCTTGATTTTAAATGTTGGGAACCAATGCTTTTATCCTGACATTAGAGGAATTATACAGATATAACTGTCATAAACTTTACTCATAGGTATTTTATGAATATTTTTGAAGACTTTGTTTATTCAGGAGTTTATAGATTGAACTACAGCACAGACAAGCCTAATTTGTCCTACAGTTCCAACGTGTGGCCCATGTATCCACATCAGTTTGGGGCTTTATTGAAATATCTTTAGATATATTTGGATGTCTTATCAGCCTTTTCATTATAAATGTAGGACAAGTAACACCAAGTATTAGGTTGAACATACAGCATTACTGATGTGACTAAAGACTCCTCGAATTGATTCTTCTTTAGAATAGAAAATGCCTCAATAGCCATTGACACATCATAACTGCCATATATTCTATTTAACTCTAGTTCTTGTTAGGGATATCTCCATCATGAAATAATCCTGTCAATCAGCCTGCCACAAATTCTTATATGTAGGGAATGCTTTTTATAAACTTCAAGCTTTTATTGAATGGAAGAGTTCAGACTTTACCCTCACCAGTACGACTGAATGCCTAAAAAGATAAGACATTTTGTTTTAATGCCTTTCTTTCATTTTCTCATACCCATTGGCAAGTAGGGAAGTATTCTGATGTAACAATAATACAATGGTGACTTGTACTAACACAACATCTAGGATCTAGTGTTAATTCGGATACTTACTAATTAGCTCTAGATTTTGTGGTTATTTATATTTCTCATGGGAAAACTAATGAGCTCCACGGAAACTGACCTAAGGAGACTTTCAATTCTAGTATCATTTTGTCTCAAAATGCTTTAAATTCTACATCCTCTAATATAGGCATATGGTTACACAGTGGAACTTTTCTCCTCAAAGAGTGAGTACTACCCTATTGCTTAATATGGACAAAGTATTTTCATACATAGACTGGTCTTGTGCAAACAAGAAGTTGTAGTTGAACAATGTTCTTAGCAGTTTGTATAGATGAAATGGGAAGAGAGCAACTATGAACTCAAAAGGAATGTGCAAAAAAGTGAAAGGCGCAAAGTAGAATGTGCCAAGGAAATGCTGAAGTATAATTTCAAATTATGTGCTCAGGTGTGAGGGTGTGTTCAAAGTACAGCTTAAGAAAATGTAGTTGGGTATCTTGGGGAAAAACTGCTTTAAACTTTTGTGGGATAATTGTACAAGTAGAAGCCCCTAACTCTGACTCTAATCAGCCACATCATCATCAACTTAGGGACTATTTTCCAAGTGCAAAGTGAGAAAAAGAGGGCTCATCACAGTTAGTGTTCAGGTTGAAGTAATGGAAATAATGTAATTTTTCTTATAAGACTTAACTTATTTTGGAGGGTTAAAGTAGGAAAAACCCAAGTAAATATTTTGCATGTACTTAAATTAAGTGGGACATAGTATATTACTCTCTTTTTAACTAGGAAGTTGTAGGTTATGTCTTTTTATACTCTAACTTGGGACAATGATCTGCTGTCAGTCATTTTCTTCCCCCTCCCCATCTTTTACCCTAATAATTACATAATTTTTATTTAAAGAGACATACTTGAGCTTGCCTTTCTAAATCCTTCAAAATTATCTGAACTAATTCATACTTCTGGAAGCCTCCTATATCTTTCTCAAGGGAACATTTTGTCACTACCATTTTAACCCATATGATATTGGATATCTTCCTGCATAATTCAGTGCAAGATATACATTAGACTCATCCAGATATCAAAACACTTGTACCACCATGAAATACTATCTTCAGAAAAATCATGATTTTAGAATATCTGGGGAGGTGATATCTGTCATTTTTGAATGACCCTAAGTGATACTTACATGCAATCATGTTTTAAATCAATATGCCTCTCAGTAGATGAACGAATTGACAAAATGTGATAAATATATCCACTGTGGAATTCTATGCTTCCAATTCATATGGAAATGGATAAATCCTACAAAGTAAAATAAACAAGACACAAAGAAAGAGATTCCATGGTTTCCCTAATTTGTAAAAAGTAGGAAAGATCTAGGATAGTCCTAGCAGATGAGCAGAATGGCTCAGTAGCACTGTATAAGATGATGATGAACAAAATGAACTCCTACATATGGAAACAAAAGTTTTCTTTGTGGTTGTGGTTTTTCATGTACTCTGTGATTCTTTTATCTTTTGTGTTTTCCCCTATGGTTTGTCCCCTGCTCTATTTGATTTCAGCATCATATGTTATTGTGTATATATTTATCTTAATTAGGGAAGGGAAGAGGAACAACAAAATGGCGTGAAAAAGGACAAAGTACAAACCAATGTAATAGCAATGCTCACAAGACAACATAATGGAAATTTACATTACAACTTGTGAAGAGTATTGAGGTGAAGGAAAACTGTGAGAAAAGTGAGGTAGTGGGTAAAAAGTTCGACATGTTATGTATTCACCATCCTACAATTACTACAACCCCTTCTATATATCACCTTGACAATAAATTAAATTAAAAAATAACTTACATAAAATATAATTTCACTGTATTGGCATAGTAAATACCATTCTATTCCCCCTTTCTTTATCAGAGCATCATCAACTTGAATGTAATCAAACTATACAATATCTTCACAATATATTTGCCTTTATGTTGAAAAAAACCATTATCTCATACTAAAACAGAAAACAGTTCACTTCTACGGAAACTCCTAACTTTTAAATTTGAATAATTGTTAAGATGACAGAATAAATGTATTCTTCAAAATTCAGATGACTACTAACTAATCATTTTCAAATTCTGATCATGCCATACCAGAGACATTTAAAATAGTATCTGTTTGCATTTTAATTATTTCTGCAATAGATGACATTTCCAATGTGATGTTACATATTTAAAAGTCAATAGAAAAAAATAGCCACATTCTGGTAGAAGATAAAACTATGACCAACCTACAATAATTAATTCCTGAAGAGTAAACATTTGTTCATCAGAGTAAGCTATTATTTCTATTACAATCAATCCCAAGTGTTTATGCTGTAAAGTCATCCTAGCCCAACAGTTTGCAACTTGTAAGGTGCACCTTAAAATTGCCTGAATTCACATCATGACTAGCTTATCACTATTTTGAAAAAAAATACTGCACTTCTGCTGTGATGCCTTCCCAATTGTGCAAAGAACACTACACTAAACTTTTCTGCATCATTTTCCTTCCAGTGGTATTCTTGAGATCAGAACACTTGCGAATAGTATTTATATTATTATTTAATATTAATTTTATTATATATTATTTTTATCTATCATAGATATTCAGGAGATCTGAATATCTGAATATTAAGATCTGAAGATTATGGTTCAAACCCACCCAGGTAGCAAGGTTCCTTAGATTCTTATTTCCAATAAACTCATAAGGAATAGCCAGACACAAGTGGCACTGAGGTTCAAGTGGTAGAGCAGTAGCCTTGAGCAAAAACAGGCTCAGGGACAGTGCCCAGACCCAGAGGTCAAGCCCTAGCATAAACTAAGCAACAAAAACAAAATAAAAACAAACATTAAACCTAACTTTTTTTTTCCCTCATTGTATGAGTAATTAAGAGGTACGTAAGGAAATTTCTTCCTGTGTTATATATAGGTAGAAGAAAAAAGATGTAATACATTACTCTCTTCATACCATATTACACCAAATCCTCAAAAAATACTCTTTTTCTAAAGTTATAAATTAATAGCATCCATTTGTTATACACGAACTGTTGCAATTATCTATTAACTAATTTCTAATTATACCTCACCTGAAAGAATATTCTAAGCAAATAGAATGCCAGAATCATTTGTGAATTTCTAAATTAAATCTTCGACTTGAAAAGAATTTTGTATTATCCTAGAGAATATGACATTACAAACAAAAAAACATTTATTTCAAATCGAAATTCTAATTTTGGCAGGTCTCCAGAGTCCTACATTAGATGAACTTTGCTATTTCTCTAGGCTTAAGCTTTGTAATCCTTCATCATTTCTTTGGAATCCAACAGAATGATGCTTACTTTTTCAAATTTTTGATTGTGAATCATGAGCTATTTTACATCTACCAATGTTCTGTAATGAAGAGAGCATGTAAAACACAAGTGAGGATTAGCTATGAGTTGCATTTCAATAGGAAACTTGACTTATCAAAACATAGTGAAAAAATTAGCACAAACTTCCAACTGTGTATTCCTTTCTTGTTGTTTGGCTTGTTTTATTGAGACAAAATTATACTACCTGGTCCAGGGAAGGTATCGCTATGTAATTCCACTCTCTAATCTCCTATCTTAGTCTGAGTGCTAGAATTCCAGGCTTGTATCACATTGCCTTGCCATAGTTTGTTGGTTTATTTAATCTAGAAACAGGCTAGCAATTCTGAACTTCTCTGATGATCTTATTCACTAGACTGACTGCTCTCACTGTTTATGTACAATTTTCAAAGACTTTCTAACATTTGACACAGGATATGAACATTTTCAGATGCACCTGCAGGCTTCTCTGATTCATTCCTCCATGGATTTGATCCCTTTAATAATGATTACTTGACTTTCTTAATATCTCTGGTCCCTGTCTTTGTAATATTCTCAAAGTATTTTTTGGGAAAGTTCACTTGATGACTTTCTAATATTAAAAATTATCACTTGTTGTAGTCTTACTCAGGACATATTTTCTATTATTTTCCAACGTTTTCTACACATTGTGAGAGTTGTTTCATATGTGTGTTTGCACATATAAGTGCTGTGTATGTGCATCCTTGCGTGTATGTATGCCAAAACCTCAAGCTCTTATTCAACAGTCTTGCTCATACCTAGTATTCCATCACTTCAGCCATTCTTACAATGCAGGTTTAGGCTGGTTAATTATAGGTATTGTCGCAAATACTTTTTTTTCCTAGGCTGGATGCAAACTGAACTTCCCAGAATCCTTTACATTCTTAGGTTTTATCTTTCCAGGAGTATCAATTTTTAAACTTGAAACAGTTTTTTGAGTGTAAAGTCTAACCTGTATCCCATATTTTTAACGTAAGAATTCATATAAAGTTAGATGAACATACACATTACATATATTTAGTGTACACTGTTAGATATGTGATCTTTAGCCGGATGACAGTGGCTCACGCCTATAATCCTAGCTACTCAGGAGGCTGAGATCTGAGGACTGCAGTTCAAATCCTGGACAAGTAGGAAAGTTTCTGAAACACTTATCTCTAATTAACAACCAGAAAACTGAAAGTGGCACTGTGGAGCAAGTGGTAGAGTGCTAGCCTTAAGCTGAAAAGTAGAGGAAGAGTGCCCAGGCCCAGACTTCAAGCCCCACAAATACCAAAGAAAAAGAAAAGGAAGGAAATAAAAAGATATGTGAACTTAGCCACCAGTTCATTGCTAGTATAATTCCTGCTCTCTCAACATGGCTTTTTTTTCCAGTTAAGTCCATGCTCTTATATCTGACTTGTTTTGAAACTAGAATTATTCTTCCATTCTAGTTTTTACAAAGTTGCATGATTAGTTGCCATGATTTAGAGCTAGAAGAAGAAACAGAGTGGCCTCATCCTTCATGTTCTACTTAGTAGTAATGCTTTCTGTATATCACTCTTGTAGATCAACATACTGGCCTTGGCTTTATTGTTTCAAATTTGTCTTATTTGCAGAGTCTTCTATATTGTATTGAACAACCATATGTAAACACAGAACTTCTTTTTCTCCTATTATTCATATTGTTTCTCCTACTGTTAACTTATATACACTTGTGAAATAATGCACAACACACACACAAATATTTCTGAGAAGCTTCTTCTCGCTTAAAATTGGTCATAATTTATAGAGCACTTAGGAAATTTGAACTTAATGTACTACAGGATAATGGACTTTTCATGTTTTTTATTGTAAAGATGTTGTACAGAGGGGTTAGAGTTATATATGTAAATTAATTAGTACATAATCTATCAAGCATTGTTACCTCTTCTTTTGTTTTTCCCCTGCCTTCCCTTTCCTCCTCGCCACCCCAAGTGCCCCCTCCTCTCCCCAAGTTGTAAAGTTCATTTTCTACATAGTGTCTTGTAGAACTCATTGTTACACTGGGTCATACTGTATCCTTGTTTCAGCATTTTGTTATTTCCCTTCCTCTCCCCACATTAGAAAAAAGTATATGCAAGATGCAGATGACTGACATCAAATACAGTAAAAACAGGGGTTTTACCGTGGAGGTAGAAAATAGAAGAGAAACAAAAAAATCACATAGTACCTGTTAGGTAACAATAAAGAAAAATCAAGTTATGTCCTATCTTTGAGTCCATTTCACTTAACATCATTTTATGTGGCCATATATATATGTATAATGTTTTATAAGCAATTTAAATTTCATATTTTCTCATGACTAAGTTGTTTCTGAAGCACATGTTACCTCATGTACAAAGATGTACTTGTGCTATTTCAATGAAGTCACAAAACGTTCATTTTACTTGGAGCAGCATCATAGATTGTCACTTGAAGTAACTGGAAGGAACTGTTACTGGAAGTGGAAACTGATTCCAAGAGAGGAATTGAACATAGAGAAATGACAAGTTCAACTTAATTTGTGTGCTCGTTTTACTGTACAAGAAAAGAATTCAAAGCTTGAAGGAAACTCTGTCCCTGATTTTTCGAGTGTGTTCTTTACTCACATAAAACTTGTCTGTAAATTTCTAGTTGAGAGTATTACAAAAGAAAACAATATGCCATTTGAAGGCCAACATAGATAAAAAGGAAATAACGTTGTTTTAAAAGTGTTCTACTGCAAAGAAACAAAGACATGTAGGTTTGAAGGTAACTTATGCCTAGATATTTCACTCCTGACATGATTCTCTTGTTGCAGGAGTCAGTTATCCATTACTTTAATCTGGTCCTGAGTTCACCATAGCAATAAGGATTCCAAAAAGCAAGATCCAATGAGTATGATCAGCAAAAGGAGCCTCTTTTCAAACCAGTGCTTTAAGGACGGTCCAAAAGAAATATATGGGTTTTTTTGCTTGCTTGTTTGTTTAGTTTGTGCTGGTTCTGGGGCTTGAACTCAGAGTCTGGACCCTGTCCCTGAACAGTTGTCTTTCTTGCCCTCCTGCCACCATAGGTAGTACTCTACTGCTTGAGCCAAAACTCCACTTCTGGCTTTTTTGGTGTTTAATTACAGATAAGAGTTTGACAGACTCTTCTGCCTGTTGGCTTTGAGATTGTAATAAATCCAAGTGACATCAACTGTATGGATTTTTGTTTTGAACCAAGACATGTTAGATGAAGTTTATTATAAAGCTTGTATTCGACAATTTTTTAAAAGAAGAAAATATGTTCAGCAAAGAAACCATAACTTAACTCAGCAAAAGTAGGTGCACTGAATTATTTTGGAATTATGTTCTCTGCTTGGGAAGATTAGTATTGACTTCCTCGTTCCTTTTGAGGAACTTTTTCTGTTGGTCATGGGGCTTGAATTCTGATCCTGGGCGCTGTCCCTCAGCATTTCAGCTTCTTAGGTGCTCTACAACTTTAGTTACAACACCACTTCCGGATTTCTGGTGGTAATTGAAGATAAGATTCTCATGGATTTCCCTGACCAGGCTAGCTTTGAACCACCATCCTCTGGTTTCAACCTCCTGAGCAGCTAGTATTACAAATGTGAGTCACCAGCACCCAGCTCGTATTTGCATTTATGTGCACATAATGACACTATGTTGACAAAGAATGGAAATTTGAATCAAATGGTGTGACATTGCAGCTTTTCAATAAAATGGAGGTAGCAATAAATATGTCCTCCTTTTCCATGTTCTTACATTAATGACTCATGAGCTATGGGACTCTTACATTAGCATCCTCTGTTGTCTGCGTATGTGGACTTAGTATCAGAAATTGTTCATAGAGAAATAGAGAAAGACAGATTTGTAGAAAGCAAAGGAGATCAGGTATGAAAGAGCAGCATAGAAGTATATACAACTTATCACACTGAGATTATGAACTAGCCTAAGTTATTTGGTTATTGATAATCAAAAATGGTTCTCTAGAACAGTTTATGGTATAACTTAGTTATTATTATCATTTATTCCTTCCATCTGGAGTTATTCCTTCTGTCAAAATTATTAATTAACCTCTGCCTTTTTGGTGCCATAACTTACCAAAAAGATTTCCAAATTTCACTTATACTATCCTTCTGATTGTGATTAGCAGTGGCCACTCAAGAGCCTGGAATCTTTGAATTTCCAGGATTAATCTTCACTGATATCTAAGCACATTCTTGGTATTAATTGCCATGACCTATTAACAAAACGTTTTTTTTTTCCAACACAGTATTCTAATATAGATAAAGTACATGAATTAAGGACTATTGATAGGTATCAGTTGGAAGGAGCAATTATATATTCCAAGTATGCATTCTTTCTGTTGCATTTCCTGGCTAAATGACTCTTTTGCCAGTCCTGGGGCTTGAACTCGGGGCCAGGAAACTGTTCCTGAGCTTTTTTTTTTTTTTTTTTTTTGATTGAGGGTAGCATTATACCACTTGAGGCAAAACACCACTTCCATTGTTTCTTTTTCTGTTTATGTGGTACTGAGTAATTGAACCCAGAGTTTCATGCATGCTAAGCAGTAACTGTTCCATGAAACCACATTCCCAGAGCCCTAAATGACTTTCTTTTTTATATTAATAAGATTTTTTTGTGAAAATACAGTACAGAGGGGTTATAATTACATGTACAAGGTAATGAGTGCATTTCTTATCAAGTATTTTTGCCTCCTCTTTTGTTTCCCCTTACCATCCTTGCCCACCTTTCCCCCCCCACCGCCAAATTTGTAAAGTTCTTTTTTCGACATAATGTCTTGTTGCAATGGGAATTTCTTAAATGGCATTACTTTTTCATTCCATTAATATGTATTACAATTTAGGCCAGGTGTTAGAAAAGGAATTGGAAAACAATACTAAGTCCAGTAAGGCTGGCATTCCTATCACATCACTAAGGAAGTAGTGTTAAGACCTGCAGGACTCTTAGGGCTGTTGTATGTGACATTATTATGTAAAACACTATTAACTGTCATCTCCGACATCCATAATATTCTGCTTCCACTTTCCAGGTCAAGAACCAAATATCTATGCTATTTTATTGATTGGGTGTGTTTTCTAGGAATGAAGAAGGAGGATGTAATAGGTGATGGTGGAAAAATATGTATATTGGCTCCCTGTCCACATTTTTTGCATTTTTAAAAAGTGCTACTGATGAACTCCCACTTACAACTATTTGACTTGCTGTTTGCACAAGATGCAGATAAATGAAGACATTTATTCTGGTGGATAGTCACATATATTAACAAAATCCATTTCTGGAAAAATAAGATACTAGGTAAGAAATTATAAATTATCGTGTATAAAATGATTTCTTTTCTTGGAGAACAAAAGGTAGTATTGAAATGATTACTCCAACATTCTTTGAGATTTTATGCTGTCTTAGTTTCAAAATATTCTCTAATTTCTGTAACATCCAAACATAAAAGACATGATTTGAAAATCTCAGTATTTTAGAAAATAAGGAACGTAATAGCAAACTTCCTGCAGAGACATGTGATGGCAAGTATGATTGATTGTATTATGGTTCTCTTTTTTTTCCTCTTTATCTCAAGTGTTGCATATCTTGGCATATTACTCTATGTCCTGAATCAGCTTCTTGTAGGTGAGATTTACCTCTACTCTTCAGTGTCAAGATGGGTTATGTGACTTACTTCAGCTTACAAAAGTGAAGCAAAAGTGGTGAAAGGCTATTTCTAGGGGAAGTTTTCTATCTCATTATCTGTGTCTTTATCTCCTTAGCTATAAAAATAGCATATTTCCAGAGGGAGTCTTCTTTCAAAGTATATGTTGGAAGAATATAGCATGTGAAATTGAGGCAAAACTCAAATACAGTCTCATACATATAACACAGGCAGAACTAAGCTAATATTAGAATATGATATTAAGATGCTAGTATCTTACCATTCTTTTATATCTTTATGATAGCTGACTATAGCACACCAGAATTTAACAAATCCTAAACAAGAACTAAACAAATTGAATGCATTTCCTATTGGAAGATCTTACAATTTTTTTTTTCAGGTAAGGGGTAGGTTTATTCAGTAGACCTGCTGGGACCAGGCAAGGTTGGCACTCCACGTGGCTGGGAAAGAGAGAGGAAAGAACTAGAGCAGAGAGAGAGCAGAGAGAGCTAGAAAAGAAGAGCAAGAGCTAGAAACGAACAGAGAGAGTAGAGAGCTAGAAAAGAAGAGCAAGAGCAGATCTTACAATTTTTTTTCAGGTAAGGAGGAGGTTTATTCAGTAGACCTGCTGAGACCAGCAAGGTTGGCACTCCACGTGGCTGGGAAAGGCCTGGGAAAGAGCGAGAGCTGGGAAAGAGAGGAAAGAGAGAGGAAAGAGTGAGAAAAGAGCAGAAAGAGAGCACGTCTGGGAAAGGTGGGAAAGAGAGAGAGCTAGGAAAGAGAAGGGAGCTAGAAAAAAAGAGAGGAAAGGGCAAGAAAAGAGCAGAGAGCAGAGAGAGATAGAAAAGAGCAGAGTGAGCAGAGAGTGCAGAGAGAGAGCAGAGAGAGCTAGTAAAGAGCAGAGAGAGAGCAGAGAGCAGAGAGAGCTAGAAAAGAACAGAGAGAGAACAGAGATCAGAGAGAGCTAGAAAAGAGCAGAGAGAGAGCGTCTGGGCCTGGACTAGGCCTTACGGGTGGAGAAAGGTATGGCCACATCAAATTCAGATGTGACCTCTTCCAGGTGTCCCAGTTGCCTAAGTAACGCAGGTACTAGGTGGAGCATTCCGGCTGGCACCAGGCCATCTTGGTCCTCCATGCGGTGGGGAAAGGCCTGGGAAAGAGATCTGGGAGAGCTGGGAAAGAGAGAGCGCTGGGAAAGAGAGAGAGAAGAGCTAGAAAAGAACAGAGAGAGAGCAGAGAGCAGAAAGAGCTAGAAAAGAGCAGAGAGAGAGCAGAGAGAGCTAGAAAAGGGCAGAGAGAGCTAGGAAAGAGCAGAGAGAGCAGAGAGTGCTAGAGCAGAGAGAGAGCAGAGAGCAGAGAGAGCTAGAAAAGAGCAGAGAGCGATATTACAATTTTTTATAAATAAGCATTCTCCATGTGATCACTTGTGGGATTATCTATTTCTATAGATGTGTTTAATCACTCAAGAGCACTGTTTCTAATATCCACAATCATTATCCAGACCTTGTGATTGAAATGAGGAAGAAAAAAATATCTAGATTTCTCCTTCTCTTTTCCTCTTCTCCTTTTTCTAGTGTGGATTCTCATCTTTTCTCCAAATTCTCCTATTAACAATGGAAGAAAGACACATTGTGGATATGAAGCAAAAGGCTTCAAAGCCAGAAATTTATTCTTTCAGAAATAGATGAAGTAAATCAGAGTGGCTCAAGGAAGAATAAAGACATGATTATTTTCCCTTTCTGGATTTCACCATAGACTCTGAACATGACTATAAATAGCTAGTGAACCATTTGTCTTGGCTACCTTTTTTTAAAATTTTTATTTATTTTTTATTGTGAAAATACTGTACAGAGGGGTAACAATTACATGGGAAAGATAATGAGTATATTTCTTATCAAGCATTGTTGCCTTCTCCTTTGTTTCCCCTTCCCATCCTTTCCCAGCCTCCCCTCACCCCCCCAACCACTCCTCCCACCCCCCACCAAAGTTGTAAAGTTCATTTTCGCATGACAACTTGTACATCTCATTGTTGCAACGGGTGCACCTGTATCCTTATTTAAATGACTTGTTTTTCCCCTTCCCGTCCACAAATTATACCGACATCAAATAGATAAGTGCATAGGACCATATATAATGAAATGTATCAACATTAACGCCAAGAATTGTAAACAAGAGGTTATTATGTCCTGTATGTAGTTATTAATTTTTTCTACTTATTCTTTTTCTGTTTTTTTCTTTTCATTAAAGATAAAAAATAAAAATAGTAGATAAAAAATAAATATTAAAAATGAAATTTGAAATCTGAAAAAATGTTAAAATAGTTTCTTTGGTCAACATTCCTGCATACAGTTCACTGTCTTAAAATATATATTACTTCCTAGAATCAGAATAGATTTTTCTTATATTTTTATTTTATTTTATTTTTTTCCAATCTAATATTTACTTATTTCTCTTTTTTGTATTGTGAAAATACTGTACAGAGTGGTTACAATTACATGGGCAAGATAGTGAGTACATATCTTATCAAGCATTGTAGCCTCCTCTTTGTTTACCTTTCCCATCCCTTCCCATCCTCCTTCCACACCACCAAATCCTCCCGCCCCCCAAGTTGTAAAGTTCGTTTCTGACATGACAACTTGTACTTCTCATTGTTGCAACAGGGCCACCTGTATCCTTATGTAAACGACTTGTTTTTCCCCTTCCCCTCCACAAATTATACCAGCATCAAATATAGTGAAAGCAGGGTTATATTGTGGTGGAGGGACATACAAAGCAACAAAGAAATAATATTATAATTGTGTTAGAAATAAATGCATAAAAGAAAAAAACAATTTAAAATACATATCTTAGGGTTCATTTTCCTAACATCACCTTAACTGACCTTTTCTGCTCGACTCATACATATACTAGATATTGCAAATAAGGGAAATCATGGGACCTATGTTTCTTTGGGCTTGGCTTACTTCGCTTAATATAATTTTTTCCAAGTCTTTCCATTTCCTAACAAATGGGGCAATGTCATTCTTTCTGATGGAGGCATAGAATTCCATTGTGCATATATACCACATTTTCTTGATCCATTCATCTACTGAGGGGCATCTGGGTTGGTTCCATATCTTAGGTATGGTAAATAATGCTGCAATAAACATAGTTGTGCTGGTAGCTTTAGTGTGGTCTTGTTTGTAAACATTTGGGTAAATGCCCAAAAGTGGGACTGCTGGGTCATAGGGGAGCTCTATGTGGAGTCTTTTGAGGAACCTCCATACTACTTTCAAAAGTGGTTGAACAAGTTTATACTCCCACCAACAATGAAGAAGGTTCCCTTCTGTCCATATCCCCTCCAGCATCTGTTGTTATTAGAGTTTTTGATTTTTGCCAATCTAACTGGGATGAGGTGGTATCTCAATGTTGTTTTGATTTGCATTTCTTTTATGGCTAGGGAGGTTGAGTATTTCTTCATGTGTCTATTGGCCATCCTTCTTTCTTCTTCAGAGAAGTTTCTCTTTAAGTCATTAGTCCACTTATTTATTGGGCAGTTGTTTCCTTGAGGATTTGTTGTTGGGGGATTTAATTTTTTGAGACCGTTGTCCGTTGTATGGCTAGTGAAGATCTTCTCCCAATCCGTGGGCTTTCTATTGATCTCGCTAGCTATGTCCTTTGCCATGCAGAAGCTCTGCAACATCATGCAATCCCATTTGTGCAACCTTTCTTTGATTTGTTGTGTTTCCCGGTCTCTATTAAGAAAATTTCGGCCTGCGCCAAGGAGAGCTACAGTTTCTCCTATTCCATCCTGTAATGTTTTCAGAGTGTCTGCTTTGAGTAGAGGTCTTTGATCCATTTGGAGTTGATTCTTGTGCAGGGTGATATATACGGATCTAGCTTTAGTTTTCTACAAGTAGTTATTCAATTGTGCCAGCACCATTTACTGAAGAGGCTGTCTTTCTTCCATTCTATTATTTTAGCTCCCTTATCAAAGATTACATGGCTATAGGTCTGTAAGTTCATTTCTGGGTTTTGAATTCTATTCCATTGTTCCTGGGGTCTGTTCTTGTGCCAGTACCAAGCTGTTTTGATTACTATGGCTTTCTAGAAGAGTTCGAAATTTGGTATTGATATTCCTCCAGCAGGGTTCTTTCCGGTGAGGAGCGTTTTTGTTATTCGGGGTCTTTTACTGTTACATATGAATTTTTGGGTTGCCTGGTCTCTTTCCTTGAAGATGAGGTTGGAATTTTGATAGGTATCACATTAAATTTGTAGATAGCCTTGGGAAGTACTGTCATTTTCCCGATGTTGATCTTTCCAATCCAGGAGAATGGGAGTTTTTCCCATTTTTTTTTTAAATTTAATTTTATTTTATTTGTGAACATACTGTGCAGAAGAGTTACAATTACATGGGCAGGATAATGTGTACATTTCTTACCAAGCATTGCAGCCTCCTCCTTTGTTTACCCTTCACATCCCTTCCCAGCCTCCCCCCCCCCCCCGCCCCCATCCCTACCCTTCTCCTTCCCCCCCCCCCCCACCGCACCTACATTGTAAAGCTCGTTTTGGACATGACAACTTGTACTTCTCATTGTTGCAACAGGTCCACCTGTATCCTTAAACAACTGGTTTTTCCCCATCTCCTCGACAAGTTATACTGACATCAAATATAGTGAAAGCAGGGGTTATACTGTGGGGGAGGGACATACAAAGCAACAAAGAGATAATCTTATAAATGCATTAGAAACACATGCATGAAAGAAGAAAACATTAAAATACACATCTAAGGGTTCATTTTCCTGACATCACATTATCTGACCTTTTCCGCTTGACTCATACATATACTAGATATTACAAATAAGGGAAACCATGGGACCAATGTTTCTTTGGGCCTGGCTTACTTCACTTAATATAATTTTTTCCAAGTCTTTCCATTTCCTAACAAATGGGGCAATGTCATTCTTTCTGATGGAGGCATAGAATTCCATTGTGTATATATACCACATTTTCTTGATCCATTCATCTACTGAGGGGCATCTGGGTTGGTTCCATATCTTAGCTATGGTTAATAATGCTGCAATAAACATAGTTGTGCTGGTAGCTTTAGTGTGGTCTTGTTTGTAAACATTAGGGTAAATGCCCAAAAGTGGGATTGCTGGGTCATAGGGGAGTTCTATGTAAAGTCTTTTGAGGAACTTCCATACTGCTTTCCAAAGTGGTTGAACAAGTTTACATTCCCACCAACAATGAAGTAAAGTTCCTTTCTGTCCACATCCCCTCCAGCATCTGTTGTTGTTAGAGTTCTTGATTTTTGCCATTCTAACTGGAGTGAGGTGATATCTCAATGTTGTTTTGATTTGCATTTCTTTTATGGCGAAGGATGTTGAACATTTCTTCATGTGTCTATTAGCCATCCTTCTTTCTTCTTCAGAGAAGTTTCTCTTTAAGTCTTTCGCCCACTTATTTATTGGGCAGTTGTTTCTTTGAGGATTTATTGTTGGGTGGTTTAATTTTTTGAGTTCCAAGTATATTTTAGATATGAGACCCTTGTCCGTTGTATGGCTAGTAAAGATCTTCTCCCAATCCGTGGGCTTTCTATTGATCTTGCTAGCTATGTCATTTGCCCTGCAGAAGCTCTGCAACTTTATGCAATCCCATTTGTCCAACCTTTCTTTGATTTGTTGTGTTTCCGGGTCTCTATTCAGAAAATTTCGGCCTGAGTCAAGGAGACCTAGGGTTTCTCCTATTCCATCCTGTAATGTTTTCAGAGTGTCTGCTTTGAGTTCAAGCTCTTTGATCCATTTGGAGTTGATTCTGGTGCAGGGTGATATATAAGGATCTAGCTTTAGTTTTCTACATGTAGTTAACCAAATTTGCCAGCACCATTTACTGAAGAGGTTGTCTTTCTTCCATTCTATTGTTTTAGCTCCCTTATCGAAGATTAGATGGCTATAGGTCTGTAGGTTCATTTCTGGGTTTTCAATTCTATTCCATTGGTCCTGAGGTCTGTTCTTATGCCAATACCAAGCTGTTTTGATTACTATGGCTTTATAGTAGAGTTTGAAGTTTGGTATTGATATTCCTCCAGCAGTGTTCTTTCCGTTGAGGAGCGTTTTTGCTATTCGTGGTCTTTTATTGTTCCATATGAATTTTTCGGTTGTCTTTTCTATTTCCTTGAAGAATGAGGTTGGGATTTTGATAGGTATTGCATTGAATTTGTAGATAGCCTTGGGAAGAATTGCCATTTTCACGATGTTAATCTTTCCAATCCAGGAGCATGGGAGGTTTTGCCATTTTTTAAGTTCTGTGTTGATTTCCTTTTTTAAGATTTTAAAGTTTTCATCATAGAGGTCCTTCACTTCTTTAGTTAAGTTAATTCCTAGGTATTTTATTTTTTGTGGGGCTATTACAAATGGAGTTGCTTTCCTAATTTCAGCCACACTTTTCTCATTGTTGGCACACAGAAAGGATTAATTTTACACCCTGCTACTTTGCCAAAGTTTTGAATCAGCTTGAGTAGTTTGGGAGTGGAGTCTATGGGTTTCTTTAAGTACAAGATCATGTCATCTGCAAAGAGGGAGAGTTTTATTTCTTCTTTCCCTATTTGGATCCGCTTTATGTCTGCATCTTGTCTTATTGCTGTAACTAGGCATTCTAATACTAGGTTGAAGAGAAGTGGAGAGAATAGACATCCTTGTCTTGTTTCTGACTTAAGCGGAAAAGGCTTTAGTTTTTCTCCATTAAGTATAATGCTGGCTATAAGTTTGTCATATACACCCTTTATTGTATTGAGGAATGTTCCATGGATTCCTAATTTTTCCAAAACCTTCATCATAAAGGGGTGTTGGATCTTGTCAAAGGCTTTTTCTGCATCTATTGAGATAACCATGTGGTTCTTATCCTTGCTCATGTTGATGTGATGAATACTATTAATTGATTTGCATATATTGAACTAGCCTTGCATCCCTGAAATGAATCCTGTTTCATCATGGTGTATGATTTTTTGGATGAATTGTTGAAGTCGATTGGCCAAAATTTTGTTGAGAAGTTTTGCATCAATGTTCATCAAAGAAATGGGTCTATAGTACTTTCTTTGAGGAGTCCATGCCTGGTTTTGGGATAAGGGTTATGATGGCTTCACAGAATGTGTTCAGTAATGAACTTTCTCTTTCAATTTCATTGAAGAGTTGAAGCAGTATTGGTTTGACCTCAGCTTTGAAGCCTTGTAGAATTCCACTGTAAAAACATCTGGTCCTGGACTTTTCTTAGCTATGCGGTCTCTTATTGCTCTTTCTATTTCAATGCTTGATATGGGCCTGTTAACATGATTTAACTCATCTTGGTTTAATATTGGCATGTCAATATTTGCTAGGAAAAGGTCATTTTCTGCCAATTTCTCAAAATTATTAGTATAAAGTTTTGGGAAGTATTCCCTTAAAATGTTTTGAATCTTGGTTGTTTCCATGGTGATGTTTTCATTCTCCTCTCAGTTTATTTATTTGACTGTGTTCTCTTCTTTTTCTGATAAGATTTGCTAAGGGTCTGTCAATTTTGTTAATTTTTTCGAAGAACTAACTCTTTGTTTTGTTGATTCTTTCTATAGTTTTTTTGGATTCTAATTTATTTAATTTTGATTTAATATTTATTATTTCTTTCTGCCTACTGGATTGGGGTTTATCTTGCTGCTCTTTTTCAAGGAGGTTCAGATGTCTCATTAAATTGTTAGTTTCAGATCTCTCCAATTTGTTGATGTAGGAGCTCAGAGCTGTAAACTTGCCTCTGAGTATTGCCTTTCCTGTGTCCCAGAGGAGCTGGTAATTTGTGTGTTCATTTTTGTTCAATAGCATGCACATTTGATTTTCCTTTCTAATCTCTTTCTTGACCCACTCGAGATTCAGCAGTGTGTTATTCAGACACCATTTGTTACCGGACTTTGTTTGGTGGTTTTTGGGGTTGAGTGCTAATTTTATTCCCTTGTGGTCTGAGAGCAAACAAGGTATAACTTCAATGTTTCTGAATTTGGACAAGTTTGCTTTGTGACCAAAATATAGTCTATTTTAGGAAATGTTCCATGTGCTGCTGAGAAAAACGTGTATTCTGATGCTGCTGGGTGACATATTCGGTTGATGTTTGTTAAATCTTGTTGATCTATGCAGTTGTTTAGATCTGCGGTTTCTCTGTTGAGTTTTTGCCAAGTTGATCTATCTAATGGGGAGAGTTGTGTGTTAAAATCCCCAACAATTAATGTCTTTGCATCTATGTGGGATTTGAGGGAAAGTAGTGTTTCTTGGATAAATTTGGGTCCTCCATTGTTTGGCGAATAGATATTTAGAATTGTAATATCCTCCAGAAGGAAAGATCCCTTAATTAGTATGTAGCGACCTTCTTTATCTCTTCTCACAAATTTTAATTTAAAGTCTATTTTATCTGATATTAGGATTGCAACTCCTGCCTGTTTATGGGGGCCGTTTGCTTGGTAGATTTTGTTCCAGCCTTTAACATTAAAAATGTGTTTGTTTTTATGAGCAAGATGTGACTCCTGAAGGCAGCAGATAGAAGGATTTTGTTTTATAAACGAACTAGACAGTCTATGTCGCTTAATTGGACATTTAAGACCATTAATATTAAGAGATAGGACTGAGAGGTATTTGGGAGTTCCTGCCATGTTATCCACCTTCTTGGGGACTGAGAAAACTGGGTTCTTCCTATGGTTCTTGGATTCTCAGTTTGGGTGCAGTTTCTTGGCCTTTATTGTGGTCTTGTTGGTTTTCTATTTGTAGGACGTCTTTAAGAATCTTTTGTAGGGCTGGTTTGTTGGAGATGTACTGTTTCAATTTTTCTTTGTTATGGAAGGTTTTTATTTGACCTTCAGTTATGGTGGAGCGTTTAGCTGGGTACAGTATTCTTGGTTGATAGCTGTTTGTTTTTAGGGCACGGCATGCCCTTGCTTTGATTGTCTCTGCTGAGAAATCTGAGGTGATTCTAATTGGTTTCCCTTTATAGATGATTAATCTTTTCTCCTTGACAGCTTTAAGGATCTTTTCCTTGGTCTGAATTGATCCTGTGTGGATTATAATGTGACGGTGGGATATCTTATTCTGGTCTGTTCTATTTGGAGTTCTAAATGCTTCCTGTACTTGAATAGGCCTATCTTTTTGCATGTTTGGGAAGTTCTCTGCTAGGATCCTGTTTAAAAAATTTTCTAGACCATTGACTTCTGTTTCTAGGTGCTCCTCTACATCCATTATCCTTAGATTAGGCTTTGTGATAGTGTCTTCCAAGTGTTGGATAGATCTATCATATTTCTTGGATTTGTCTTGGATGGTTGTGTATTCTTTCTCTATAATGTCTAGGCTGTCCTCAATCCCTGAGATTCGATTTTCTGCATGGTCTAACCTGCTGTGGAGGCTTTCTACTTTGTTTTTTATTTCTTTTCCTTCTAGTTTGTCAGCTTTAATGCCTTCAAATTCTTTGTTGAAGCTTTTGTTTTAGATCTTGTATGAACTTCTTTACTTCCTTAATTTGGTGTTCAGTGTTTGTTCTCAAATCACTTAGTTTATTGGTTATGGTTTCCTTGGACTCCCATTCCTTCTGCTGGTTTCCATTCAGCATTCCCTTGGTGGTCTCCCTGACTTCCTTCAGGTCTTTGTTAATGGATTCCATGAATGCCTTTAGTGATCTTAGTGCATTCTCATCCTGCTCTCTCAATGGCTGTATGACTCTTTGATTAGCTTCCTCCCGTTCATGCCATTCCTGTAGTTCTCTGTGAGTGTTCTCAGCCTGCTCACGCCATTCCTGCCTTTCTCTTTGAGTATTCTCAAGCTGCTCATGCAAATCCTGTATCAGTTTTTGAGTAGCTTCCTCACGCTCATGATATTCCTGTATAAAATTTTGGATTGCCTCCTCTCTCTCCCTATCATGCTCATACTGATTTTGTTGTATGTTTTCATTTATCATGTTTGCCAGCAGTGTTTGTAGAGCGATTTGGGAACTCTCCTCTGGATTATTCATTATGTTCTGTCCAATGGTTATCAAGAGTGGGAGTTGAAATACCTAGACTTGCCATTTTTCTTCTGTTTTTTCGGTTTACTCTGCACATTTAGGATGAAATTAACACCAGTTTTGTACTAGAACACTATCTTAAGGCAAGCATCAATCAGAGTCTGTTTTTGCACAATGAATAGTCTGCAGATACAATCTAGTTCAACAGATACGTCTATTCAACATCAAACAACTATATATTAATGGGCTATGAACCACAAAGAAAACAAACTATTCAGAGAAGAACATGAATAAAATGAGAGAAGGGGATGGATATAAAGGAGATGTGAAAATTTAACAATAAAAATACTTAAAATATTATATATGTATAAAGAGGTAGTACTGCTATTAACGAATTTAAGTCTAAGAGGTTTTGAATTAAGTAATAAATTTGTGGATTAATTGTGTACACAATGGGGAATAAGGTCTAATAATCGACTACAGGTTTATCTGAGGATGTGCAGAACAGCAATTAATTCACATAAAGAACGAAAGAGAAGAACAGGTGTAAAGGCTCAGAAAGAAAGAAAAAAGATCAGAAGTTCAGTCGAGCTAAACAAAAAACAAAACAAAACAAAAAAAAAAAGGGAGAAAAAAACGCACAATCACTTATACACCTAAAATAAATTCTAAGAAGAAAAAAAAATTACTAGAGAACAATTTTTTTTCAAAAAAGGTAAAATTTAAAGATTAAAAAAAAATTTTAGAAAAAAAATTTTTTTATAAAAGGTACAACAAAAAAAAATTCTTTGATTTTTTGTGTAGAGGTGGGAAAAACCCTGTGTCTCCCTTGTGTCTGTAACCAGCCTCTAGTTGGAGTCTCTGCTCTGCTTGTGTTCCTGTGGCTTGGTTGGTTACTTAAGTCAGTTTCTTTGAATAGGCAGAAAAATGCTCTGTGATCCTCCTCCCAGGTTACTTCAATGGGAGGAGATGGCTTTTTCCTCGTGTTTGGACATGCTGTGATTAGGCTAGGTTCTGGGTAGAGTTGAGGCCTTTCAGCAAACAGTAACTTTTCCCCGTGGCTGGTTTGTGAGAAACTCTCAGAGAGTGGCCTGGAGCCACTCTCAGGGTTGCTGTTTACTGAATTTCAGTTTATAGTCGAGGCTGCTAAAGGGAGGGGCAGCCTCTGGCTCTGATTACCTGGTGAAGAAAGTCACTCTTTGGGCTGGCACCCGAGCTGGGTGACTTTTCCCTGGGTGGAGCTGAGTCTGGCAGGTCAGGTTAGGCTCTTGTGACCTGCTAGATGACTCTAGATTTATTCCAGGGCCTGAGTTGGAGCTAGCAGCTTCTCCAAGCTTTGTCGGTATCCAAGATGGAGATCTCCGGTACTGGGTGGGGGAGGGCTGGCCTTCCCTCCTCTGTTCCCTGAGAAGCAGTGAGGATGTCAGGGTTCTACTCACACAGAGTCTTGGTTTCTGGGTCGTCTCTGGTCTGGGAACTGCAGGATGAAGTTGTCCGCTCCTTGTCGGTTCTGAAATAATTAGTCTCTTGTTGACCTATGTTAATATTCTTTACAATGTGAATGAAATGTTTAAAAAGTAGTATTTGTTTTAGCTTAATTGCTCTGAAGAGACAATAAATGATATTATCAAAACTTAAAAATGATTTGATTTAAAATTTAGAATTCAGGAAATGGTTTTGACTACTCTGGTTACTGGAGCCTTCACTACAACCTCATGAGACAATTTATATTGATGAAGCAAAAATCTGACTTTAGATATTTATGAATAAAAAATCGTCATTCTGAATATGTAGAGCTACATATAAAACATAGAAAATTTAGCTTCTTAATACCGGAATATGCTAGTACATTTAATTGCAGGGTAAGTACTTGTTCTGAAAGAAGATAAAATTGCACTTATTTGAAATGTAAACCTAAGTATTTATTTGAATAAAAGACAATGATTATCACTCATTCAAGAAACAAGACGTACAATTAGTTCTTTTTCATGCCAATTATGTTCTCTAAACTTACTACAAATACTAGATTAGTAAACATAATTCATTGCTTTGTAGGGAAATAGCAATTCCGTTTCTTAAAACTCATGACAGTAACTTTTTCTCAAACAATTGTTAAGTAACTGTTTTATATATTTTGTCATGGAACCTTATTCGAAAAATTTTTATTCATCAAGTTAAATAATTGGCAAACAATATAAAATATGCATGGACAAAGTTTATCTAACACGAGTTTTTTTTTTCAGAAGACAGATCATGGCTCTCTTAATGAATACTAGAAGGCAGTGTGTTCTTTATCAATTTTTAGTTATTTTGTTAATAGATATTAATTGTCAGAAGTGACAATTCCATAATATATTTAATGTATTTGATTATACTCCCTCTATTTCCTTCTCATTACCCCTTCCTCCAAAGATCTTCTGTTTTTCACATAAAATTACATCTTTATATATGCGCATATAAACTAATTTGGAACATTTAAGCTAAACTGCAAGTTAATTCAAGATGTACAGTGAATTAATACAATGAATAAAAACCTGAATATTTTTGTTAACTTTTGAATTGAGCTATCATTATTATTATGGTTAGGGTTAGGATCTCAGACAGAATTAGAATTAGGATTAGAGAAATAGAAAATTTAGGTTCATCACAGGATGACCCATTGCAACCATGATACTCACAAGACACTATGTTGAAAATGGAGCATGACCCATTGCAACAATGATACTCACAAGACACTATGTTGAAAATGAAGTTTACACCATGGGGAGGGAGGGTATGAGAAGTGGGGAGGGACGGGATAGTGTGAGAACAAGAAAGAAGTGGGTAACAATGCTCAACAAAAAACGTACTCCTTACCTTACACATGTAACTAATCCCCCTTTAAAGCATATTTTCAACAAAATAAAATTTTTAAAAAATAATGAAAAATAAAACCTGACAGGAAATAGAAAAAGACTTAAACATTTATGTTCAAAATGCAAATAAAATTTAGACCTACACGCTGAGCAAGAGTTAGGATAAATATGAAAAAAGTGGCTTGCTATTAACATGATGATTTGGTTATACGTAGGTTTAGGATTAGGCAAGGTGTGCCAGTTAGAGCGGGGTTAGGATGAGAAAAAAATGTAAGACATTGTGTAAAATGATTAGGCAAGTTGTGCCAGTTAGAGCGGGGTTAGGATGAGAAAAACATGTAAGACATTGTGTAAAACTGCCACACATTTTAAGAAGAAAGAATAGCAAGAATGAATGAAAACCACTCTGTGTTACTTTAAACATTCAGATATAATTTGGTTTAAAGTGTGAGATACTTTTTTGTTCTGGTAAGGTAAATTTTAGTTTTCCAATAAGAAGTAGAAGCCAAAAAAAAATGTGCGATTGAACGGAATCTAGACAATTTTCCTTACATTAACCATTTTGTGTAAAATCAAAATGTGATTAACATATTGTACGTCTCATAGTAGATTTATATTTATAGATTTTCTTTCCTTGGAGACAAGGTTCTGCAGTGTAAATCTGGCTTTCCTCAACTCCTAATTCTGTCTGGCATTACCATGTGGATGTATAGTACCATGTCCAGCTATAGTATTCACATTTTGTACAGTAGAATATTAATATGAACAGCTTTAAGTTACATATCTTCATGAGTATGAATGAATTTCTTTCAAAAAAATGTTATAGATAGAGTTACTGAGTGAAGCCAATTATGGTAGACATGCCTGTAATCACAGCACCCAGGAGGATTGTAAGCTTAAGTGCAGCCTGAGCTACACAGCAAGTCCCTTTTAAAACAAAACAAAACAACAACAACTGGTGAGCTTGGAAGTGGGAAAGTATTTTTAAGTGGGGTTATAGGAACATACAAAATTGTGTGTGTGTTTGTGTGTGTGTGTTTGTGTGGTGTGTGTGAGTGCCTGTGTGTGTGTGTGTGTGTGTGTGTGTGTGTGCTTGTGCTGGTCCTAGGGCTTGAACTCAGGGCCTGGACATTGTTCCTGAGATTTTTGCTCAAGTCTAGCACTCTACAACTTGAACCAAACACCACCTCAAGCTTCTTTAGAGGTCAATGGAGATGAGTCTGATCCATTTTCTTGTTCAGGCTTAGAACCTTGATCCTCTTTTCTCTGCCTCTTTCATAAGATAACAGGCATGAGCTGTATAGTTGCTGTATTACTGTTATGTAATATAGTAAACATCATGCTAGTTTATACTCCTTCCAGCAGTGTTTGAGTGTTGCACACACACCTAAGATAAAACCCACTCCAGGTTTGATGACATCCAGATCTCATAATGTGAGATATGTATTGTTATGCTCACTTTAACTATGAAGACTTTGAGCTCCAGAGAGTTTTGTTAATTTTGAGTCCCTATCTGGTATACAGTGGAGCCTGTATTCAAGTTCAACTAGGTCTGCTTATTTCAGAAAACATGGAGTCATCATCTGTTCTAGTCAACACGTGTTCTAGCAAGTACTGCTCCTTAAAAGCACAGTTCTGTGGCTGACAGCTTACTTTTCTCTCTCTTTATCTGTTTGCACCCCTGTTCATGAGCTAGGGAAAGCACACATGATGAGAAGAGCCATTTTTGAAGGGGAAATTGATAATGGGTTTTGAACTTGGTATCACATACATATTAGTCAGATAATCCATTTGAGTTATGCCTCCAGCACTATATTTCTGTTTTTTTTCTTTTGTATTATTATTACAAAGATGAGTTACACAGAGTTTATAGTCATATAAGTGAGGTATGCATATATATTTCTTTTTTGAAATGTCACCCCTTCTCTTGCTGTCTCATTTTTTCTCTCTCACTGGTTTGGTTTTATTAACTTCCTCCTCCTCCTGTCCTCCTGCTCCTGCTCCTGCTGCTCCTGCTGCTCCTGCTGCTCCTCCTCCTCCTCTGCCTCCTCCTCCTCCTCCTCCTCCGTCTTCTTCTTATTATTATCATTATCATTATTTTGCTTTAGAGAGGATAGTTACATACGTTTGGTAATGACTACATTTCTTTTGTATTTGTTTTTGTTTCAGTCAGTAATTAGGCTTGAACCAAGGGCCTGAGCACTGTCTTTGAGCTCTTTTGCTGAAGAATGGCACTCGTATTGAGCCACAGCTCTACTTCCCTGAGTGCATTTCTTTTTGGACAATGTTAACCTTTCACTTCATCTCTTAGTTTTCCTGTCCTTCCCCACAAATAAATTGCATAGGTCATTTTCAATATAGTACCAATTGAATACCACTGTTTCACATATTCATCATTTGTCTCTCTTTTAATATGACCCCTTTAACTTCTCAAAGAGAGATAAATGAAAAACATGACAAAAATGAAAGAAAACAAAGAAAATATCGTCTTATTTCTGTTTCCTGGTCACTGGCAATTTTGAGATAAAATGTGTTTGCGTGTGTTTGTGTGTGTGTGTGTGGGTGTGGGTGTGTGTGTGTTTGTGTGTGGGTGTAAATACTTGGGCTTGAAATCAGGGAGTTGACTTTTAGCTTTTTATTCAAGGGTAACTGTGTGTGTGTGTGTGTGTGTGTGTGTGTGTGTGTGTGTGTGTGTGTGTGTATGTGTGAATAATGGAGCTTGAACTCAGGAGGCTGACCTTTAGTTTTTTAACTCAAGGGTAGCCGTATACGAGTTGAAGCAACCTTCACTTCTTGATTTTGAATGGTTAATTGGAGATCAAAATTTCACAGATTTTTCTAACCTGGTCTAGCTATAATCCACTTTCCTCAGATCTCAGCTAGAGTTACAAGTGTGAACCACTGGCCATGATTGGCCTACATTCTTTTTGTTAAGTAGTTGAAATGTAAAAGACAGTTGCAACCATAGTAAAAAAGAAATCCATTTAACTTTCCCAGCTTAAATAACTTTTAATACTTTGTCACATATGATATGTACAGAAAAACATTTTTAGTTTTTTTCTGGTTTTTTTCCTCATGATGAACTTGATTTTATATAGCTTTTAACCTAGTAAATATTGATGAGAATATGTCAGATGGCATTAATGACCTTTTGTTGTCTTTCATAAGGAATGGTGCAAACTAACACTTGTGATAAATGTGTGTGCAGGACCCTGATAATATATCCACATTCTTAGCCAGAAGACAGTAGTGACTGTTACAAATCATCTAGATCTGACAAAACCCTGACTCAGGCCTTATTACCACATTCCTGTATGTCCTGTTAGAGTGTAATCCTGACTCTCCAGTGAACATTACAGAGCCTTGCTGGACCTTCTCAGGACACAGCTAAAGTCACCAGTCAGGCGTGGCACCTACAGTGTGATGGGAGACTGGTGACAGCTTCCTAAGATGGAACGACACAGGAAATGTTACGTCCTTAAGCTGTCATTAGTCCATAGGGTTCCTTATTGAGCATTTGACCCTAAGATTTAAGGAGAAATCAAACTCTCACTTCCTTGTGCCACTTGTTGATCTGTATATCTTCTGCTGCTTTCATCTTCTGTGGAAAGTAATGATCTGAGCTCTAAAAGCCATTTTGCTTTTTCTAGGGTAAGTCTGGCTTCTATATTTAGACGAAAAGAAATGTAGTGATATAAAATAGCAAACTTAACCTTTTTATATTCTATTTAATACCCAAATATTTTTTCAGATTCTACCAATACTTATTATTAGTAAGAGGCACTAAATTACAGTCATTTTCTCAAACTCCTAAGTTCTTCAGTAAGCTGTGCGAGAGAAACAAAAGCAAGTGTGAAGGGTTTTCCAGTCAAATTCTTGACCTGGGAGGAGTGTCTCCAAATTGAACAAAGAATACTACTTATATCTCAGATTACATGTCCAAGTTATACATACCAAAGAAAGTTAAGGACAAGAGATTAGTCTGACTTGGGAACAGCGCAGATAACAAACACATATTCTGTGTTAACAGAAACAAAAACATATTTTCCTTTATTCATCTAACAAAGTAAAAAGTGCTACTTTTCTCATTATCTCTTAATTGTAGTTGTATGTACTTAGTACTAGCTTCTTGAAAGTTCTGAAAAACTCTTTGACACGAACTCAGAAGTTCCATTGGTATCAGCTTGAGATTTTATGAAAAAAATTAATTTTTATATTTTTAAAAATCTATTTTATTATAAGGATGCTGTATAGAGGGGTTACATTTACATGAGTAAGTTACATTTCTCATTGAACATTGTTACCTACTCCAGTGCTTATCTCCCTCTGTCCCTTCCTTCCAATCCCCCCTCCGTTGTAAAGTTAATTTCCGCCATAGTGTCCTGTGAATATCATTGTTGCAATGAATCACCATTTAAACTTCTTTTAGCATTTTGTTATTTCCCTTCCCTTCCCCCAATCAGATAAATGAATATACAGAATGCAGGGTATCAGAATCACAGATGGGACTTGTCATGGATAAAACCAATAGGAGAAGAAAAATAACATAAAGTAAGAAAAATGAACTGTCTACAGTACATTGGTTACATCAACCTTAGCAACTAAACAAAAGAAGACCTGCCGTTTCTATGTATTAGCATTCATTTCAGTTAGCATCATTTTATATGGTCATGTATATATTCATAACTCCTGCGCTACTATGATCCACTTTCAGGAGTAATAGGCTAATGCTAATCATTGCAAGTGAGGGAAATCATAGGGCTCATGTTTCTTTCGGACTGGCTTGATTAACTTAGCATGATTTCTTCCAAGTCTTTTCATTTTCTTTCAAAAAGGATGATGCCATTCTTTCTGATAGAAGCATAAAATTCCATTCTGTAAATATACCATATTTTCTTGATCCATTCATCTATTGAGGGGCAACTGGGTTGGCTCCATATCTTAACTATGGTAAACAATGCTGCAATGAACATAGTTGTGCTGGTAGTTTATTGTGCCCTAGTTTGAGATCATTTGGATAACTGTGAGGAGTGGGATTGCTGGATTTTAAGGGAGTTCTATATTTAGTCTTTTGAGTAACCTCCATACTGCCTTCCAGAGTGGTTAAACCAGCTTACATTCCTACCATAAGTGTAGTAGGGTTCTCATTTAGGCATATCCACCCCAGCATCTGTTATTTTTTTTTGATAATGGCCATTCTAACTGGGGTGAGTGGGATCTAAATGTGATTTTGGTTTTGATTTGCATTTCTTTTATGACCAGTGATGCTGAGCGTCCCCCTTCTCTCTCCAAGAGGCCACACTATAACAAGTTTATAGTGTCTCAACAGAGGCATAGAAATTTGTAATATTGTATGGTTTTTGTTGTACATTCACTTCACTTGGAGTTTCCAATGACTCCTATAACTTACAGTAAAGGTTTATACTATTTACCTTACTGAATAAAACACCAATTTTCTAAAAGCATAGAAAAAGGTCTCTTTTTCAGGGGTCCCAGTGAATACTAAGGAAGTTTCGTAAAGAAATTTGGGAAATTTTACTTGGTTGCTTGTTCGTTATGTCATTTGAACACATGTTGAATTTTGGGTTTCCCTGCCAACTCTTCAACAAACTAGTAACTATGTTGCCTTATTGGATTTTGCTTTCACAGGATACAAAATATTTTGACATATTTTTGGTTTGGTGTTTGGGGGGAGGTTGGCTTTTGAAGTACTAGTGGGCCAGTACTCAGGCTTGAACTGAGGGTTTGCAGCTCTTGCTTAGATTGCTTTACTCAATGCTGTCACTGTGCCACTCGAACCACATCTCCACTTCTGGCTTTTTCTACTTAATTGAAGATAAGAATTTGATGATTTATTAGCTTGGGTTAGCATCAAACTGTGATCCTCAGATACCATCATTGTGAACAGCTAAGATTACAAGAATGATCCAGAGGCTGGATATATTTTGCTCCCTATGAAACCTAAACAAGGGCACATAATTCTGAAGCATGTGTGTAAGATAATGCATTTCTCTGTACAGTATTTTCACAATAAAAAAGAAAATTAGTTAGAAAATATAGCCCTTATATGTGTGTATACATAATAAAAATGTGCAGACGGAAATGAGGATGTATCTGCTGATTTTGAGGAAAGATTTCACCTATGGCTTTTCACAGACTGGGATAAGCTGTACACTAAAGGTGAGGTAATTGATGTCATCATTACATTCATCTACATCCCTTGTTAACATGTGCATATACTGTGGTGTAATCATGATTATTTTGTGTATGAGAGGCAGTACTGGGGTTAATTGGGGTTAATTCAGGACCTAGGTACTGTTGCTTAGCTTTTATATGCGATGCTATCACTGTACCATTTGAAGCACAGCTCAGCTTTCTGTATTTACTGTTTAAATGGAGGTAAGAGTCTTCTTTGCTCAGTTGGCTTTGAAATTAGTTCCTCATAACTCAGGGTTCTGAGTAGATAGTTTTACAGGCCTGAGCTTCCAATGCCTAGCTTTTCATTATTACTTTTACAAGTTATATGCTCACACACATTCCTTGCATTCAAAAGTCTCACTGTTCAGGCTGACAAGATGTGAAGAAAGATGGTTGAGTGGATAAGTTTCCAAATGGGCCTCTAGCCCCATTAATATCATTCTGGCAGTAACTTACATTTCAGTCAGTGAGTACATATTTCCAATTTCACTCTGCTTTTTTTTAAATGCCTTTTTGAACTGTCTTTGATACATTTTTTAAACATTATCTCCCAAACAGAAGATATTATGTGAATGCATTTGATAATATTTCAAATAGGGGTGTTGTATGTCTGGATGTCTGTTGTCAGAGGCGTACATCTGGGCTTCAGGAACAGAGCTAATGCTTCCTGTGTGCTGGTTGCAGACAGGAAGGATTTTCCTGGCCAAGCTTTGACTTGGGATCCATTCATCTTAGACTTCTAAGTAGGTAGGATAACAAGCATGAACCACCACCAACTGGCTTGTTTTAGAAGCATTGCTTTTCATTGACTGATTTTTTTTTCCTTGGAAGGTTGATCTAGACAACTGCGTGTACCTCATGATAATGTGATTTGAATAATACCCTTTGCCTCTGGCATTTCTGAAACTGATTTCCACAGTTCTAGACAAATGAATTTGTTCTAAAGCCTATAGCATTTTCCTTCTGAGATGTTAGGTCGCTTATTTAAATCTCTTATCATTTCCTTTGGCAAAACAATCAGGGTGTTTCTGTAAAACCTTATTTCTTGAGATTATTAGAGATAGAAGATATCATGTATACACTTTCAAATAGTCTCTCCTTTTATAAAAATATGTTACAAGATTGGGTGGAAGAATGATGACTATTGAATTAATTTGATTACCATTCTCGAATTTTTAAGCTTTAATATTTATTAACTCAAAGGAGGATTATAACCATTCAGAATAGTGGAATGTGGCTACTACTCATTTGATGTATGTGGAAAGATGATCAGAATTCTCATAGTAAATAAAATATATCTTCAAATTTCCAATTGTTGACTGCTATGCTAACTGGGAGGAGACATTGGTGCTGCCAGGGGTTTGAAAGTTGGTAATGAAGCAAAATATCTGGGGAGAGAATTTGCTAAGGGTATAATTTCCAAGACTCATACCAAATACATTGATCTAGAATGCTAAGTGATGAATGACTGAGCACCAAATTTTATTTGTTTGCTTCTTTGTTTTTGACGTCCTGGGTTTTGGTCCTAAGGCCTCGGTGCTGTTTCTTAGTTTTTTCCTCAAGGCTAGTGATCCTCCAGTTCAACCATAGCTTCATATCCATATTTTTGGTGTTTAATTGGACATGTTTTACCAAATTTCCCCTTTGGGCTTCCTTAAAACTCATCCTCAGATATCAGCCTCCTGAGTAAATAGGATTCCAATTGTAAGCCACCAGAGCCCGGCAAGAATCACATTTTAGAAATATTATTTCGGTGAATCAGATGTGTCTGACTGCTAATTTAGCACTTTGTTTCCAGTGGGTCATGTCAGTTTTATACTAAAATCAGAACTTTTCTTCTTGTAATCCACAGTATCCCATATCTATCTATTTTATTCATATCTTCAATTCTGAACTCTTTTTTCTTCATTGTACATTTCCATTCTTACTTCACAAGCAAGCATGTCAGTGCGGTTTTTCTTTTTTGAATTAAGTCAGGTCCATTCCCATCAATGGGGGATGTACTCGCTGTTGTTACTGCCTGGAGTACCTGCTCCTAGATAATTGCCTGGATGATGGCTCTCATATCAACTATCTCTTGTTCAGGGTTTTCTCTTCCCATCCTCACTATGAAGTTGTTGCTGCAAAATCACCAATGTCATGTCTCTGATTTATAGGAATTATCATTATGATTTCTGGTTTTCGTTTCAGCATGAAATTGGTGAGGAGAGAGCCACATTCACTTCTGTTTCTCCAATACCTATAATAGTGCCTAATCCTTAGTGTTCAGGAGTCTTACATGGAGATCAGCCTTCCCCAGCTCAATTTATCCTAGCTTCTGGTCAGGACAGCTCTTCAAGCTGAAGTCTGGTGGCTAGTAGTCATTCCCTCACATTCTTTGTGCCTGTTGGTGTGGTTGAGTCCACTTCAGGGAAAAACCAGTGCCTGACACCTATTTGTTTCTATGGCAAAGGTGGCTGTGACCTCATAGAAGGTATAGTCATTATTTTGTGAAGCTGTGTGAGGATATTCACCCCCACATAATTTCTTCCATATATGTGTCTCCTTTGCCCAGGAGTGCATTCAACAATTCAGCAACCAAACTGTCATTCAGTCCCTGATACATTCAGAGTATGTTTCCATTTCCTTTAAAAAAAAAGAAAAATTCAAGACATGCTTTGGTGATTTGTCATTGAATTACTGAAACAGAGTATATAATTTTATGTATTTGTAAGTCTTTGTCCATCTCTCTTGAGCCCTTGCCATATTTCTATGTGTTTGCAGCTTGGGAAGGGAAATAAGGTTTAATTCAGTATAGTCAGAGATTATAGTTCAGAAGGCTCTTTTTAGACCCTTTTGGAAGAAATGCCTACTTTCTCTCTGATGTTCTACAGATGGCCATCTTGGTACAGAAACTGAGTAGAGTGTCATAAGAGGCTTGTCCTGATTTCTACTTACTTTCCTCTGGGTTTGGGGAGTGTGATCCCACTGCATATGTGTCTCTTTGCTACACTGAAGGGCCCAGACCTCCTCTGAAAATCTAAGGCCTTCGTGGTAAGAGAGACTAAACCTCAGAACCCAGCTTCCCACATCGCTAGGATTACAGGCCTGAGTCTCTTGGACTCAACTCATACCTGCATTTTTATACATAGTGTAGTCAGTTTCATTATATTCACTTCATAGACAGATATATACAAATATATGTATATGTTTATTCATCTATTAATAATCAGTGTTACATCTAGAAACACACAAATATATATTCATATAATCATATAATTAGAATCAAATTATAGCTGTATTTCCCCAAAAATATTTTATAATAATATTTTGTGAAATAATTACTTAAGACTAAAAATTTAAATGCCTTTGTAGTTTGAAAACTCATATTCAATTTTATATATTATATAATATACTATATATAACATCAAGAATATAACATGTATTTACATACAACTTATTTAATTGTGTTATTTTCCTTCCTGATTTTGTGTTTGTTCATCTATGTAACCTTCTTTCTTCTATTGATGATGGTTTTTACTTTCCAGTATACATATTTCCTATATATTTTGTCAAATATGCACCGTAAGTAGATTTGTATATTATTGGAGTCAAATTTTTCTTCCATATTTACCCATAGCACAAAGAAAATGTATACAGATTTGAACTCACTTTTGGAAGAGTGTCCCACATACCACCATAAGTATTATGTCATTTGTCCCAATTGACAGGATAGCTTTCTAGGATATCTTATCTGCTGTCCAAGACCTTTTCTAGCCACCTTATCACCCCAGCCAGGCATGGCCTGGCTTCTTTGCTGCTTCCTGTGCATTTAACAGTTCCATTTATACACAGTAGGCTCTCTTGTACAGCCCCCTGTCACTCTGTGTTTTCCACCCAACAGCACACGTATGCACGATGCTTCAGATTGTAGGCTTAAAAAGAAACATATTTAGGATTCATGAGTCTACAATATATGAAAAACATTGACATTTTAATAAAGTTAGACAATTAAATAGAATTAACACTTTACAACAATCAGAACAAAAAGAAGAATAAAGATTTTTTCAGGAAGGGGGAATGAAATTTCTAAATCTAGATTGGTCTCTAAGTTGCCTTCAGGCAGAAATTCTGCCTCTGAGTCCTCAAAGGGATTTACTTCCTCATTAAAGACAGGATTTTCTTTCTGAGTCCAGGGAGGGACAGATTCTAATTTCTTAATTGGAAATTGGATCCCCTGCAGGAGGACAAGTTGGTCTGGGTATTCTGTGAGGAAAGATTGTCTTTCCTCAACTGAATCTAGATTTTGGACCTCTCTTATTGGTTTTCCTGAACATAGACTGGGGTCATTTTCCATTAGAACACATTTACCCGGCACATGAAGACGAGTCTTTTTGACTGGTTTGGTGCTGATCTAGGTGGATTGTGAATATCAATGGGAGACATTCTGGATCATATTCTTCCTTGGTTGTATGTACAAGTGCACCTGCATCACATGTCGTGTTCAGAACCAGTGAGATGTCCACAAGACTCAAAACTTGCTTGGGCCTTTCCACAAATTAATAAAAAGCCCTCTATGTTCACATGCTTTGTGGAGATTAGTGATGGCTTCCTATGTCTATCAGTCAACATAGATGACATCACTGATGGGTTCTTTATCTGGAGTTCTACAGGAGTTGTTCTACGGTGATGAAAACCTAAGCATGGAAATAGGTTCAGGAGTCTTAGAACTATAGAAGTTAAGGTGTGACTAAACTTTCATGAGGATCTAATGGGGGAAGCTGTAGAACTTGAGTTTGGACTGAACACTGATGAGAAGGTAGGGTGTTTCTAATGAGTGATTACTTCCACGTTCTTTCAAAAGGAGAACAGATATTACCTGGCAAAGAATATCAATAAAAGGACATTTTGCCAAGCTGGGGTGTACTAAGGGCTCTTGTCCAATCAGGCGCAGACCTAGAGACCCAGCTTCCATCCGTACTCACCAGCTCTAAGGCATCTAAACAAGGACTTCTTCCTCTTTTTTTGGTCTGAAGGATCATGCGTACCTCCAGCTGCTCCAGAAGAATATGTGAGCAGAAGAGCAAGTCTGAAGAGGGCATGTTGAGCTTGACATACTGTGTAAGTTCTTTCATGGTTTCATGGTCCTTGTGCTCATAGAAATCATCATTGTAGAAGTCCATCCACATAGGAAAAATGGAACAAACCATGCTGTGGGCAGACAAGGAAAATGAGAGCCCGCCCTCCACATCCTGAGCCTATAGCGTTTTTCTGGACATGCATGTTGGGAGATGGGAAGAGACTCCTGCAAGCAGGATGCTCTTCACAATTTCTCAAATACAATACTCTAAAATTCTCCCCGTGATAGGGGGAGAAATTTGTTTCCCCACTGAATCTGACTTGTTATACACAGACCTCCTTGTCATCCATGAGAGTCCAAAACAGCAACCGCATCCACAATGTGTAATCTGCTATCCACTGAAGTGCCGAGCCTCAACCCCCTGGTGAAAATCACAACTGGTGTGCAAAGAAGAATGTTGACTTTGAATCAGAAACCTCAAAGATACCCATTTTGCAAGGACAGAAATTCTCTTTGTCCCAACATCCACTTTCTTTTTCATCTTGTTCATCTTCCTCCTAGTTTTGGTAGAAGGATCTGTACCAATGGGAGGAGAGAATGAGAATAACTCTGTGCTTCTCCTTGTTCTGAACTAACAGGACACACATGGGACTGGTTAAGTCCCACATAGTAATGTAAACATGACAGACAAAAAGTGGAGATATGTCTACACAATTTCAAGGAAATTCTGTGAGGATGCTTATATGCATCTGTCCAAATAAGTGCACAATGGCTCATGCCTCTAATCCTACTAACCAGGAGGGTGAGATCTGAGGATCACAGTTCGAACACAGTCTAATTTGTAAAATTCTAAATATACTTCAATTAACGAGCGAAAGGCCAGACCTGGACCTGGGGATCAAATTATAGAGTGCTACGAACAGGGAGGCACTCAGGCCCTGAATTCAAGCTCAAGTTGCATTCTTTCTTCTGTCTATATTCCTTCAAAGGCCTACAAGATAGTGGTTTCCTAGGTGAGGGTGGACGTTGTGTGCCACTGTCTCATTCCTTTAATCCTAGTCTCTCAGCAAGCAAACTGCTAAGGCTCCCCTAGCTTCTGTGGCAAATGAAATGTTCTGGCAGCCCAGTCCTAAAGAGTTAGCCAGGGAGTGAACTTCTTTATCTCAAGACAAGCTCCTGTGGTCAGACCCCAGTGAAAGAGTCTCAGAGAGGTACCAAGTACTCCAATCATCTGCCAGGTTGTTTCATCAGCCCTGTTTGAAAGAGGAGCACTCACTTTTTAAACAATATCCAGCAACTGCTCCATTGTCTCCTACTCTATAGTGGTGAAGGATGTTTCCAACATAGAAAAGATTACCATTCTGGTAAGCAGGGACCAGGTCCATTAGCAGCATTTCAAACAAGCCTGAGTCCAAGCTCCCTATATTATATGTCACATTCAGGGTTTGGGCTGACTCATTGTAACACTGAGGTGGTGAAAATAATGGATTTTTGAAACATGGAATTGGGAGTACACTTTAAAATAAGTAATAGAGTGGATTGAAAAGTACACAGTAAATATTTTCTCAGTATACACACATAAAAGCACACAATAAGAAGGTTGTACTGTGGGTTAGGATGAGATTAAATAGGTTTCCTGTCAGTTATAACTGGCCTGAGTTGCTTTGCGATTTCCTTGGTTTCTTCGTATAAAAAGGCCCGAGAATATGGATTCGTGTTTTGGCACTGATCCAATGTCTGCAGCATTGAGTGAGGCACTCACACCTCTCATGCCTGAGACCTGAGTCTCTTGAACTTTGAAAACAACACAGGAATGTCTTTCTTGTTCCTGAGCTACAAGCCACTTGAGCTGGCTTGAGCTGACTGTCAGTTACAGTTGCCTGGCTCTCAGAATTCCATATTCTATTCCATTGTGAGGTAGAGAGTGTCATCTCTCAGAGCCGAATGATCTAAGTTGCTTGCTCACATGAGACCATCCCATGACATACTGGAGACTGAAATCTTCCTTCATACATCACTCTATACACATGTGAACATTGTCAAATCCCAACATCCTCTGCTAGGTCTGGGAATCAACATGCTCTCAACCTCAAGGAACACTTCTTAGGTCAGATCCATGCCTTATTTGTCACTATTCCTCTCATCCTGCAGAAATCATTTTGCCTCTCAGGGCCCTCTCAGCCTGCCATGTACTTCTTGCACCTATTTTTGGTATCTACATCTTAGGATTTTGTTAGTTTTTTGTTTCCTAGTCTTTTTTGCCCTTGAAGCCCCAATGTGCTGTCATCTGGAAAAAACGTAAGTTCTTAGAGGTGGGAAAATCATACAAGTATTGAAAAATAAACCTTACACATATTGTCAGACATTTTTTAGATGTACATTCTTGTAAGATGAGAGTATTTTTGATACTTTTGTCATATTTTATGACAGAGGGGAGGGGGAGGAGGGAGGAGGTGCTGCATTGTCTTCTCATAATTCAATGATTATTATAGAAAAATACTATAGTTGAAGGAATGTAAGCTTTAAATATGAAAACTGTGCTCCTGGTTTTTTTTTTTTTTTTATAAGCTAGTCGTTTATAAAGAATTCCTCACTAAAGTCTTGTCATCTTTGTCCCATGAACTATCCTCCTCCTTCAAAATAATCAGGAACAAAACCTTCACAAATGAGTGGGCTGTTGCCCAATCTCTGGATAAGAATTTATGATACAACATTGCCAGCGAATCTGTGTGTGTACATCTGTGTTGAGTGTGTGTGTGTATGTGTGTGAGGGTATGTTGTGAATATCTGTGTTTTAGGTCTTGAATTCAGGGGCTATACGACAAGCCCGAGTATCTTTCTAGTGACTGTAGTGATCTACCAATTGTGCCACAGTTCCACTGCAAGCTTTCTGTAGTGAACTGGAGAGGAGAGACTCATAAAATTTCATGTTCAGGCTGTCTGAACTAAATCTCAGGTCTCAAACTCCTGATTAGTTAGAGTTATACTTATCAGTCTCCATAACCTGGTGACAAAACTGTTACTGGAGGCAGTGGGGTTGCAAGTTTCAGTCAAGCTTCACAAAAGTTTATATCATAAAATAGCAACAGTAGAACCCTATATAAAAAATAAAATAATAAGATGTAATTAGAATAAAATTTAGTGATATAGTCTGTTAGCATAAATTTCAGGAAACAATGGTCTTAATGATTTAGCATCACAAATCCAAACAAAAAGAAATAATTTCAGTAGACTCTACACATTTTTAATTACATCATATAATAATTTCAAAACATTATAATAAACAGGAAAACATTCATACTTATAATGTAAAAAGATGTAATAAGACGAAGATGGCAGATTATGAAATGGGAAATTCTACATTGCAGGAAAATTATTGTCATGGTGAATATATGGTGGTATTGTCATGGTGAATATATGATAATATTCTTCAGAGGAGCAATAGATAAATGTATATTTACTACACATAGTCTAACTTGCCTCTATCTCTATCAACTTCCAATATTCTGCACATTGTCAGTGTATTAGTGTTTATGGTATATTGCCAAATAGCTAGCAGAGTCAGGAGGTTACCAAACTACATTAGCTTGAATGTTTTAGGAGATAAACCTGCTAATTATATTGACTATTTTATATGTTTAACATGTAGTGTGTTATCATTGTACTGTCTAAGTATATACATAAGCTATCCAAAGTGAAATGGAATATAACATTGCTTTGCCTGTAAAGGTAGGTATTTGGGACATCAGTTCCAGGCCAGTGTAGAGTTACCTGCAATGCTCCCCAACCCCTGGATATGCATGATGGAATACTTCTGTCATCCCAAGCCCATGAGGAGCTGAGAACAGGAGGATTTCAATTCCATGCCATTCTAGGAAAGATCGTCCACATGGCTCCATCTCAACCAAAGAAAGTTCAACACTGGCTAGCACTTATCACCCCCACCTAGGTGAAAATAAAAATAAGAGTATTGTAGTATAAGAAACAAACAATATTAAAGCATGGCAATACAAACCATCATGAACAACACTTAACTAGTGTTTGTTTCTCATAACTGTAATCCTAACTATAGCTAGGATTATATATGTGAACCAGAGGCACCAAGCAGTTCATTTTAAACATGACTATTTGAAGCCAGGTGCCAGTCTCTCATGCCTGTAATCCCAGCTAGTCATGAGGCTGAGATCTGAGGATCGCAGTTCAAAGCCAGCCCAGGAAGAAAAGTCCCCATAAGACTCTTATCTCCAATTAACAATTCAAAAAACAGAAGTGACTCTGTGGCTCAATTGGTAGAATGCTAACTAACTTGAGTACAGAGTCTCAGGGACAGTGCCCAGGCCCTGAGTCCAAGCCCCACAACTGTCAAAAAAATAAATAAACATTTTAAAGTCTGAATTTTCTGTAAATTAAAATGACAGCTGTGGTATACAATTCTACAGAAAACTACAGATTTCATTATATTTGTAGTTAGAAAAAGTAGCAGCACTTGAATAAAGGACATTTTTTCATAAACTAGGGCAGATTAGTCTATAATTCGATGAAATTGCTGGACTCATACGTAATATTTTTTGGTGGCTTTTTTTTTGTTTTTAGAACAGGATGAGAAACCTTATTTCTGACAATGGCCATTTGGGTGTCTCTAAAATCATTCACAGGCCATGCAAAATTAACAGTAAAGACAGGACACAGTCAACTGACAATAAATTTACTTGTCTTTATGCCATATTCCAAATGATTTGTTTAGCTTATTTGTCCCTATGGCCTATAGTTTCTTACTCCTGCCTTCCTCAAAATACAAGTATGTTCCTTCAATTCAGATTTGAGCCAGGCAATATGTAGTATTAGTGCCAAGTGTCGACGAAAATTGTAACACAACCAGGGAAGCATGAAACCAACACGTTAGTAGCTGGACACTAGGGACTCAGGCCTATAATCCTAGCTACTCAGGAGGCTGATGATCACAGTTCAAAGACAGCAGGAGTGAGAAAATCTGTGACTCGTCTCTCCAATTAACAACCAAAAAGCCGTAAAGGGAGCTGGGACTCCAGAGGTAGAGTAGCCTTGATTACAAAAACTCAGGTGCAGGAACCAATCCTGAGTTGAAGCTGACGGTTAGGCACAAAAACAAAAACAAACTACAACAAAACAAACAAAAGCTGGGAGAAAGCTCAGGAAGGGATGGCATTGTCTACAAGGCAAATGTACACATTACATGAATTGTGATATGGTAAACTCACTCTACACACCTTAGTAACAATTACATTTAAAAAAGAATCTGAGAAATCCCAAAGCCATGGACCTTATGATGTGCATCTGCTTTCTAGTATTTCAAAGTCCCATCATCTGACTTGGTAGCACACAGGTTGTAGCCCAGGGTGATTAGAAAATATGACGGCAGAGATCTTTTCAGATTATCCCACCAAATCTTTGATTACTTTATGTTAAAAACAAAACAAAGCAAAGCAAACAAAATAGACTTTAAGGTTAATTAGGCTGTTATGAAAAATTCAGATGTTAGTAGTCTTTGTGGAAGGGAGGGGAAAAACCAAATATGTAAATAGGGATACAGGTGGATCCATAGCAACAATGAGATGTACAACACATTATGTCAAAAAATGAACTTTACACCTTTGGAGGAGGAAGTGGGAGATGGGAAGGGATGAAAAGGGAAAAAAAGGAGGAGGCACCAATGCTTAATAAGAGATGTACTCCTTACGTTGCAAATGTAATTGCAAATTCTCTGTACATTATTTTCAAAATTAAAAAAAAAGACTCCAGCCAGAATTACACTGCTAAATGATGAGCTAGTTCATATGTTTTGTAGATACTGATCTCACATATGTCAGGAGAATATCCATTAATTCATAACTAGAAACTATACAGTGTAAGGTATATTAATTCTGTAAGTTTCATTAGGTAACCCATGAAGAGAACACCACATGGTATTCTGCCATGTAACTCCTGACTCCAAACCGTTCATTCTCAATCATTATCTTTCTTTTCTTTTCTTTTCTTTTTTCTTTCTTTCTCTCTTTCTCTCTCTCTCTCTCTCTCTTTCTTTCTTTCTTTCTTTCTTTCTTTCTTTCTTTCTTTCTTTCTTTCTTCCTTTCCTTCCATCCTTCTATCTTCTTTCCTACCTTCTTTCCTTCCTTCCTTCCTTCCTTCCTTCCTTCCTTCCTTCCTTCCTTCCTTCCTTCCTTCCTTCCTTCCTTCCTTCCTTCCTTCCTTTCTGTTCTCTCTCCCTCTATCTATCTCTCCTCTCTTTCACTCACCCTCCCTCTCTCCCTTACCTCAGTATTCTCAACTCTCAAAAAATGGACAATTGGTGAGTTGAACTCACAGGCTGTGAAGAACAGCTCAATTGGCAAATGTGACATTTAATTTACTGTTACCTTATACCTCTACCACAGGTCACTGGAATCAAATAATGAGCACTCTGCAGCATGGCTTCTCAAACCATTTGGAGGAGGAAAGCAAGCACATTCACTGCATTCTGGAGGTCCACCCTGGGAAGGTGGGGGAGACTCCCCCCACCTCTTGGCTAAATCTCAGCCCAGTTTCTGCATCAGGACAGGTGACTGCCTCCAAGTGAGCCAGTTACCTAAGTGACACAGGTACTGGGCAGAGACTTAGCCTCTTGTGGTATTGAGACTAATGGCATGATTCAACATGATCCACTAGATTGTTGAGATTGAGACTTCCTAAATTTTTGGTTAGGCTATGTTCAAATTGTAATCTATTTATTTCTGAATGCTAACCATGATTATAGATGTGACCCAGCACATAAGACCATTCAAAGATCTTTACCATGCATGGAAGACATTAAGTTTATTTTCCCAAATGACATACAAGTTGACAGACAGCAATATAAGTCCTGAATTCTGGTCGAGGTGTTTTTTTAATGTGAAGCAAAATTTACTTAGCAAATTATCTGACTACTGTGATTGTACTTTCATTCTTACCTTATATTTTAATATCAAATCACCTATGAGCCAATGATTCACTCAAATTACCTGTAATCATTAATTCCTGTCATATCTTCTAGAGGTAGGCAGAACTGGAGCACACACTACTAACTAAAGTGGTAGAAATTTGAGAGGTTTACAGTTCTGAATCAGCCTAGGAAGGAAAGTATCACCCATATCAACCTACTAGGTAGGTATATTGGAATGAAATCATGGTCCCTGCTTTAGGGGCTGGGTGCAAAAATTGCTACTCTATGAGTAAAGTAACTTAAACAAGAAAGGATTGGTGGAGTGACTCCAGTGGTGGAATACCTGTCTGGCAAACACTACATCAAAACTGAAATCAATTTCCTAAAGATAAAATAAGAAAAGGAAAGAAAGAACAACTCATACTGAACATGTGTTCAATGTAAAGATTTACACTAACTTATTGTAGTTATAATGCCATCATTTATTTCTAGGGCAAACACATTTTGTGTCAAGCCTAAATGAAAAAATTAACACACGATATACAAAGCTTTGGTAAAACACAGGTCTGGCTTACAATTGTGAACACTTAAGTTTGCATGTGCAGAGGTGTTGCAGGGTTTTTAAGGTTTATGGAAATCCATCCCTTTGATGAACTTGACATGATGAAATTACCTAACCATGCAGTTCCCTGGACAGATATTGCTGATATATATATGCATATATATATGTATATATACACACATACATATATATGCATACATATGTATATATATACATATATATATGCATATATATCTTCACACTTGTATGTATTTATATATTAAGTGACATGTAAATAAAATAAAATTTACAATGAATAAATTTGGTGAACAGATATCTTTCCTAGATAATTATTTAATGAATAATTTCATGTCTTATAGTCTCCAATGCTATATCACACTTAAATGGTTGCTGATCCGCTTCAGCTTTTTTATGATATTTTTTTCAGATGAAAAAGCCTGCCAATAAATGTACTTGTATGACATTCTTTTCTTTATGAAATGAAAAGAAGCTGTGTAATATGGCTCTTTATGTTTCATCAACATTTTTTTATAGTTTCAAGAACATATTGCCTTATACTTAGATTTCACTCATCTTCCAATAATACCTATGGGAAGGAGAAAATGAAGGATCATTCTGTTACTTTGGGAGCTTCTGTTATTAATCACTGCAATAAATATTATGAAAATGAAACTCTGAAATTATTTGGAGAGATGACTTGAAAGTTTCCTTTCTACACACTCATGCTACTCCCTCAACTAAATCATAGAACTTAAAATAAGTAACATTATAGCTGGGAGCCAGTTGTCCATGCTGGTAATCCTAGCTGTGCAAGAGCTGAGATCTGAAGATGTTAGTTCAAAGCTAGCCCTTGCAGGAAATCTGTGACACTCTTTCCTCCAATTAAACACCAGAAAACTGGAAGAGGCACTGTGGCTCAATATTTGGAAAGCTAGTTTTTGGACATGTTGTTGGAGTGACAATTGCTGCAGTTGGTTCAAGTGTGAGTAAAAGGGTACAGTTTTAGCACAATGATAGAAATCTTTCCGGGATCTGGTAGATTTTCCCACTGTCTTCAATTTCCCTTTTTTCTGAGAACTAAAATGTCATTAAGTTATCAGATATTCAGTCTATCACATGTCTAAATAATAGAGAATGGGACCAGATCTACATTGAGCACTCACAGTAGACAGGTTTCTGGACATTCTCAGGAAGAGGCTTCTGCAATTGTGGGATTGAGAGTGTTGCATAATTTACAAAACAGCCATCATAGATGGAAGGTATTCTGCTAATTTGACCCCTGAGATATTGGATGTTTCATCGGCATTGTATTGATTTTTATGAATCTGTTAATCAGATTCTTTATACTATATGATGTTACTAAATTGTGAAATGCATGTTTATTGCATTTCCTTTGTATAACATATAGTATGTTTTGAAATTTGGTATAAATCATTCATGTTTTTATTTTTTCCAATATGGATTACTCCTAGTTCTCAAGAGTGGGGAAATGCTTTGTAACTTTGTAACTAGAAGTCATATGTTGCCATGTGTCATATCCTATTTTCCTTGTACAGAGTTGGTAATAAATTATATGTAATTTATTTTTTATTTTTATTTATTGTCTATTGCAGAGTTTGAACTTGGGTCCTGGGCACTGTTCCTGAGGTCTTTGGCTCAAGGTTATCTCTAGTCTTGATTGATTAATTGTAGATAAGTGTCTCATGGCAACTTTTCTGCCCAAGATGGCTTTGAACTGTGATTCTCAGAAATCAACCTCCAGATTAGCCAAGATTACAGGCATGAGCTACCAGCACCTAGCTATATGTAATTTCAACTGTAGTTTTCTTCAAGTATTTCTTCCCGCACTGAAGTTTATTTTTCTGACAAACTTTCTAACAAATATGCAATCTATTTAATTTTGAAAAGTACTGCTGTACCTCCTACTTATTTGTGGCATTTCTAAATTCCAAGTTCCTCTGTGTTCCAGGGTAGATACTTTTGCTTGTAAGAAGTATTGTTGCTGAACACATGACATATGGTTAGTAAGAGAACAAAGGATGTGAAGCTACAGCAGCCAGATAAAGATCTCCCAGGACAATTCAAGTGCAACTCATGTACTCTCTGTGTAGGTGCATAGGGAACATACAAAAGACATTCGTTTTTTGGTGGGTCCGGTCATGGGGCCTGAACTCTGGGCCTGGGTGCTGTCCCTCAGCTCTTCAACTCAAGGCTAGTGCTCTACCACTTGAGACACTGCGCCACTTCTGGCTTTTTTCTTTTTGCTTATGTGGTGCTGAGGAATTGAACCCAGGGCCTCATGCATGCAAGGCAAGCTATATACCACTGATCCATCTTCCCAGCCCGAAAAGAAATTCTTATACTTGAAAGTGATTGAGTGTGTGTGCACATAGATGTTGACTTAATTATCTGTTGCTATAGTTTTACACATTCAATAGTATAAAACAATATTTCATATATATATGTGCAGATCACAGTTTCCCGACTCCAGAGAACCACCTCCATGGGCACCACTTGCCTATGTTGCTCTTTGGGTAATAAGAATGAAACCTGGAATTGTCCAGTGGTAGAGAAATTACTCAGAGATTCAAGCATTTGTCTTTCAATATGTTACTTGTTCCTAACTCTAAAATTAGGAAGTCTGTTAATATATAATATATGTTATATTATAATATATTTATTATACTATATAATGTATAATATATTATACAATATATATATATATTACATGTAATATCTGACAGAATTATATATTTATAAGGAAAAATGTAATAAACACATCAATGTCCATACTTTCCTAGTCATGATTAAGTACATCAGAGTTAGGTGCATTATATCTCAACAGGTAAACTCTACTGAAGTTCTGATGACCTTGAACTAGATAAGAATTCCTGTTCAAAAAAAAAACCCTCTCCTCAATTATGAGAAAAGATAAGTTTGGAAGTTTTTTTGTTTTGTTTTTTGGGTTTTTTTGGCAGGTCATGGGGCCTGAACTCTGGGCCTGGGTCCTGTCCCTCACCTGTTCACCTCAAGGCTAGTGCTCTAACACTCGAGCCATAGCAACACTTCTGGCTGAGGAATTGAACCCAGGGTGTCAAGCCTGCAAGGCAAGCACTCAACCAATGAGCCATGTTCTGAGCCCAGGTTTGGAAGTTTTGGGGAAGAGGGATTTGGCATTTGCTTTGGATCCTTGATTAGTAGTGAATAGGTATCATTTTGCTCCAAATTTTATCTCCTTTTATGTTCCCTAGACAGTTACACAGGATCATCATTCCATCGCATATCTTTAAGTCCTTCTTTTATTTCTTTTTATCATTATTGTTTTTTGATGTTTTGATGATCCTGAAGCTTGAACTCTGGGCATAGGTAGTGTCTCTGAGCTTCAGGCTAGTGCTCTACCACTTGAGCCACAGCACTACTTCTGGCTTTTTCTGCCTGGGCTTGCTTTGAATCATAATACTCTGATCTCACCCTCCTGGGTAGCTAGGATTACAGGTGTGAGCCACTAGTGCCCAGCAAGTCCCTCTCTTTTAGATATTATTCTAAAAGCCTCCTATCCAAGGTCACTCCTCAGATAGCAAATGGACCTATGCCAACAATTCCTTCACACTCTCATCTCCTGTTATGGCTATTATGTGTCTTTTCCATGTTATCTTGAACCTACTTCACTGTTTTCTTCCTAATCCATGATTGTATATGGGTCACTAATAATTACCTAAATTTAGTGGCTATACACCCTAAATTACTCAACCATTAATTTCATTTACTTATTTTTTTTTCAATATGATTGTTCTTCAGTACCAAACTGAGCTTATACTCACCTTCTCTACCTCTTGGCATGTGTGAAGCCTGGGCCTTTTCTACCTCCAATGCAAGAGGTTAGCCAAAGAATAGCCTACAATATTCCTGCTTAGGATTCAGGACAAGTAGTTTAGTGCCTGAAAGTAGCAACGCATTCTTGGCATGGGAAGAGGTGGGAGAGACAACAGCCTATAGAGTAAACTGGTAGACACAACATTTAACAACTTCTTTGAGGAAACTGACCTCCTGCACAGTGGTAGTGAGATAACTCACCTAGTGAATATTCATATATAAATGAAGTTGTCATGTCTCACTGCACAACTCACTTTTAGTCAAAGAGAGGGTCATTCTTTTGTGTACTCCTTATGCCCAGTCTCACTTTATCTCCATCGTAGACTTTGCCCAGACTCTGTTCCTCCCAGAAAGGTGCCTGATGAGTAGGAAAATGTGATCTCTTGGTTTCTGACTGGCCCTGTGAGAAATGAGGTCACTTTTAGTTTTGAACCTATTCCTCCTGACAAAGCTGTGGTGAATGGTGGGAAAGCTCATTCTCTTAATTGTGCCCTAGTACCAAATCTCTTCAGAAAAAGTCAAGGAATGATAGATCCTGCCTGAGGGATTGAGTTTCTCTATTTCCAAAGAGGTCAATTAATATCTGATTCTGAGTTCCAGGTGAAGGTCTTTTACCAGATCCTCCAAGCTGGAGTGGATGTTCCTCAGATTCCAGACCATCCTCATATTTCTCAAGCTCTTTCCCATAAACCAAAAGGTCACAGGAGTTGAGTTTAGAAACAAGGAGAAATGAGAATAGCAGAAGAATCATTGTCAGGGGAAGGAATTAGAAATTTTGGGTTAAAAAAGGCCCATAAAATCTAGGATCACTCACATCATTTGGGAATCATATCTTAAGATTAGGGAATAAAAGTAATAAATTACTGCCTAAATTAGTAACTCCACTGTTCTGACTACATCACAAGTGTTCTGTCAAAAGTAGCTGTCCTAGCTCAATGTTGATGAGCAAAATGGAACACATGTTTTCCTCACAAAGTTCTACTGAGTATCTTCATCTATGGCCCAGGTTGTTCTTACTCTCTACTTCTCTGTTACTTTCCTTTGCTGGATTCAATCAATGATACTTGAATGTGTTATCATCTTCAGACATGTAATCACATTTTCTTTTAATCCATTTGTTATAAATTAAAACAAATTATGGGGAAACATATATCTATGGTACATTTTCTTCCATGGCATACTTATTTGATGTTATTAAGTATTATTTTAATTGTTTCATTTTTAAAACTTGAGGAAAATATTTTGTTAGTATTGGCACTAATCAGTTGCACACTTTTAAAAAATGTTCCATGTCTGTGTTTTTGTTATTAAGTTTCTAATATTGTCTTGTCCCCCAACTGTTGCCTTCTTAAAATTGGATCAAAATGCAAACTGTATATGATGGTCCTTTATGTGTTCATTGATATATTTAAATTTCTTCTAATAGCCACATATTTTAGGATATCTTCAACCTATTATAACTCCTCTAAAAATGAATATGGAGGTCCCTTTTAAAGAAAAACACGAAGCCACAAAACCTGTGAAATTAAGATTAGGTATATATCCAAAAATATTTAGCAGTGATATTGGAGAAATTTACTTCTCTTATATACCGGAAGATGTTTATAGTTATGAATAGCATATTTCCTTTATTTCCTCTTTTTTGTGCATCTAGGTTGATTACATAGCTTTCTTTCTTGCTGCCATGCACATGGATGTTGATGTTGATTTATATTCCTTCTTTATGTAGTAAGGTTGCAGTAAAGGTCATCAACACATGTGTCTTTTTGGTATTGTCTAATCTTCCATTATGATCTTCTTATGGGTTGCACTAGTTTACAATATCACAAAACCGAATACAGTTCCTGATTTATTTCAACCTCCCAGATGTTTATTTATTTGAGTGGTGATAGCTATTCTGGTGTGTAAGATGGGATTTCAGTGACTTTCCTATTTATTTTCCTTTGTATTTCCTATGTGGATAAGAATCTCAAACATTTCATTTATTTATTAAACACTTACATTTGTACTGCATGCCGGATCAGTGTCTTTGCTTTTCTTTTGGTATTCGATCAGTTTTTAAGTTCTATAATAATTGATTTTTTTCATATTCTAAATACTCACTTTAGTAAGAAGATTTTTTTTCATTGCTGTGGTGCACAATTAACTAAAATCAACAGAGTGTACATTTATACCACTGGAATTATTGTTTGTTTTACAGCCAGGAAATTGTTTCAATAAAGATGCTGAACTTTTTCACTAGATAGACTCAAATGATAGTATCTCATATTAGCCTAAACTAATCTACTAACTAACAGTCACAGCCTGGGCCACAACAGTCTGGGCTAAGTAAAACCACTAACACAGCACATGATCCATTTAAATACAGCAAAGGGCTTCATAAAAGTAAGAAGAAAGACACCCCCTTTATGAAGCAAATTCTGAAGTTCACAAGCAGATATTAGGAATCTGAATATTAAGAAGATCTAAGGATAAAACTATATAGAAGAAGAAATTTAGAATTCATCATTCAGGAGGAGGAAAAACCACTAGATACCAAAACTCAATGCTGAAGGGAAGAAGTATTTTACACCAAACCTCAGCTGTGTCTGACTCGCTCACACCAAACACACACACAGACACACACACACACACAGACACACACACGCACACACCTAGTGAAAGACCTTAGCCAAAGTATAGCCATTCTGGATTAATCCATTTTGAAGGCCTATAATAAAAGTATCCATTGTGAAGGCATTTACTGAAAGTATCCATTGTAAAGACTTTTACTGAAAGTTAGGACTCAGGTTCCTGGAAAAACCATGAAATGTCCCAATAACACTCTTCCCGTAACTCTCCTAGCAATAGCCATAAGCAGATGACAGGAAGGTACCTATAGCTACAGATGTTTCTTAAGATTCCAAAGTTATCATAATTTGCTTCTTACTGCTAAGCCTGCACATGTTAGCCAATAAGATTGTTACAATATTAACTCATTAAATGTCAGCTAATCATGTAACTGACAAGCTATGAACCCACTTACCGCAGCTCTATGCCCTATAAAAACCCTGTTAACTGAAGGTTCAGAGCTCTCAACTCTGACCCACTGCGATGCTGACAGTTGTGAGTCCAGGCTCGAGCTTGCAATAAATGACCCTCGTGTGCTCACATCGGAAATGGCTTGGTGGTCTTTGGGGATCATTATCTCAGCACAAGACTAGTGTACCCAGAGAACTCCAAGGGCAGCTGTATCTGAGACAATGAAGCTTTTCCCTCTCCCAAGCTGAAATGGGGGTACGCTTTGCCTGGAGGATGGCACCCTGTGAGCCCTGCATGAATGGTGAACCAGACATGGGAAGCCCTGTAAGCATCTACGGGGTGGCCTCTTAGAGGCTGGAGAAGTTTACACCTATAGTTGGACATGGCATGAGGCAGGAGGACAGAGGGAATCCAGAAGATGGGAGACGCACCGGAGCAAATATGCCTATCCGTGGAGACTCCTTGGCCATGTTAAGGAATTTCCAAGCCCACACATAGCAGCCACCACGCAAGTCCCCAGAGGCCACTTGTCTGAAGGGCAGTCCCTGGTCCTGATCCAGAGCCTGAACTTCCCCAGTGGCCCTGTGCCTGGCTAGGGTGGAGCAGTGGCCACCAGCCATTCTTCCTCTGCTCTGCTGCACATAACCTCCCAGCAGCTGCCTGGTCCCCAACTCTCATGGCAAGCCAGTTCTGTGGGGCAGGCTGAGGCTGTGTCTGAGATTTCTGGTGCCTGCTTCAAGGCGAGAGTGAGTACTAGTGCACAGCAGAGCTGGTCCTCACTCACTTCAAGGTATGACCATCACTGGTTCAGCACTGCTGCCCTTCCCACCCCCAGAGTTTACCTACAAGTCCCTGCCTTCTTTACTTGAAATTCTTCAGCCAATGGTTGTCTCATTTCTCATTGCCTGTTTGGGTTGGATTTGAGACTCCTTCCTCTTCTCACCCATCCACGAGGCCCCAGGGGCCTAACTCCGCACCTCACAGACACTCCCCAGAACCCAGCTGCTTTTGGGGCTGCTGCTTCCTGAGCCATTGGCCTACTGCCTCCTTCCTCCCTTCACCAGCCTCTGCCAGGGCCTCCCATACTCTCCCTACTACCCCCATCCCCAACCCCAGCTCGGCCTCCCCCTAGGCCTCCCCTCCTCTCCACACAGCTCCCAGTGCCAACCCCAGCAGGGCCACTGCTCTGGGGAAGACAACTGTGGGCCTGGCCCAGCAGAATCAAAGGTTCCACAATGTGCAGCCAGCTTAGAAATGAAGGTAGCATATGTCACTGATCAGTGTCTTTCACTTCGCTTACACAAGTATTAGTTGTATTAATTTGGTATTTAATTTTGGATTTTGTTACCTCTTATTAAGCCTTTGAAGAATAGCTGGTAGAAATACAGTTCCAAAATTCGGATTGACTCTTGTTTAATTCTTTCGAGATTTAAAGATTTTTAAGTAGTTATAACCATCATGAACTCTCATTTCTATAGCAGACTCTATTCAGAAAATAATTGCTTATGCATCTGTTATCAATTACTTACAAGACTTGAGACTTTTAAATTTCAAATATTACAGGAAGATCTTTGATTCATGTTGAATGGAAATGAGTAGGTTGAGCTGTTGCATATATTCTTGTGTGTTCGTGTGTGTGTGTGTGTGTGTGTGTGTGTGTGTGTGTGTATGTGTGTGTGTGTGCATTTGTGTGTAGGGGGGTATATGTGTATCATTGAAATCAAGGATAAGGATGTTGAGCCCGGGTCTTTACTTGTTTCCTTTTTCTAAGATATACACTATGGCCTTTCTTTGTTGGTGGTATGCTCTGATTGCTTGCTTTTACCTGATGTGCACATTCCAGCTCAATTTTTCAATTAAAGCTTCTTTTTTTATAATTCAGCATAAAGGGCTCTGATAGTGTTTTGTCTTTAGTCTGCCATCTAAGATCTTCTTTTCCTCTTCAAAAATTAACTTTCAATATAAATTTTACCTCCTGACTGATTTTTCCTTTAATTTGCATTTTGAAATAAGTATTATAAGTCCTTTAATCTCTGTATTTATGAAGAAAATCATTTTGAATTCTCTGTTTAGTGTAATAACACCTGGACAGATTTGTTAGCACCAAGACCTTAAAATTACTTTTGTAGTTTTAGTTTAAAATACCTCCTCCATGTTTACAGCATAGGGAGACAAATAATTCCTATTAACAATGATAACAGTTTTATTCATTAAAATATCAGATAATTTATAATTTTGATTATGTCTAGTGGCAAATGAATACATTTGCTCAATAGATTTGCTTGATAGACCCTTGCACGAAAATACCACTTATGGGGGCTGAGAAGGTGGATCAGTGGTAGACAGCTTATCTTGAATGCATGAGACCCTAGGTTTGATTCCACAGCACCACCTAACCAGAAACAGCTAGAAGAGGTATTTTGGCTCAAGTGGTAGAGCACTAGTTTTGAGCTGAAGAGCTGAAGGACAGCGACAGTTCACCACCATCAGCAAATTAAATAAATAAAACTCATACTCAAGTACATGAATTTCAAAGGTTGATTACCATTTTAGTTAGGGGCAGGGTGCCAAGATACAGCAGAACTCTGTTGCAAAACTTTAAGAGGAATTTCAACACCTAA